>NC_142032.1:69507394-69811102 GCF_982192425.1 Myodes glareolus
CACACACACCACATAGTTCAATCATACTTTTTTTCATCAGGATAAAGAGAAAGTTTTATTGAGGACCAATGTACTCACAATACTTTTGTTCAATAGATATTTATTCTGAGTCTTTGTGTGGCAAGAGGAAATGAGCGACATACACACTAGTCAATCATCTTGGAGAAATAGCAAAGAGGCGTAAGTCACAGAAGACATTCTTAGACCATTTGTTTGCAAAAAGCAAGGCGATACTTGTAGGCTACATTTGTCTGCTTTCTATGGCTGTGCAAAACATGACTTGAAGAACCATGAGAAGCAAAGTGCTTATCTCATCTGGCAGTTCACAGTCCTTCCTGAAGAGAAGTCGGGGCAGGAACTCAAAGCAGGACTTGGAGGTAGGCACCGAAGCAGAGGCCATGGAGGAACACTGCTTACTCGCCTGCTCTCCATGGCTTGCTCAGATTGTTTATTATGCAACCCAAGACTACTTTCCCACAGGTGACACCATCCACACTGGGTTAGGATCTCCCAGATCAGTCATTTAATCAAGAAAACACACCCTAGACTGATGTAGCAGGTCCTTCTGTCTTTGTGTTGCTTTCATTAGTTAATAAAGAAACTGCTTTGGGCCTGTTGATAGGGCAGAAGTTAGGTAGGCAGACACAGAACTGAATTCTGGGAGGAAGAAAGCAGAGTCAGAGAGACACCATGGATCTGCGGCCAGAGGTAGATGTGCTGAAACTTTTCTGGTAGGACATGACCTCGTGGTGATATACAGATTAATAGAAATGAGTTAAATAAAGATGTAGGAGTTAGCTAATAAGATGTTAGAGCTAATGGGCCAAGCAGTGATTTAATAATACAGTTTCTGTGTGATTATTTTGGGGCTAAGCTAGCTGGGGGGGAAGGGGGGCCAGGATGAACAAGTGGCCCCTCCCTGCAACACAAGGACAAGATAGAAGGATTTTCTCAATTAAAGATCCCTCTTCCCAGATGACTGTAGCTTGTTGTCAAGTTGACAAAAAACTAACAGGCACATTTACTTGAACTGAGAACCACATCCAGTGCTAGAGCATCACCATGCAGGACCACATCCTCACACTGCGGGTCAGAATAAACCCTTCCACATGAAGATGCTTCTTGTTGGGTATTTAAGTCACAGCCATGAGAAAGGAGTAACTTTCCTCACCGAGGCTTGCAATGAGGAAGTCACCTACCTGATGAATTTGGACTCCATGGGGTCATAAAGAGACATGAGGACTTCGGCGTCTTCTCCTATTTTACAGACCACATTCTTGAGGTTAATAAACAAGGCCAGAGATGGGGTCGCTGCAAACTTTGCTTGCCTATTGATGTCCATATTCTGCTTTTGAGACTACAAACAGAAAGGTAGAAAGTCAATGTGAGCAACCTGAGCAATACCCCTTGATCCTTTTAATCCCCGATAGAACAGGGAAAAGGCACCAACTGCTCACACAGCCACTCCGTGTCCCCACTGTGTGCTCTCAAGCCACACAGCCATCCCGCAGCAGCTCATGCTGCGTGTTTGCAAGAACATGGGCCTCGCACGTATCAACAAACATGTACTGACTGGCTCTCATTGAGGGTCCTCTCTAGAATGATGTCACCCAAGGACTCTGAGTGTCACTCGTCACTGTGTCACCAATCTCTGGAATTTGGCAAACGACTGACTAATACTTGCTAAACTAACAGGTTGTGCCATACCACTTGGCTCCATCCCGTGCCTCCTTTTCTGGAAAAAACACTGGGCACTTGCTTTGCGGGGAGGCTGGGTCTTTTTAGTGCTGATTCTAGGCTTCCTTGACATTCTCCACTATTCAACCCAGTCACTAAGAAACACAAACCCCATGTGATGCACATGTTGAAGCAGTGAACTCACTTTTTCTTCCTGCAGCCGTTCCTCGACTTGTTTCGAGGCCACTTCATGTGCTCGGAAGAGGCTAATGGTGCTCGTCAGTTCTGGATCCAAAATGTTCCCATCTTCATCCCTCACCACCAGGTCCAAATCGAGAATTCTAGAAGACCAAGAATTCAGAGAGGAGAGAAGCTGAATCCAGGGAGTGAATTCCCATGGACAACGTCAGCACTCCAGCCACTGAGCAGATGAAAATGCCTCAGAAGCTGGGATTCATCCACAAGTATCAGAGAATGTCATTCTGTGGTGCTGCTTGCCATAACTCAAAATGTGTCACAATGGGAGAAAGAAATTACTCAATGTTGCCTGCATTTTATTTCAATAAGGCCTTCACCTTCCAATCAGAACTTATACATCTTGAAAGTCCAAGTGAAGTGTGCATGACTAATAACTGTGAAATCTGTAGACACCCAGAGCTCACTACTGCACCCTGAACATGCATACCATCCATGGGGCCATGAGGGCAGAAAGTCTTGCAAGGGATCACTAGCTGTCTCAATACCATAGTTCACTGACAAAGCAAAACCTCTCAGATGTGACTAACTTATCCCAACCCTGACCCTGCTCTAAAAGTCAATCCCAGCATCACGGGGTCAGCATTGTGTGAGTGAGGTCACTGGTGTAGGGATGGTATAAGCTCTGAGGTGGGTGAGGTTAGCACGGAGTGATTATGGTCAATGGTATGTGGGTGTTGCAGGTGAGCTCCTGGAGGCCCAGCCACAAGGTCCTATGGGCCATACCTGGTGAGGCCCCCTCAAGGAAGATATAGATCAAGCCATTTGCCAGCTTATTGTACACATCATGTGGTGGTCATTGTCACTTCACCAAAAATGAAACCAAAGCTCACTGAAACTAGTTATGTGACTGAGACCAAACATCTAAAGGATAAAGAAGATGGACATGGTCTTGCCAAAGCACCACCGCCACCAGATAAGACAGTCAGTTACATCAACCGGTCTGCATTGGTCTCTGTAATCAAAACACCGGTGTGAGGAGTGCTGATCTATCCATAACAAGAGTAGAGACTAGTCCCATAAGATGGCAAAGGGTCTACAGAAGGGGCTGGATACCTCCCCATGAAATCAGTGTGAGGATGTCCCTGTATCTCTGTGTGTGTGTCTGGATGTACATGTAGGTTTCTATGGGCAAGTGTGGCTGTAAACCTGTTTAGGTATATCTGGGTGTAGGTGTGTGTGCATGTTTGTCTCGGTGTATGTGTGTGTGTGCGGGCACGTGTGCCTGTTTTGCACCGCCATCTTTGTAGCGAAACTGACCGTGATGACCTTGACCACATTTACCACAGTTCCCTGGACACCTTCTTACTCAGGTAAAGGGGATAAGTAAGAACGCATGAGTGATAGGGCTGAGAACAACAAACTGCTTCCTCAGAGAGCAGACCATCATCCTACAGTCCAACGCCCTCCACTTCTATTTTATTTGAATTATTAGCATTACTTCGCGATCTCCAGGAGGAAGGAGGAAGATAAGTAGAGAGCATGGGCTGCGGAGGAAGACTGGCCTGCAGTCCTCAGGCAAACTTGTCTTAATAAGGTTGTATTTCCTATCAAAGCAGTAAATTACATTTGGAAACACTTTCTGTCTTAACAAGATTGTTCCATGGTGTAATGTACTTAGGTGGTTTCCTGCAGCCAGATTAAGCAGGTGGTCTCTGAACCTAACTTCAAAAACAGGCTCCTCCAACAGAAAATAAAATCAGAGCTCCAAAGGTTTGCTTTCGCAAGCAGGGGGTCTTGCAATAGGCTTCATTGAAACAGTATCTAATATCTTATACCTGGAATCTCTGGTCTTGGAGGTGATAATAAATAAAGTCACACATAATGTAATATTGGGGAGCTTTCACACATGAAAACGGGGGAAAGGGGGGTACCAGAAAACAAAATGATGTAAATTACAGAACGATCTTATGGCTTACCTAAAAACTCAATGAGCTGATGGGCAAATCCTGAGCTCACCGCCACATTCTCAGGTGTAAAAATGGGAACGCGTGTGGATGACACCTTAATTTTTCCACTACCTGAACAGCAGTCTGACTGAGCTAATTCCAGACACCAGAACTCAGAATCCCAGGAATGGGTCCCCAGACTGAAACCTCCCCCAAGCAATTCTGAGATAAAGAAGCCTCAGGGAAATGCAAGACCTAGCCACTTTTAAGGCTTTCTGCAACTCTACATTATGTGAACAAGCCAACAGGCAGCAGGTGGGAGAGACCCTGATTTTACCCTGGCGACTGATACGGCAGAACTAGGACTAAAATAGCCATGTTCCCGGCAGCTAACAACAGAACATGCTCTCCTCAGGAGTGAGAGAGCCACCTCTCAAGACGCTCAAGTAAACCAGGGTGGGAGCTTCTCATAAATGGAAACTTTTCCAAAACACAATGTGGAGTTGATCTCAATTGCGATTCAAAAGGGCTGTGCTTCTGTTAGATCGGGTATGTCAACCCCAGGGACAAGTTTCATGGTGACTTTTAACATCTAGTCTGGCATTCCGACCAAGGGAGCCACAGGGAGTGGTCCAGGGCTTACTACTGCCCATCTACAGTCAGTGTCAAATGCCAGTGTCAGAGGCTGTGAGTGGAGAGAAAAACTGCACAGAAGATCACAACAGCGTGGGACAAAACAGCAAAAATGACAGGTCCCCCAGCCCAGCTCCACGACTCCACCACTTACACCATGAAGACCTTGAAGCAATGGTTTCAAGAGGGACTGGGTAAACCAGATTAGGATGTAAGCCATTTGAGTTTATGATAAAACGTGATTGAGACATCCTCCTGTCTTAGGGTTGCGCTATTATATTGGAGAATTTAAGCATGAAATCATCTTTTAAATAAACAAACCTGTTTCCATAATCAATTTTGGCCGTGACCTTCTTCTTCAGCTCTTTGAGCTCATCCTGGGGCAGAGTTCCAGAAAGAATCTGTGACCGCCACTCAATAAGGTCGTAGATCATGTGTCGCACACTTCGAAACATCTCTCTATTATCTAGCTATAGAGGGGGGAAAGGCAACTGTAAAGGTTCTGGTTTAAAGAAAAAACAGCACAGTTGAGATCATATCAAACGGATAGTTCTTCAGATACAAGGAGAATAGATACTGCTTCTTGGGATTCTGTAACTCTCCAATGAAAAGCAGAGTCTCGCATCAAATAGAACACATCATATAGGATTTGGTTCCTCTCAGACACTGAAAGACAAGCAGCAGCATGCCTCACACCTCCTCAGCCTACATCCGACATTCCCAGTCATAAAACACACAACAAGAACAGAACCTTGAGCCTCAGCATGGCCTGTAATCCCCAGCATCACCCTGTGCACGGCCAATGCTTGAAGGTGTGTCCATGCAGCCAAGGACCCCTGTAAGGGTGGTCTAACATAAAACTATCAACTCACTTAAAACATTAGAGACTCTTTTTGTCTAACTTCATGGCTCCATTGTGGAGCCTGAGACTTTGTAGTTAACAAAGACTGACATGTCACAATGTCAAAAGGTTGGACATACCTGGAAGCGCTGACCATCTTATTCTCCATAACAATGCTAGCCCATTGCTCACCTAGAGGGACAGTCTTCAAAATACCCTGTGTTCCAAAACCATGCTGTCAGCTGACACATAGGCCATCCTGCACCAGCCTTCCCTGAGACACTGTGACCCTCATAACACACAGTGGTAACAAGTATCTATCCGTGAATACTCTTGTTGCTTCTATGTCAAAAGAAAACTGGCTCGTCTCCCTTTTTGTGTATTGGATTTGTGGTACAAAAAACAAACATGCATGTTTGTAGCTGTTGGTACAATCCATTAAGGAGACTAAGGCTGTCTGCAATGTTCTGCCTCTGAACACTCAAGTAGGACTTAATAATTATATTTTAAGCACCATGATTCCATCAAAAGTAAAAAGCGGAATTGCTGTCTTCAAAAAAGAGCACCACTCTATACTATCTGAACCACTCCCTATCTCTTGTTTGAAAACCATTTGAAACTCCTCTTTCTAGAAGTTTCTAAAACAACCCTACCACCTACCCCACATATAGCACTCTGACAAGTTATCTTATGTTCCAGACTTGGGTCTTTATATTACAGTGTGGGTGAGTGGGGGGGGGGGGCAGTGCACAGAGGACAGTAGAGGGTGTCTGATTCCCCCAGGAGTTAGCGCTATGAATAGCCGGACACAGTGCTGGGAATCAAGTTCTGGTCCTCCAGAGAAACAGCAAGTGCTCTTCACTGCTGAGCATCTCCCCAGGCCGCTCTCAGAATATCATTCTATTTTCTTCCTTTACTTTTCCTTCTTTTCCTTTGTTTTTATCTGTTGCTGTTGTTTTAAGATAAGGTAGCCTGGGCTAGCCTCATCCTTAGACTATTTTTTCCCAGTTATTCATCGAGACCAGACAATGTGCCAAGAACTACAGAAAGTGGGGCAGGGCAGAGACTGCAGCCATGAACTCTGAACCTCCCTGCTTTCACTTGACAAGTGCACCCCACCATGCCACACTCCTAATTTTGATTCCTTAGATGAAAGCTAAAAGAGATGGAAATTAAGAATTTACTGAAAAACATGTTTCTTTTCATCTCACTAACACCCCCTGCCCATCCATCTCTCTTAACATCATATAAAATTCATACCTGTTTTGCTGACAAGTCTACCACTAGAGAAGAACCGAAAGAATGCATCTAAATATTTAGAACCACCTTTGACTTGGCTTTTTGCAAATCTAACAACACCAACCCATCAGAGGTGAATGTGCCATTTGCAGAAGGAACAAGGGGATGGTTCAGGATGCTGACTCTGCAGCAGGGAGACCCACGCTGTCCACTCACGGATTTGTCCATGGCAACTCACGCTTGTTGTGTGATCGCATTTTTGTTTAAAAATCGCTAAGTTGAACATGAAATACCCACCATAAAAATGCTCAGATTTACGCAAAACATTCATGGCTAACTTCATGCTTTTAGGTTTGTGAGTACATCTGATTAACAATTACCACAAGGGCTTATTACTGCGCATTTATAGGAAGCCACTGTATAATCAAAAACACGCCTGCCCAGCGAACAGCTGTGGAGACTTGAGGAAGTTTTCTATGTTCCCGAGAAATTAACGCACTGACTTCCTCCCAGGGCCCTTGCTCGGTGATAATAACATTAGCATATGAGAAATCAACAGTCTGAATAGAAATACGGGCTTAACAAAAGGTAATCTTCGGCAAATATGGATTTATGTGCAAAGAAATGCCCCAAGGGAAAATGAAATGGAAGATGTCAGAGCTCCGACTTCTCTGCATTAATAAGAACTGGACAACTGTACACAGAGCCAGGATGTGAAATGTTCCCCACCTCACCTCGGACACCATACATCAAGACCATCATACTCCTCAGACCCTAAGACCCATCACTTACAGGTAGTCAGTGGCAAAAATACAATAATTAGTAGTAACCCTTTCCTAAGACTCCAAAATTAAGTGATTTCCATGCAAAAGTAGATTTTAATTTTCATGATCGAAATATACACCCAGAGGTGACATCAAACTGGTCCCCTCCTTCGAAGGGCTGACAGCAGCTACAGCCCCCTTGCCTAACACAAAGTAAGAGGGATCCATGATCAACTTCCATTTTAGTTCAGTTTACTAAATACAGTGAGCTAACTGCATCCCAGTACAACAAAGGTCAAAGGCCACAGGGTTCCCAACAGCAGTCAGAACGATGATCATGCTGCTTGAGAAGCAAGACCCTGCCTCAGAGGCTCCCCTCTCCAGGTTCCCAGGGAGGGAAAAGAAGCGCCCTTTTTAAGTGTTACCCAAGCATCCCATTTCTTACCACGTAAAGTTGCCTCCAGATGGTGGACCACTCTCGCAGTGTTGTGGTGACTTCCTGTATGAGGGGGAGGTCCCCCGGGATGACGGTTTCATGTTGCCTGGGGTGACAGAGGGAGAGAGTAGCAGATTCTGTGGCTTGATTGGGAGCTGCACCTGATTGAGTCCCTACAAGGGGCTGGAGAGCTCAATGGTTAAGCAGATGGGGGAAGCACACAAACACCATATGTTCACATGTGTGAACAGACACACCTATGAACGACAAGTTCATAGGGGATCTCTACGTGTTACCATGCCTCTAAACCATGAACCGCGTGATGTGGGGTAAGATGAAGCGGGGAAAGACGAGCCCCTGAAAGTCTTCAAAATGCCATGGGCTGAGAAGTGGAAAATATACTCAGGATACGTGCACACCCATCTATCTCAGAGTGCCATAAATCACACCCAGCTGATGGCTGCCATTAAAATGCAGGTTTGAGGCAAGATTATTTTCGCATGTCTACCAGGTACACAACTCATTATACGAGGATGCGGGGAGCAATTATCCTTGCTGAAATGTGAGTGTGATTACAGCTTTCAATTGTTCCCGGAGACTCTATCCAGCCCCGCCCACGACTACTTACTGACCTTTCCCTTCCACCAGAAGATTTCGCCCTGGACATGGCTTTAACTCTTTTTCCAACATATGCATTACTTTATGGTCTTTATTTCCCTGGTTTTTAAAAATCACATCATTCCTATGTGGCAGAGGTCAGGAAGGCACAGGCGACCAACGCCTGTTTTTATTAGCTGTGGGCAAGATCATCAGATGGAGGGAAGGAGCCCACCCAAATATCAGTGTAAGTGTGAGGAAGTCACCAGGCCAGGAAGAGGAAGGATCAGGACGGTGCTACCCCAATGAAACCTGCCCACCCGGATGTATGATGGAGGGGGAAAGCCCTGGCTGTGGGCATCAGTAGGTGCGAAGGGGACACGTGCTGAAGAAAGGACACATCATTAAACAGAGAGAATAAATCCGAGAGTTGTGCTGTCCCACATGGTGACTGGTGTCCCTAAGAACAGACTACACACTTAAGCATGGCTAGAAGCTTGAACTTTAAGTGTTCTCACCACAGACAAGTCCGACCAGAAGGCAGCCTCTCACGACTGCCTCGTGTGAACTAGCCCGAACTCCCACTCGGCAATGTGTGTGTGCTTCAGAGTACAGTAGACACCATGAATGCACACCGTTTTTTATTTAAAACAGTTCTTTAAAAGACTAAGTGGGGTAAAGCAGGCACAGAGCTGGAAATAGTTACTCTGGTTTTCTAGGGAGATGGAAAGGCTGGGGTGGATGAGATAGGGTGACATGTAACCTTTGTAGCCATGACATGAACTCCTGACCCTCCTGCTTCTACCTCCCAATTAGAAATTGGGATTATAAGCATGTGACATTCTATTCTTGCCTGGAGAGTCTTAGGTCACTAAGCACTGCCCAAGTGAACCACAGGTCCAAAAAACATCAAGGATAGAAGCCCAGATTCTAGCAATAGCTGCAGGGAGAGACCATTTCAAGGTGTGGGAGAAACAGGCCGTGTTACAAGGGAGGGGCCCAACAAAAATGTCCTAGCCCTGAAAGTAGTGTGTGAGGGGATAGGCGAGGAAGGATATAAGGGTCTCAGTGCCCACAGGAAGCTTCCCAGAAAACAGTGATCAATAGTAGCCATTGCTGCAGGTAATCCTATGTCAGCAGAGGAGGGGACAAAATGGGAATTGTTTTGTTATGACAAAATTTAAAAAGCACATTATCATAGCCACAGACATGAAACAAACATGAAGGCGGGAATGGTGGCCAGGGTTCTGAAAGAAGAAAGCAGCCAGGCAAGGGAGAAGACATGGAGGAGAGAGGGCACGAAAGAAAAAAATCATGGGAGAAAGAATAGGCAATACAAAGTGATTGTGTGTGTAGTGTGTGTGTGCGTGTGCGTGTGTGTGTGTGTATGTGTGTGTGTGTCTGTGTATGTGTATGTGTGTGTATGTGTGTGTGTGTGTGTGTGTGTGTGTGTGAGAGAGAGAGAGAGAGAGAGAGAGAGAGAGAGAGAGAGAGAGTGTGTGTGTAATGGGGGGATAGAGTATGAATGAATACAATATGATAATAAACCTGAAAAAAATCAGCAGGTAGAGTGAGGTGAAGGAGTGGCCGAGTCAGCACTGGACAAGAGGAAGGACCAGAAAAGAAGAGAGCAGATGTCTGTAAGGTAGCCAGAAGGAACGAAGAGATAGTGGTTATATGTCAGGTTCTCCAGCAGAAAAACCATGGCGGCAGTGGGGGAGGCGGTAGGGGAGTGGCTGGGGGGAACGCGGGGCGGGGTGGCGTCATGACACTGGACAGTCAGACACAGTGGGAGCAAAGGTCAGAGCCAGGAAAGGAGTGTGGAGAACAAAGGCTGATGGCCGAAAGCATCATTGCTGCTCAGCACACTGTTCTTGGTGCTCACTACATTGAAACCTGATCCCAGAAGACCAAGGGGCCTGTCTGCCTGCTGGCACAATCCAGGTAATTCCACATTCCCATAATAGTATGCTGCTGAAAATATATGTGAGCGTGTGGAAACACGCACATACACACAGAGAGACACACTTTTATATACTTCAAAAAGCTTTTGAAATATTACTACTCCTTTACAAGCCTACTTATATAAGGATTTTGATCCTGAGAGGTAGAAGCACATTAAATGCACACTTCAGCTATTGCCATCACAAGGTAAAACTTTCTCAACTTTGTCTTCCGTTGGAGAATTTTGCATACAAAACATTTTATCTGTCTGAACAAATGCCATCTTGCAGGTCAGCACCATCCAAGCCTCTAAATTATTCCCTTCACTCTAATTATGCGCCGGGGAAGTGCAGGAACCCAAGCCATCCTTTTCATATGTTAAAAGTACAGTGCTCAGAAAGGCAATTTTGTAATCAGCCAAAGAGATGTCATTATGCAGTAATCATATGATTAGTAATTTTATAATTTACATATTTAACGGAGTGTGAAGATGAAGCAGAGACCAAAAAAGAAAACATTTGAATGCTGTCCCCCCCAGTTCACACCTGGCATGGGTTCCAGCTCTAGGAATGTCCTCTTTAAGGACCTTACCCATCAGTCTGATGACCTCCAGGGGGTAGACACCTCAATTAGCTGACACATGAATACACATGGGGCCCGACTTAACAACCACTCACCCCACCCCCAACTCTGCATCACACCCTGCTAAGATTTCCAGGAAAAAAAAAAAAAACTCAGAAAAAGGTTCAGCTAAGCGCCCAGGGTGGCCACTGCCAGACAGGGTAGTTCATCAAGGAGGCCCACACTTGCTCTAATAGACCTCAGCTTCAAAGAGATGACCACAGCTAAGGCACCAACCTTGAACTCCTTAATGGGTCAAAGATCAACATGATTGAATTGCAAGCCCCTTTATTCTCCTAAATCATCACGGTCAAACACAGTTATTGGCTTTTATAATGACTATTTTTACTATCTCGAATATATATATATATATATATATATATATATATATATATATATATATATATATTACACATACACACACACACACACATACACACATGAATACAAGCTCCCTTCCTAGAGTTACAAGTAGTTGTGAGCCACCAGACATGGGTACTGGAAACCAAACTCTATACCCCTTACAAGAACAGTCTTAACCAATGAGCCATCTCTCCAGTCCCACTTAAACCTCACATCTTAACCTACCACATATTTGGTAGCAATTCCATATGTCATCATTTTAACTCGTCTTTAGAATATCAAGACAAGACTCACCCTTTTCCTTCAACAATCGCGTCTTTAAGATGGATATATGAAGCAGGAAATATACCCTTTGAGAGGGAGAGAAAGAGAGTTCTTATTATCAATGTGAATACTGATTGCAAATCAAACAATAGCTGCAAAATATGAGGGTATAGGGGGTTGGTTCACCATTAATTTTGCAAGTGTAAGCATCACATACAACACAACGGAGAAAACATAAGGCACAAAGGAGAATGTCCCAATCAGCTTGTATTTCAGACTGTGCAGATGTCTTAGCAGAAAACAAGAAAACGGAGACATGTTTGCAAAGAAACAATCTTACAAAGGCCCAGGAAAATGTTCTCCTCCATAGGTTGCCCCTCCTCCCTACAATGCCAACAAGCCTGTTGCTAGAAACTGGTTCTGACGATGAGCTCTGAAAGAGTTCACCTTACAAAATGACAAGACCGCCATCAAAAGTTGTTCGAAACCATTGATTGCCACTTGTCCACTGACCACTGAGTGACAGCCACGGGGCCTTCCTGATTAACCTCCATAAGTAGTGGACAACCATAAAAGACTGGAAGATGAGATGAAATTCAACCCTTCTGCAGAAGTGCTGAGGAAACATGCTAGATTATGTTTCTACAAAGCTCTGATTCTCCCACGTGCAGTATGAACATGCATGTGTATATACACACACGTGGCCCGGCAGAGCCCTGCTCAAAGGAACTGATCCCTTAAGAAGACATTCAGCATTAGACATGGTTTGCAAAGTGCCAGAAGTTTATCAAGAGCTGGTTCATGGGGTCCAGGGCAGCACACACCAGCAACTCCCTGAGGCTAGGGGCAGGACAAGCCAGAGACCACTAGTGCACACAGCAGAAATTCAGTAAGTGCCCTGGTACTTCAAGGCACCTACTGAGGAAAGAGGAGCTTCTGATTGGATTCCCCAGACATCTGCCAAGAAGGGTCTACACTGGACATCCAGAAATCAAGCAGCCAATCATGCTTGGAAGGAAACGGAACTCAAGGAAAACTGAACGTAGCTAGCAGGTAAATCTCTACTCCTCCTGTTCACCAGCAAAGTGGCCAGATTTTACACAAAGAAATAATATTATATCAAGGAAAGGAGTCAAGGGGGAAGTCAAGGCTGAGCAACCAAGAGGTCCAGGTTATTCAATCCAGGACCCAGGTGCCAAGATGCTTTCATAGCCCAGAATGGCCTACAGGTGCACACAGAACATGGAATTTCTCCGTAATGCCAACAGGTGTGGATTTGGATGCCACAGAAGCCACGCCAGCCACGCCAAATCCACAGACAGAAATTCCTCAGTCTCGGCACTCAATGTTATGTAGCCCAAGGAAGGATTGTGGCTTGATGAAATGGAGGTGTGAAATGAGCAACCGCGCAGCCCAACTACTGAAAATATCTAGACGCATGATGCTCACGAAGGGCTCTCAGCTGAGATGCCTACGAGCCTTGCTTCTCTCCTTTGTTTGGGGGTGCCTTACAAGACTGCACCCAAACCACAGCCTCTGCAAGGCTTTGATTTCCTCACCCACCAATGGAGTTTTCAGGTGGAAAATAACCACACCCCTTTTGCAGCATTAGGGCATCCCTAGGTGGAAGGCCTGGGTAACCTGGGGCCAGGCAGGAAATCCTGAGGTTCCAAAGCACTAGCAGAATGGGAGAGAGCCCAAGATGAGGTTGGGGATGCCAGACAATAAATAAGCACCAAGGAAACGGAGTGGCTTTCCTGGGCATGTGTTTATCACAGCAGTGCAGCTTTGTCCTATGTAATAAAGGAGCAGGGAGGGGAAGTCAGTCCACAATCCTAAGCATGGGAGTAGGTACCTGGGCATGTACATCCATGCACATGCATGCATGTGCGTGTAGGGGTGCATACGGAGGTCAGCTTCAGATGCTGCTCCTCAGGAGTCATCCACCTTGTTTTTTGAGACAAGGTCTCTCACTACTCCCTGGAGCTCCTTCCTGTCTGTCTTCCCAGTGCCGCAATCACAAGCATGTGCCACCACCCAGATTTAAAAGTGTTTAACACTGATGCTACAGATAGGACTCTGGTTCAGGGGCAAGTATTTCATCACTGAGAACCCTAATACTGCTAATCTCTTGCCTCCTGGAATCTTCAGCCGTGGCTCCCCCAACCTGAACCCTTCCCAGGTGAAATCCATAAAGGAATGGACAGTTTCACAGCCTTCATGGAGGCTTAGCCAGGCTGGCAAAGGCCAGCACAGGTCTCGAAGGACACAGAGCAGAAAGGCCCTGGCATGGAAATCACTGGGCTTCCAAAGCTCTATTACAGAGCAGGGAGGCCCTGGCATTTGGAAGACCACTGGGCTTCCAAAGCTCTGTTACAGACTCTAGATCAAAACAGAGAGTCCAGTTGGATACAACAGTAATGAGAGGCCAATTCTGAGAAGCAAAGTGAACCATCTGTCAAAGACAATCAGATATTAAAACGTCCAAGTTAACATGGACAGACTAACCAGAGCTTAGTGTGGACATTACTACAGCAGTGTAGCATTACTGAGTAAGCTACAAGAGCCACAATTAGGTTTTATGAAGCTAAGAATGTGGAAGCCACACAGCCTTGTGGACGGGAGTGACCTCCACAACATCTGAGGAGTAATAGCATGTTTTTGTTTCAGATATTCATAGAATCACACATGCAAATCACCCTAGAAAACCAGGGTTGTTTTTTTTTTCAACTTGACTAAGCCAGTCGGAAAACTGCCATAAGGCAAGAGGGAAATGGCCATGTGTAAGCTTTGCAAACTTGTTAATTTATCCAAGATAATATGAAATTGAAAACTGTTTGCAGCATTTTCGTTGTCTGAAGTCATTTACACTCAGTTCATGGCTACACACAGTGGTTCAAAGAGATGTAAAGTTCTTTCAGGACAAAAAGAATTCTCCCTTTCATGCATCTAGGCCAATACCACATTACAGCTTACCAATTCACTCTTGGAACTAACCACCTACCTAGAATGTCATTTGTGGGGACAGGGTCTCACTAGGTAGACCAGGCTAGGCTTAAAAAAGTTACACACATGCACCACCACTCCCAGCCAAAGCTGTGACTTCTGTAGACATAGATTATGCAGAAGAAGCCAACTCATGGCCGTATTTTTTTCTCTCTCAGCCCATGTACTTGTTAAATTTCAAGAGAAAGAGATGTAAGTAATATTCTTAGATGCCAATAACACGGAACTGATTTCCTCTCACGGTTTGATTTGTGATGGGACATGTTTAATGGAAACGGCTTACCTTCTTGGACTTTTTCCTTAAGGTGTAGCCTCTGTACCACCCTAAAGAAACAGAGAGTTGAAATGGTTAGTACAGGCGACACAGAAGGGTCCAAGCACAACCTTCAAGAAGTCACTGCCCCATAGACCAGGGAAAGGCAACCATGCTAATGCCCTAGACATAAGGCATGGTTCCATCCCTGCACCTCCCCACTTCTTCTCTGCCTGCCTCAGGAGTCCCCGTCAACAACCTAAAGTCCTAAAAGAGGCCTTGTTCCCAGTAGGTTCCTCGTGGCTGTACTGCCCCACCCGTCCCTCTGTGGATCTGGCTCGAAATCTCTCCAAGTGCAACTTCCAGAATCTCAGATCGTCAAAGGCTGCCCAACAGAAAACCTATTGAGAGCCTACTTCCTCCCTCTGCAGGGCTCTGCCCTGAGGCAGCCATAATCTTCACAATGTACTTCTGTGGCAAAGATAGCTCTTGAGGAAGCAACAGGGCCAAGCACTCACAGACCCCTGCCCCCTTAGGGGTTGGCCTGGCTCCAACTTCCTATCCCCTCCACGTGGCAGGAGAAGGAAAATAAAGAGTGGAAGGAAAGACACTCCAGCTGTTCATTCACACAAAGTGCTGAATGGAAGAGTCCTCTCCACAGCAGAGCAGACACAACCCATGCTGCCCACAGTAGAGCAGACACTACCCATGCTACCCACAGCAGAGCAGACACTACCCATGCTACCCACAGCAGAGCAGACACTACCCATGCTACCCACAGAAGAACAGACACTACCCATGCTACCCACAGTAGAGCAGACACTACCCATGCTACCTCCCATCAAGGTCAACTGTAAAAGGATGTCAACAAGTCCAGGATGTCAACAAGTCCAAGGCTATGAATCTGTCTCCCTACAATCCCACCAGGTCAAGAAATCAGATAGATATGTTCTTACAAAGAGTATAAGATTGGTTCTAGCCACCTTGCTCTTAGAACATAACCCACAAGCCCAAAGACACCTCATTAACTCTTTCCCACAGGAACAAACGGACCCTGCAGAACACCAGGAAGCATTTGGAGACAAGCTGGGTAAATTCTGAGAGTCAACAACATGGGGCATTATGCACTCTTGGGCACCAGACCCCAGAGACTAAAGACAGTCACAAGAGCAAGCTCTCAGGAAAGGGGGTGGAGGAATGACATCACATGGCCGCAGTGGGTCCCTCTGCCCTCTAAGAAAGTAGTCTTGAAGAGAGTGACTCTGATCCAGAAGTGATGCTGTTGACATGAACAAAACCCTCAAGTGCTAATTAAACAGATATATTCAGAAAAGGAGACAGGAACTCCAGGAATCTTGGATGGATTTTTTAAGACCCAGTTAGGGTCAAATGAGCCCACTCTGTTCTTTCAATGTGAGAACCAAACACACTTGAGTAGGGGACACACCTGTTCTAAATGTCAAGCGTCTGAATGTTCACATTTCTGAAGGATCATCTCCAAATAGCCACTATCCAATCAGAGGTTTCAGCTAGCCTAGCCTAGAATCAGTGCCTACATGGTACAGCATTAGAGACTCCAGGCAACGGGACTGTAATCTAATGAGTTATCCACAGGCTGTACCATTCAGTCTAAAAGGACCATCCTTTATACTACTGCTCTTCCCACGCATTTGGCATTGGTATGCCCTTTTTTCTCTGAAAGTGACAATGGATTGATGTCCTAGACTAACAAATAAAGACCAAGGTGGCGGAAGGGGGGGGGGTTGTCCGGCAACCAAATGCTAAAAAGGGACAAGCTACATAAATGATGCATCAAAGCAACCCAAGAACCTAAATGTGTATGAACCCAAACTTATTACTAATCAATGAGGTGAAAACTCAACAATCTCCGACCACTGACCCAAACTAAAAGTGGTGGAAATCAGAGGATTCAGGACATAGCAGCCAGGGCACAGAAAAGAGTCTAGACAGCAGCAGCTGCTGGTGAACACATCTGACACCACCAACACCAACAGCACCAAAACCAACACCAACACCAACACCACAATACCAACACCACACCAAAGAAATAAGAACCCCATACCCAATGCCAACAACCTGTCCTGTGGAAACAGTTGTGCCCCTGCACAGCTGGACAGACAGACACAAGATGCTCCTGACAGCAGGAACCTGGAGACAGGAGTTGAGACCACTTGAGTCCCATTACCGTTTGCAGAACGTGAGGTAATGCTCACATGGCAGACAGGGCCGATGACTATAAAGAGCCTCAGACAAAAGAGCAAAACAACATAAAGAGGAGTCAGTGAGTCAGGAGAGCTGTAACACACTCAGCTAATGTAAAACATTCACAGCATATAGGGCAAGAACACAGGCACCTGAAAAGAGCTTTTGGGGGAGACGTGTTTTTATTGTTTGGAGGGTTGAGCTATGGAGGTTGGAGGAGGAATCTCTGACTTAGCAATGCTAGCTGGCAGTTTCTTTTGTAACGGGATTTCTAAGCTAAGAGCTTCCTGGCATATTCTGCACGAATTATTGTTTCCTCAAGCAGGGCCCATTCACTTGTCACCAGTACCTTCCTACGCACGCCAATGACAGCCACAGCCTCTGCTCATGACCCACAGGGCACCTAAGACAAGCAGGGCCAAGCCATGAGGAGCTGAAGAGGAGGGTGTCACCATGGGAATGAAGGGATGAGAGGAGGGGACAAGGCTGGGCATGGAGATGCTTTGCTAGAAGACAACACATTCTCCCAGGCAGGGTGTGCACTGCTGGCCTCCACGTAAGCCACCAATACAAAAAAGAGACACCCACTAGAAAGATAGGCAAACATTACTGAACTCAGGGAGGCCACAGGAAGAAAATATATCATTATCACTTAAAAAATCTAAAGTAATCAGGTTTCGTTGTAACAGCTACATCCAAAAGATAATTTCCTAACTTTTGTACAAAGCCGCCAGCTTCCCTTGGAACAGCATCCAACACTGGGGAAACACAGCACGAGTGACTTCTTCCTACTAAGCACCTGGGACTTGTGCTCACATGTGATTGGTTGGCCCTCAACAAGGGACATGACTTTAAGGCAAGAGCCTGCATTGAGTAGCCTTGGGAAGGTCTTCCCGCCTCCACAGTGACATGACTTAAAGGTAGGTACCTTTCTGGGCTGTATCTGACCTAGCCAACCTTTGAGCAATGAATGGTGCTGTCTACATTGTTCCTGCTGAGAGGTTCATTGACGTTTTCACAACTGAAAAAAAGAAAGCTCATAATGCTTTAACTAAGTGTATGGTGTTATGCTGGGCCGTACTTGCAGCTATCCTCAGCTGCATATGTGGCCTGAGGGCTGCAGTTGGATTCCCTCCATCACAAAGCAATTAACCAGAACTTAAAGGTAAATGGGGTCGTTGAACTGTGTGAAATGAAGAGTAATCATCTTAAGAGGAGAAAAAGGAAGAGGAGGAGAAGGAGGAGCAATCCAGCCCACCAGGAGCACAGGGAGACCAAGTGATCGTTTAGAAGTTACAGTATTTGCAGCATCCTATATGATGATATCCTGGACCACAAAGGAGGAGAAAATCAAGATTGATAAACAGGAGTGGGGGAGGGAAGGGGAGGGAGGGAGGGAAGGAGGGAAGGAGGAGTAAGGAAGGAGGTAGAAACAGAGTCAAACTTCAAGACATGCCATGAGCCAAAACCAGAGCCCAGGGAAGCACTGTAAGCAGTGTCCTTATTTGATGATAAAGTCATCCAGTTTCCGGAAGATGCAGTTAATGTATTTCTCAGACCAGAGTCTACCAAGAAGTTAGCTTTCCAGGAAGGGAAATGCATTGCATATTCAAGGATCTTTTACAAAGACTGTAGTGGATGGGAAACAAGCCTGGCCTGCAAATCAACCCTGGCTGAAGACTCATCATAAGGTCAGCCTGGAAGTCAAAGCTGCTAGCAGATTATTGGGCAGTTAGTGTATAACACGGTCCTCTGATGTGACTTAGGATGGCACTGCTGAGAGCGGACAGTCTCCTCCTAAAGTAAAGAATGACACCACAGTCCCAGGACAAACAGATGCCCCTGAGTATCATTAACAATTCTGAAGAGACACCTCACTACTCAGAGCTGATGACCCAGGAATTCCACATTCAAGTGGCTGGGGGCAATTAAAAAACAAAAATCAGGGAGAGCATGTCCCTACAGATCAGAAAAGTAGCTGCAATGAGAAGCCTGATCCTTCACCGCAACTTAATTTCTTCCTCTGTTTCCTCGAAGACACTGGCAATATGTACTGAGAGCAGATAAGGAAATCCAACTGTCAGCTGTCAAAACTGAAAACACGCAGAAGGCGCCCATCACAGCCAGCCACTCATTCGCTTAAGGGTTCCTTTTTGCCAAGCTACAGCTGCTTCCAGGTATATGCCAATAAAGCTGGCTCCCCCCACCCCCACCCCAATACATTTTTAAGAGTAAACGGTGCAAATAGAATGGAGTTCTACGTCTTTCTGTATCAGATGGAGAAGTAAGTGCCAAACATGGACTTTTAATAGGGTTCCGCTCCTCTGAGACGTCTCTGAGGGACGCAGGAGCCAGTCCCTGCTTGCCTGGCTGGCGGGAGCAGAGCAGCTCACTCCTGTGCAAAGTGGAGTGTGAAGACCTCTCTGGAAGTTCAATTTGTTGGTTACTATGAGATGTCTACGATTTCCTCTCCCACTTGTAAGACTTTCGCTGAACCCGATCTGAAAGCAATTTGGTTATTTAAATCAGTTCCTGTGACTGCAACACAGCTTAGGAGTCATCTTTCCCAGGCAGAAAAAGAAAGCCAACAGCACAAAAACCATCTTAAGGGAACTCTGAGATGAGAACAATGCCAAAGGAAAGAGAGGGAAAGGGGGAGGAAGGACGGCAACCACTGCCTCTGCTGCCCGGGCACGCGGTAGTAACCACCGCAAAGCATCCACGGCGGCTCAGGTGATGTGCAAGGCACTAACTATGAAAGCCTATTGCAAAAACCGAGGGCACCAGAAAAGCCACAACTGCTCCCCTAAACCATACCCCATAGAACTGGTGATATGTTCACCCCAAAGAAAATTGGGGTCACAGACAAAGAAAAGGGGCAACAGTAAAAGCATAGCAACTGCGGTTTACCCTGAGGCATGCTGTTAACAAATTAAAGTGATACATTAAAAAAAAAAACTGACAACTTAAAACATTCAACACAAACACTGAATCAACAAACTGAATCAACCCGGGTCTGTTTCTCACCAAAGGGTCAGTTTCAGTCAAGATGTACACAAATAATGAGCCGGTGAGGAGCAGTTAGAGGTCAAAAATAAAATGTTTAGTTTCCCCGAAGCACCCTAACTCCCCAGACAAGAAACATCAGCCGACACTCACCTTCATAGGTTTCTAGGATGTGCACAGTGTCTCCTATTTGTAGGGACAGTTCGTCTGCTCCCCTGGCGTCATAGTTATAAAAAGCTGTTGAAAAAGAAGAAGGGGAAACGCATTAGCACAGGGAGTGGTGATTACTTTCAACACTATGATCTATTCAGTCCTGTCCTGTGTCATCTCTGACACCCTCACACGGGCAGCCTTTCCTTCCAGACACAGAACGGAAAGGGCATGTCTTAAACATGGGTATGCTTAACCATTCCTAACTCCAAGCGACGCTTTTCTATACTATGGGAAGAGAACATTATTTTAGGGATGCAATTTGGTTACGCTCACAGTGCTGTGCAAACATCACTCCTAATTCCTAAAACGTTTCCAAAAATCCACAAAGAAACTCAGTATCCACCGAGCAGTAACCCCGGCCTCAGTTGACTTCTCTTTGGCGGTGATCAGGCACCAACCAAAAACAGTAGAAGTAGGACAGTGTTTATTTTAGTTACACATTGCAGGCCATCACTGAGGGAAGCCAGAGCAGAAGCTCAAGGTGGGAACCCAGAGGCAAAAATTGAAACAGCGACCAGGAAGAAGCATTGCTTATTGGCTTGCTCCCAGCCTCATGTTCAGCGACCTTTCCTGTACAGCCTACCTGCCTAGGGATAGTACTGCCTGCCTACAATGGGATCCCTAGGCAGGGAGGCTAGGATTGGGGATAGGCCCTCCCACATCAATAGAGATCAAGAAAAGGCCACACAGACATGCCCTCGAGCCATTTAGATGGAGGCAATTCCTCAACAGAGGTTCCCTCTTCCAGGTGTATCCGGCTGACAGCACCACCTGGCCCACAGTGAGCCTGGCCGACACTGGAGTACTCGCTGATTGGGAGGTGATTTGCTTTTGCTGCAAAGAACATTGCTCGGCTTCCGAGCCCCTTCTCAAAAAGTCAAAGCAAGGGCACTTGCACGCCTTCACATCATCTCAGGCATCAAAAGCCACACAAACCTAGAAAACTCCATTTTCAAGAATTACCCCCCCAAATTCATAAAATGTAAGTGTCCCCAACCGACAAAGTAGGCTGTTACCAGTTATTAAGTTTATTTAGCATTTTATAGTGACTCTTTAGCAGGCGATAACTGCATCAGGTAAAGCAGCCCAGAGCAGACGCTGAGCTTCCCCAGTGAGGCACCGCCATACTCTCAAGCCTTTAGGAACCATAAATGCTTTTACCGCCACCATTAACAGCATCCCTTCTAGCATGCCTACTCAGTTAGAGATCTGGAAAAAACAAGTCCGTTGTACTAAAAATGAAATAAAAGGAACACATCAAAAGTGTAAATACATCTGGGCATGTGTGAGCATGCAAGATGTATACAGGCAATTTCTTCTTTAGTGTTTCCCCTCAAACAATCCTACCTATCCAGAAGCAATGAAAGGCAGGGCGAGACACTCATACATGACACCCGAAACCATACATTTAACTTGGAAATGAGCCTAGAGACCCCCAATCTCATATGTGAAGGACAACACAGCCCTAGGAATGAGCACATGGCCCCGAATCACCGGAGTCGAAACCATAGCACTGGTCCCAACTGTGCATGGAGTTAATGCTGACGACTAAAGAACCCAACAATAGAGTAAACTAAAGTACCCGACAACACAGTATCTGACAGGGGAATATGACAGGTCAGACAATGACCCTCCAAAGACATCGCCATCTGAATTCCCAGAACCCTGTGTGCATGTTCCCAACCAAAGAAGTCACTGTAGTGACCAAGCATAGGATCTTCAGATTGGGCTGTTTACTCTAGATTACATAATGAGTTCAAGGTTATCATAAAGACCCTTATGAGAAAGAGGCAGGAGGAACAGTCCAAAATGGAGGAGACAAGGTCCAGATGGTCCTACAAACTGAGGTCATGGAGCACATGTTCCTCACAGCCTTTGTAGATCACAGCCCTATGTGGGCCTGGATTCTGGAACTTCAGATCTTCAGGACTAGGGACGGTGGTCAACGCGTGTTGTTTCAAAGCCCAAAATTTGTGGGATGTGTTTTAGCAGCAAAAGGGGGCTTGCAGAAGAAAAAAAAAAATGTGGGAAGCAGGTCAGAAGGCTAATCGTACCAGCATGAAGACCTGACCCCCACATAAAAAAAAAAAAAAAAAAAAAAAGGCCCAGCTGGGCCATCTGGGGAGGTGGAAACAGGAAGATCCCTGGGGCTTGCAGGCCAATCAATCTAGCCCACCTGGCAAATTCCAGGCCATTGAGAGACCTGTCTCAAAAAACAAGGTGGATGGTAACTAAGGGATTACCGCCAAAGTTATCTTTGGGTCTCTATATGGATATGCACACATACATACTAGGGTGTGCACAAACAAACAAATGTACAAAATGACTGAAAAGTGGTATTTTGTAATGAATTTAGTCACTCCTGGAGGCAGCTGGAACTGGTCTCCATTGCAGGAACATGAATCCAAATAAGCACATGCCTACAGTTACAATTGTCACAATATATAAGGTACACAAGCATAAGGGGGCAAAGATGATTTTAAATAAATCCCAGTGTATTCGGTTTAAGGCTACTCCTTCTTCTAGCCAATCTTTCTCATTCCTTACAAAGAAAATCTCAGAAACAAAAAACTGGCTTATTCAAATTGACACAAATCATCACCAGGTTTGCAAAGCCTTGGGACCCCCTGAAGGGTGCAGAAAAGGCATCTGAGACATGAAAGTCCAACTGTCGGAAGGACTCCTGCGTGAGAAAACTCCAAGGCAGCCCATCAACTCACCTAACAGGTAAAAACACTAACTGGGCACGATGGACCAATCCCATCGCTCCTTTAATCTCAGCTACCCAGGACCCTAAGCTTGGTGGACCACAAGTACAAAGTCAGTGTGAATTCAAACCCAGCCTCAATTGCCTAGTGACTTTGTCTCAAAATAAAAGGAGAGGTGAGGACACACCTCAGTGTTCTCCGTGATAGAGCAATACCCAGCAAATGCGAGGTCCTGAATCTAATCTCAAGTTCTGAGAAATAGCTAAAGAAGGAAGGAAGGAAGGAAGGAAGGGAGGGAGGGAGGGACGGAGGGAAGGAGGGAAGGGAGGCAAAAGGAAAGACAAATACTGAGGTCCATGGCATTTTGGCAGGCTCAGGGTAGCACAGTGAGCTAAAGGCAGCCCTAGACGCACAAGTCTTCCCTTCTAAACTACCTCCCACCCAAACTGTGTGTCCAGCTCCCACCACCTCCATGAGAGTCGTAACTCTTCTCCTACCCCCACCACCGCTGACAACACTGCACACTGCCCGAAGCCTTCCTCCTGAGAGTGACAGCCCAGCCCAGCATGGCCAACCCTGTAGGATGGAACTTCAGCCCACGGTGTCATCCGACTGCACCCCGCTCATCCTTCTCCAGCTCCACCAACCTCCCACGCCATGAGCTGTCCCTGCTGCTGAGAAAAGTTCCTTCCCCATACGTCACAGCCCCACTCATCTGCGAGGCCCACCCTTGACTCTCTATCCTTGGCAACATCCTAAGTGAATCACCAGAAGGCTCTGTGCAGACCTAGAATGAACTGTTGGCTACTGAGCCATCCCATGACCTTGCTGAACTGTCTTCCTGTGTGCCTCCCCGTGACTCCTTACAGGAAGGAAACCTATATTAGAGTTGAAGACACTCAGCAAAAATCCTGACTCGAGCCAGCTCATGAAGCATCCGTTCTCGGGTGGTTTGTAGTGGCATGAAAGAAGACCTTGACAGTTTGTTCCTCTTCAGCGTGCTCTTGCCTGGATCTGGGAGCTAGAGATCTATCCAGTTCACTGCAATTCTATTTTAGATCCAAGGATATAACATCCACCCAGCCCCACCCAGTCCCACCTTCTGGAGAGTCTCCTCACAGCAACCCAGGTGAAATCTGTCTGGGTCCCACACATCCTTGAAACATGACATCAAAATTTCAGGCAGCGGCTTAAAAGATAATTAAATTCTTTCTTCAAGTCAATCTGTGAAAAATCAGTTGTTCTGTTTGCGACCTCAGTTCCTTTATCTTGCCTTCAATGGGAAATTGTTCAAGGGCGCTCATGTTCTCAGGACTCACCCTAGGAGGATGGGGACCAGGCTTCTTTCCATGTGTGCTCCTTCAAGCCTGCCTGCCACAGGGCCTGTCCTCAGCTTCGAGAGTACTGTCTGTTTGCACAGAGCTTGCTGGCAATCCCCTCTGAGCTTTTCCAAAGCCCAGGCAGGCCCACTCCTGCCCTGGCCGACTATGAGTTAGTTGGGGCTAAAGTTAAATCCCCAGAAAGCAGTCAGCCCCACAGACTGACCTCTAAGGGACAACCTTTTCCCACACTGGGCCATTCAGAAAATGCTGTATAGAAAAAATAAGGAAACACTGGACACATCCTTTGAATTTGGCCTTAAAGGGCAGGGACTGCAAGGGAAGAAAGTTAACTCTATGGTCATGGCGGACTCGACATATATCACTAGCAATAGCGCCTGTGGAAACCCAACACCGTCACCACAAAGAAAGGCACAAACACATCAATTCCAATAGAGGCTGCAGGCACAGGCTGGAGTTCCTAAACTGACCCTTCAAAGGGAGACACTACTACATTTGCCCTCAAGTCAAGCAGCTGGAGGAGGCCACAGGGCAAATGTCTCAGGCAGGCCTGAAGCACACAGTCATTTCTTCCCTGGTGACTCTTCCCCTTGACTGTGAGTTCCTCAATGACCTAACCTAACCGTGACTTCCAGGGGGCAAGTGTCTAATGCTCCTGAACACACAGATCCTCTAACACAAGGTGGGAGTATGGAAGGAAGGATGCTACAAGAAGGGGGAAGAATGAACGGAAGATTCTAAGAGCCAGGCAGAAATAGTACTTTTCAAAGTGCTGTTTCTACAATGTTTTAAAGATAAAAAATAAAACTGAACCAGCGAGCTGCTTAAGAAGGTAGACACTTAGTGTATGAGTTTGAGAACCTGAGGCTGACCCCCAGAAGAGAGAGTTGATTATCCAAAGTTGTTCTCTGATCACACGATGTGTGCATGAGTGGACATTTATGCATACATACCTACACATGCTAAAAATCATAACAAATTTTAAAGAACAAAAATAACAAAGTAGAGATACATTTAACCAAGGAAGAAAGAGGCAGCTGCACTCTGAAGACTATAAGATGCTGCAGAAAGAAGTGACAAGTCACAAACAAACGGAAAGGTATCCACAGTAAGACTCCCACGGTCTTGGAGAGGAAGACTGCAAACAGTCAGCATGTCCGTGGCATCTGAAGCAATCAACAGCTCAGGGTAGCTCTACAGAAGCCACACAAACAGAAGCACCCATCATTTGGACTCCAGAGTAGTTAAGATGCTATAGAAAGAAAAGGACAAAGCTGGAGCTTCCCACGCTCCTGACTTCAAAGCCACAACAATAGTGTGGTCCAGGCATAGACACCAACACACAGACCAGGGTCCAGGAAGGACAGGTGATTGATTTCATCAAGACTTCATGACCCTCTTATGGGGAGAGGTCAGACTTCAACAGATGGCAGTGGGAACAACTGGATAGCAAGTGAAAAACAGACGAACAACCCAAGCTGGATCCTCCAAGCACAAAAATCAACAAGGTAGAAGAAATGCTGTTAGATTTAAAACTGCAAAATTCTTATGGGAAAATATGACATTAATCCTGGAGAACTTCTTGGATATACTACCAAAAACAGACAACAAAAGTCAAAATAAAAAGATTAAGTGTCACCAAAATTAAAAAAATAGAGGCTATTCTTTTTATAGATATTATTTATACAATGACCCACAGAATGAGAGAAAACATTTGCAAATCTAATAAGATGTAGTGTCTTGACTATGTCGATAATTTTTGAGCCAGTAAGATGGCTTAGTTTGTAAAGATGCTTGCTACTAAGCCTGAAGACCCAAGTTCAATTCCCAGGACACACATGGTGGAAGGAGAGAATCGACTCCTACAAACTGCCCTCGAACCTCTACATATACAACATGAGGTGTACAAATGAGCACATGTACACACGTACACACACACTGTGGCACACACTATGCCATGGCACATGTGTGCTTCTCCCCAAATTAAAGAAATATTTTCAAAACTTTCCACAAATCAATACCGAAAGTGGTTTTTAAATGAACAAAACATATGAACAGAAGTTTCCCCAATGAATATATGCAAATCAGCTCGCCATGGCCACACTCGCCACACCCCATCATTCAAAACCCACAAGAAGCTATGGTCTCACAGCCACCATGACTGCTGTTATTCTCTCTCCCACTAAAACCAAAGTCTTGGTGAGTAAGACAATCTCAACCCCTTAGACATGTCATTGACAAGAATGCCAAACAGTTCAGTTGCCACGGAAAACTGAATGATCATGACCTATCAATGTGTCCAAACACACACATCTATAACCAAAGATCTATACTCAAGGTACATATATCAAATATGTGTGCACTCAATGTGTAAACACCCAGATGAAGTAAAAGCAAAACACTATGTTTATAAGTGTATTATTTACACAGTCTAAAGACAGATGTGACCCTAGCCACATGTCCATCAACAGAGATATGATAAACAAATTTGGCATATACCATGGAGCACCCCTCAGTCTTAGGAGAAAAGGCTAAAGTTTAGCTCGTCTCACAACCCGGACATTACACTCGGTGAAAGGAAAGTCTCAACAACAAGTGCTGAAGCTAGATGCCAACAGAGAAGACGGACGGGCTACTAGAAGCTGGGAGAAGGTTTGGGGAGTCGGTGCTGAACGACAGCTTTCCTGGGGAAGACGAGAAGAGCTCTGGAGATGGACGGTGGGAATGGCCGTCCCTCAGCCAGGATGTGCTTAACAAGCCTGAGCTTGGCGGTTCTGACGGACCAAAATGGCAGATTTTAAGCAGTGTCTTCTCTTTTTTTAATCACAATTTAAAGAAAAATAAAGATGCAGTGAAACATGGGCTGTGCGGCATGAGGACTGCCCCCATAGACTGGCCATAGACCACTAAGCCTGAATCTTAAAACATCCCCAGGTTCCCCGTGCAAACTCCAGTGGGTTGGGCAGCCTCGTTACCCAGCCTAAACCACCAGGCACAAAGTGGAAAGGGACACACGGGAACCTCGGGGCGAGGCACCTGACGTCCAGACTCACCCCAGTTGCATTGCTTTGCACAGGTCCCACAGAGTGCCCCAGATTCTCTGAGGAAGGAAACAACTTTCAAAGTCACCATGTTACTCCTGCAGGGTTCACTACTCTTTCGGGCTCATATCTTTCTTTCTTAGGAATACAGAGATTGTTTTCCTGCCAATAAAATCCCCTGTGGCCGTATTTCATGAACTGTTTGGATATTAGAATCTAGAAACTCATCTAAATAATTTTTTTAAAAAAAAACAGAGTGGGGCACAGCAGGATAAAGGCGCCATCATTTGGTATTCAATATTTCTTTCTGCCTCTTAATGGAAACGGGTGGAAGGGTAGTGGAGATAGCAGTGGGCAAGGGAACTGTGAAAGGGTCTTTGCTCAGATTCTAATTGAACTGACAGCCACAATTCAAAAACATTTTAATATCTTTCTTCAGAATAAAATATCACTGTCTGCCTCATCCATGACTCGCCAACGACTATCTTATCGCTATCTAGCCCAAAAGGTCACAGTGCCAAAATGCACAGGTCCACAGGAAGCGCAGTGGTGGATGGGGAATGTCAGCTTTATTGCTTTTCCATGACAGGAAAACTAAAATCCTACACTTCTACATGTTCAGATTTCATGAAGTCAGCCCTGAAATAGAAAATTCCCATCCTCATGTATCGGTGACTTTGTGCAAACCCACCCACAAAGAAGAAAGAACTTCTGAAAGCTGGGAAATTGGCTCATTTGAGGACCCAAATTCAATTCCCAAAATGCATGTATTAAAAAAAAAAAACCTAGATATTCCAACAATCCCAGCACTAGGGAGTCGGAGGGAGAAGGTTTCCTGAGGCTTAAGGTCAGTCAGTATAGCCTATTGTGTGAGCTCCAGGCCACTACGAGATCCTATCATTAAAAAAAGAAAACAGTAAATAGTACCTGAGAAATGATAACTGACTTCCTCTGACTTACACACAAACACACACACACACACACACAAAACACAACAACAACAAAAGGCAAATGAAGTGATTAAGCTAAAAATTATCTACTCTTACCCTGAATTTTGTGTAATGGCAGAGACGGAGAGACTAGATAAGGGGAAAGAGTTAATCTCTTTAATCACCTTCTTAAAGACAGAACCTTAGGAGAACATAGGCTTCGGAAATGTTCAGGCACTAGTTCCTTGGGCGTGGGTCCTGCAGACCAGGCAGGCATGGAGGACAAGAACCATGGACTCCAACACTAGGGTCCCCAGTGACGAGCCCTGGTAGAAAACAAGGCACCCATGACCTCAGCTCTGCTCATCTGGCTATAAACCTGGCCAGGAGCTGTATTCTCTACAACCTGTCAACCTGGTCTTAAATAAAAGGCACTGTGTTATAACCGTGAGGGACCTGGGATCTCCTGGGCAGACACAAGCTGGTCTCCACCATGAGGACAGAAAGGCTCAGCTCAGAACCATTCCTGTGGTATACTTGGTGATGATTCACTTTGTCATACACCCTGACTTTTCCTCCTAAGCATCTGAAAAAATTCAAATAATGTGTCCTGCAGAGCACTGGGCCACTCCTTCTCCTCTCCTCACCAATGCCAAATCATAAAGTCTAATATTAGTGTTAATTAATAAAAGGAGAGGCAAAAGTATTGTCTAGAATGTCAACTGGCTTTTCTTTTAGGAGTGTGTATGTGTGTGTGCGCGCATGCACGCGTGCGCACGCCACATGTGAATGCAGACACAGAGACCAGAAGAGGGCATTAGATGCCCTGGTGTTGAAGTTACAGGCACTTGTGAACAGCCTGATGTGGATGCTGAGGATGAAACTTGAGTCTTCTGGAAGGGCAGCAAGCACATGATCACTGAGTCATCTTTACAGACCCCCGTTCCTAACTGGCCTTTCTTAATAGCAGACTATTCACACAGTTCCAATTTTAAAAGTGCAGAAATTTATCAGCAAATCCAGCAATTGGGCAGGGGAGAGTCTATGCTACTTTGTGAAGAGAGTCGGCTCCACATCAGAACCACTCACCTCAAGCCTATGTAAAGGCCTCACTTCTGCCCAGCCTGGCCCCCACCGCCTCAGTACAGAAACTGCCCCACATGTCAGTAATATACCTGAACACCATGACAGGTCGCTATCAAATGCTGTCCGTTAGCTGATGCTCACTGCCTATCAGGAGCCAAATCCAATAAGCATAGAAGACAGAACACAGAAGGGCTTCTTCCGGTGCCCACTGTCACATGCCACAAGACTCCTGAGCCTCTCCTGTTTACATGACTCCCTTCCCTGCCACCCTGTGTCCTCCCCATCACAACCACACTACACAGTACCCAGCACTCATGGTTTTACAAAGCTGTATCAAAAATTCACCAAAGACTTCGTGGTGACCTAACCATAGCGACACTCCTAATTCTACTGTTGGCTTTAGCTCACATTAGAACTTATAGAGCCAACCTGGGGCATGGCCAGCAGAGGCCACTTCCAAACATCTACCCAGACAACATGCCCTGAAGGTCTAGCCTCCACACCTGTAGAAGCACACTTCCCGCCACCTGGGCAAGTGGTACCAAGTCCCCCAGGGAATGTGCCCAATGAACCACCTTAGTAAGTATGAGACACAAAGGCCAGCTACCTGGTCTCCCATTAACACTCACAGGTGACCAACCATCCCTAGGCGAAAGCTCTGGAGACAAAGCCATGTGGGAATAAAGAGTCCCCGATCCACTGAAACCAGGAAAGAACCACACACGCCTCTAGGTGATAACACCGTGGTGAACAGTTAGTGATTGCTCCTAGTTCAGCAGGTCCTGAACTTCCACCTCAGCTACACAAGCATCTTCATATCTCCTGAGTCAAGATGGCTTCATCATCTCCCATCAGAGATGGCTGGTGCAGACTCCTCTACCAAGGTTCTACACTGCATGGCACCTCCTTCAAACCACTCTCCAGGGGGTGGCTACCAAATGCCACAAGTTTCTGGGGTTCTGTCTCTGCCTCCCATCTTGTCACAAGAGCCCTGGGATTCCAGGTGTGTGCTCTCATGTCTGGCTTGACATAAGTTCTGGAGATTCAATCTCAGGTCTTCTTCCATGGCACACACTTTAGCCACTGAGTCATCTCCCCTGCCCACAGACAGACAGAATGAATATATCCAAGTACATATCTCAGACAGACAGACCCATAAGTCCATCCATGATGCATACCAAAGTAAGATGAGTTCTGGGACGTTCCCGTGGTGGGATGGGGGTCAGAGGTAGCATGATCCCAGAAAACCCTCGGGTCTAGGAGCACTGGCAAGTCAAGACTGTCCTCTGATATTCGCGCATGGGCCCCCTCTAGGGCCCCATGGCACCCTCTTCTATTAGGTATGGCATATGTTAATTCTTGATAGTCACATGGAAGCACATGTTTATTTTCATGTCCAACCTGTTTCCCTGACCTTTTAGGATACACACATGCTCTCTACAGTTTCACTACAGAATATATGTTGCCATGGGTTCGCCCATTCCTGGAGCTTTTACAAATAAGGCTGCAATGCCGTCTTCAATCTTTTCGAAAACCTACTTTCAACACAAGGGAATTCAACCTTGACCAGCATAGCCAACTTTTGGGAGAAGCAGCACACTGTAAAGGCATCTAGGAACACCACTGAGAGCCCCTGGGCCTGAGGGTGCCCCTCACCCATCCTCCAAGACAGAGAGGGACAACAATGGTGGCAGACAGCCACTGGACAGGACTCTCCTATTCCCAGAGACAGATCCTGTTTCAGTATAGCTTGGTGAAATGCCTCCTCTGTATTGCTACATTACTTAGCCTTGATAGAAAATAAAATTGAAGATTAAAAAACAATCAAGCCCTCTTTGAGATAAACAAGAAAGTGCCACGCGCGGGGGTGTTAATGAAGGAACCGCACACTGTTTGGTGCCCAGAGCCCTCCGTGCAGCTTGTCCCTGCGCAAAGCAGTTTCCAGCCATGCTTCCACCAGTTTGGTGACTTGTCATCATGCCAAGTCCTTTGCCTCCGTCTCCTCAGAGGGCAGGATTCCTCCTCGCTACTTTCCCACTGTGTACTCAGAGAGCAGGACAGAAGGAATGCGCGTCCAGTACCTGAGAGACTGAGGGCCTCTCCACACCGCCTCCCTGAAGCAAATCCTCTCCCCCACAGCCTCCTTCTAAGGACCTATTATTTCAAGGCTGGCTGGCCCCTCACTCTAGCTGAGAGCAGCACTGGGCCCATAGTCCCATCACCAACTCAACACCAAGCCCCACCTCTGCACCTTCAGACAAATGAGGAGCTCCGGGTGCTGCGGGGTCTCACTCTGCGACGAGAGCCACCACAACACCTGGGGTAAGGAGGAGGTGTTGCCTAAGAGGTCTTACCAGTCAATGCCACCCCACGACTGTACGCACTGAACCATACCTCAAGTTTAAGGGGGGAATAGGGGTGCTGGGGAGGGAGCTCAGTGGGCAAACGGCTTGCTGTGCAAGCATGAAGGCCTCAGTTTGGATCGCCAGCCCCGACATAAAGGCCAGGCCTGGCAGAACACATCTGTAAACCTGGAGCTGGATGATAGAGACGGGAGGATCCCGGGGTCTGGCTGTCCAGCTGAAATGATGGCTCAAGGTTCAGTGGGAAATCCCCGTCTCAAAACACGAGCTAGACAGGGATCCAGAAGATGGCAAATGACAACCTCTGCACTCTATGATACGCATATGGGCACACGCACCTACCCACCCACAGCATATTGCGCACACACACACACACACACACTTCAAGGATTTATGAGTTGTCATCCCATAGCATAAACGCACGTGAATACAACACTACCCACATCTCCATCCCCCATCCCCCTCCTGCTCCCTGCCCTACCATAGGACCTCTCTCCCCTGTCACTCTGGCCCAAAGGAGGGTATTCATGTCTAAGCCATCAGAGGGAGATGTTTAAAAGACTATATGATGTAGGTCCTCAGCACGTGCATGCTCAAGGTCACTCTTAGAGCACAGAGGTCAGGACCAGTACAAGCCTTACTCTTCTGGGTGAATCCCAGGATTTTCAAAGCATTGGCTGAGCAAAGACTGCACTGCAGAGGGAGAAGGCTGCTGGGATAGATTTGCATACTCAGATGCTAAAGGCCCAGCAGCCCACACACTGCCCTCTTGTTCCCAGGCAGAATCAACACTGGGCACTGGCAGCTGGGGCTTGGCTCAGATGCTCTGCGGAGGAAAAGAGGGGCAGCCTGCACTTCAGGAGAGCCCATCCCAGCACGGCCTGAGGGAGAAAACCCAGGGCCTGGTTTGGATGGATAGGGCACCTGTCTTTCCTGTCTGTCATATCAGGAATGAAGCCCAGGCGGAACCGACGCTTGCCTTCAGCACTGCTGAGTAAGGAGCCAGTGTGCAACTCCAGCTCCCGGAGGACACCAGACAAATCTTGCCTTGGTTAAATGCTTGATAAATTTGCCTTCCCTGGACAGTGCCCAAAACACAGAGAAGACAATGTGCAGTAATTGGGAGTGGTGTTTGCAGTGAACACAGCAGGGAAAGAAGCACTCACACAAGCATTATGTAATGGGGACTCCCAAGAATGAGCACAGAGGAGAAGTACTGAGCAACTTGTGGACCAGGGGAGAGTTGCATCCTGCAGACACTAGGAACTTGGTGCATGGTGGTACCTGGCTGTAACTCTAAGTACTGAGGATACAAAACTGGAGGGATCAGGAGTTCAAGGTCAGCCTGCACAAATAAGCAAGACCCTGTCTACAAAGGGGTGTGGGGGGATACACTCATTCCCAGGTCCTAGACCTGCTGGAGACATCCCTTAGACCTGGAAAGCAAGGGCCTCTGTCTTAGCAGGCTGGCAAACTCACTCCTAGCCAAAAGCCCCTGCTCTTGAGCATGAACGGCACTCTACAGAATGCCCTGTCAGTCCATGATGGTGTTTATTCCTGGAACTGCCTACATAACGTTCAGAGCCCAGCACAAAATACCGGTGCAAAATCTCCTATTAAACAATTGTGATAAACTTCCAAACATGATTGACATTAATTAAGAATAACACAAACATTTGAAGAAGCCAGAACTCTTTGCAGATAGATTGTATGCTGTAAAGATGCTGTTAGGGAAGCCACTTTGACAGTTCTTCCGAAAATTAAACACAGAATTTCCATAGAGCTGAGCATGGTAGCCTACACCTGTCATCCTTGCCCTCAAAAGGCTGAGGCAGGAGAATTGCTTTGAGTGTGAGGCCAACATGATCTACACAACAAATACCAGGCTACCCTGGGCTACCTCCTGAGATGCTTCCAAAACCCAAAAAAGAATTACCAAACGATTTAGTTGATGTGGGCCCAACAATACGAATGGGCTGACCACCTGGGACCTGGTCAGTAAAAAGCAGGGATTGTCAAAAAGGGAAAGGCTACATATATTTGACCACAAGAAGATTAGTTCAAGGTGTGACTGCAGGGCCTTAAACTAAGTATAGGAACTTCAGGAATCCAGCTGTGATGCTTAATCTAGATGGCCAACCTGAAGGAATCCAAAGTCACCTAGCAGAAAGGCAAATCTGAAGGATTATGTAAATTAGGTTAATTGAGGTGAGAAGACCCACACACTGTGGGTGGCATCATGCCTTAGGCTGAGGCCAGGGACTTAATAAAAAAGAAAGAACAAGCTGAGCACCAGTATTTGTTAATTCTATCTATCTATCTATCTATCTATCTATCTATCTATCTATCTATCTATTTTTCCCCTTCCTGACTACAGATACAATGTGACCGGCTGCCTCACACCCCTGCCCTCAACTGTGAATTGAAATAAATTCTGCCTTCTTTAAGATGCTTTGGTTGAATATTTTTGTTCCAGCACAAGGCAAATAACTAACATGGGGCCCACAGGTAGGTACAGGCCTCAGGCCCAGTGTAAAGGCCCTAATTCCCAGAAGGCCTCTCTTTCCAGGACTCTGCAGCTGGCAAGGGCAGAGCTGCTATAAGCCCTACAAGCAATGTTATATTTTAATAGTCGTTTCAATTGACTATAAAAATACAGCCTCACATAATAAAATTGCTTTTGCACTGTGGTAGAAATACTTAGCAAGAGATGAGAAATACTTAGCAAGAGGCTATAAAACCCTATTTGCTTGCTTATGGAGTAGCTGCTGAATAAGACGAAAGCTGGAGCAGACAAGGGGCCGGCAGGCAAGAGCAGGCAGCAAAATGCACAACACAGCGTGTCTGCCATGATGCTCGGGAGACAAAATGCTCAGGATTGTTCTCAGTGGTTTGAACAGGAAAATGAGCATCTCTCCACTCCTGTTCCATCCATAACTTTTAAAGCTCCATCAGATGGGACAGAGAAAACACATCTCCTCACCGTTCCCTGTGACTTCACTCAGCCCTGCTTCCCGCTGCTAAGCATGGTACCAGAGCTGAGCACCAACAGCCACTTTGACACCAACACATGGGCAAGCTCTCCTCCACAAACCGTGTAAGGGAAAATTTCCAAGCCACAAAGGGAGGGGGGAGGGGGCAACACCACAGGAATGACACACAGGCCAGAAAGCATTTGGTACAGCAGGCAAGGAAGGCTAATACCATGTTCACGATTTATCACCACTGATATTAGCACACCACCAACATCACCACTGTCACCAGCAATCACACCATGTCAGAACAGCCCCATCACCACAACCCAACACTATCACCAACCATGTCATGTCATAAAAGTGGCCCCATCACCACCACATGACCACTGTCACCAATCATGTCAAATCAGCATCATCCACATCACCCCATTAATCACAATATCAAAGTCACCATCGATCACACTGCATCAGCACCATCATTCACCTCACCACCACTGATCTGCATCAGCACCATCGATAATATGACTGTCACTGCCACCAGTCACCACCATCATCACCATCAATAAAACCACATCAGTACTCTCAGTAATGTCACACAGGCACTATCACCACATGACCACCACTGCCTCCTCTGCCATCACCAGTTAGCACAACCAGAATCACAACCACATCGTCCCCATAACCACCACCATCCACACTATCACAACATCTACAGAATCAGCAGGACCACCACTGACAATGACACCCCATCGATTCCATTATCACACCGCCCATACAACCACCACTGCTACCACCATCAACATCATCACAGCCCCCACATAACCACTGAAGCCACTACCATTATCAACAGTGCTACATCATCCACATTAATGCTAAGGCCCCCACTATTGTTCCAACCACAGTCAACACTAGTGTCACCATCATCTCCAACCACTACTACCAACAACCAACAGTATCCTTATAAGCAACACTGCCAACCACTATCACTGTCACCATGGAAACAAGCATAAGCATCACTATGACCAAGTAGGACCAGACACTCCACAAACTATTCCTTGTGTTGCTCACAGCTAAGCCTCTATAGCAGGCGCCACAATGCTCCTATTTCTGAACAAAGACTCAGAGGCCAAGAACAGGAGAAGGATGTGGTGTCACCCAGCCTGGAGGCCATTCTTGTCCTGCTCTGTGAACACCTCCCCGTGCATATCAAACAAAGAAGTACTACCCCTCGGTCTCCACAGCCACCTTCCCTCTGCTTCAAAGTGGCCAGGACACTGCACCGTCTGCAGGTCTCACTCAGAAAACGCTTGAGCCAGGATGAAATGGCAAATCCCAGGAACAGAGGGCAGCCAGGGGACAGAGGGCTGTACCACGTCCCCCCTGGGCAAAATTCATCTCCCAGTAAACATAGCTCAGGCTATATTACATACAGTCAATCAAGCAGTTCAACACAACACTTAGTAATTCTCGCCAGATCCCAGCTCCATGCCACAGGACACTCAGAGATTGACACTATGGAAGCCAGCCCCAAAAGGAGCTCACAGCCTATCCAGGAGCCAGGTCTCTACCTAATGAAAGGTCTCAACCATAGCAAACCACAGTGAAAGCTATGGAACTGTGACCACAGGGCAGCAGCACCTGATGACTTCTGTCTGGAGCAGCACTGAACTTAATCGACCATTGTTTCCCACTACAGAAACTCCCAAGTGAGGGGTTACACTAAGTGTCCCTATTTTAGACACAAAAACCTTAAGACAAACAGAAAGCATAAGGCTATTACCTTAAGTCACTGAGCCAGAAGGTGGAGAGTTATGTGCTTACATGTACCCCCTAGCAGCACACAGCATGGCTGACCACAGCCCAGCTACGATGGTTAATGGTGACTGTCAACAAGATCATACGTTACTTAGGAGACAAGCCTCTGTGCACGTGGGTAAAGGAGCTTCTAGACTGGATTAAATGAAGTGAGAAAACCCACCCTAAATATGTGGGCAGAACAATCCATGGGCTGGGGACCTAGATGGATAAAATAAGTGAGAGAGTGGGTTAAGTGCCAGCATCCTCTCTCTGTGGCCTGTCTGTGGATACAATGTCTCCAACCATTCTCTCTGTCTCTCTCTGTCTCTGTTTCTGTCTCTGTCTGTCTCTCTCTCTCTCTGTGTCTCTCTGTGTCTCTGTCTCTCTCTCTCTCTTTCTCTCTCTATTTCTCTCTGCCCAGCCTGTCTGTGGATACAACTTCTCCAAGTATCCTCTACAGCTTGTCTGGGGATACAACGCCTTCAACCAGCCTCTCTCTGCAGCCTGTCTGGGGATACAATGTCTCCAACGACTTCTTGCTCATGAGGCCACACCCACCCCTCACCAGTATGACTGAACCTTCAAACTGTGAGCCAAAATTAACCCTTCTTTTCTTAAAAACTGTCTGTCGGATATTCTGTGACAACAAGAACATTAACTAAGACTCTTGCAAGCTCTGGAGAATCCCAGCATCCCTATGGCAGCTGTACACAGCTTTCACCTACCTAGTCACTCTTCCCCTGGTTTTTACAGAAAAGCTCTCATAAAACCAGCCAGATGTCAAAACAAAAGTCGCACAAAATCCCATCCAACATCACACAAGGTCTGTCACAAGCACACCTTGTCACAAAGTCCTTTTCAGATGAAATATTTTCAGTAACACTTTCCCCTCCAGATCTTTCCCGCATCAGTCAAGCTCCAGCCGCGTTCCTGTCTAGCGTAGATTGATAGTTATAGCACAGAAAGGACATTCACTACCCCGTGCTCTGGTCACACGGAGATCCGTCTGTGTCCCAGCTCTCTGTTTCTCTGAAATACAAGCAGGGGAGCTCCTGGTGCCTAGAGGGGGGGTTTATAGCCCATACCCCTATCACAGAAGTACCCTAACAAACACACCCGCCCAGATCTATATGTCCGCTTGCTAAGTTGTTCACTGCAAAGTCTCAAGGCTGAAAGAGCAAGTGGGCACTAAACCCCATACATGTTATGGTGCCCAAGCAGCATGCCTCCCCCAAGACCCTTAAAGGCACTGCATGATGTGGGCACTGCCCAGAGAGCCAGCAGGGGCTGGGGTGCATTAACTCCTGGTTCCACAGACCCAGCTCACAGTTCACATGCAATAAATATCTTCAGGACATACATGAGGTATATCACCCAGCAGGGCAGAAAGACACACAAATCCCTCTGAGGACAGGTGTGAGGTAGATTTCCTTTGAAAGGCAGGATAGAAAAATCAACACGAAGGACCACAGATGATCTTCATATTGATGGAAGAGGGGCTCCTAAGGCATCTGAGTTTCAGCTTCATCTTTCCCCCAAGCACAGGGCTTCCTATCCCCCAGATCAAAGGCAAAGTGGTGTCCACTCCATAGTCTATCAATGTACAATAAGTAGGGACAGAGGTGTGGCAGAGACCCCAAGTTATGTGCAGGAAAGGGTACCCCCAGGTTGTGAGTGTGGGCTGCAACCACCTAGTACTATGCATCCTTCCTGGGTGCCTTCGGAGCTGGGAGTCACCTTGCCAGGGAGCATGCTGGGAGCGAGAGCTTAAACATGACTGACAGGGACAAGACAGCCACAGTGAGGCAGGCCGCTGGCTGTGGGCAGCGTCATATCTCAGTGTCAACCTGGCTCTGGAGCCCTGGTGGCAGCTAAGGCTGGGCTCTCACCTCTCAGAGCTCCCTCTAGCAACTGGTCACTAATCCCAGGTTGGACCTCTACTCCTAGTGGCCCAAGAGAAGGCATGTATGGAACGCCTGTGACAGAAAAGTGGCACGCTGAGCATCGCCCTGGAAACTGAGGCTCTGCAGATGTCACAGCAAGAGAAAATGAAGCACGGGGCTAAAAGGAGTCTTTTCCTCCTCTTAGAGAGAGAAGGGCTAGGAGAGACAGAGAGAGAGGAAGGAGAAGAGATAGGGAGACAGGCAGAAATATGGGAAGAAGGAAGGGGAAGGCCTGAGACTCTTCAGGCATTAGAAAAGGCTGCGGGTCTCTATGGCTATGTCAGGCAGCCTCTATGTGTGCATGTTTGGTCAAGCCATGCAGGTCTTATGGAGCCATTTCCCCTGCCACTCGTGGTAACCTGTCCTCCAGCCACCTGTCCTCAGACCCCACCCAGCCCTGTGCTCTTATTGCACAGGACTCCATCTGCTGTAAACTCTGCCATGTCTCCTCTTGCATGCTTCCACCAAGCAAAAAAACTGCTCTCTTCACAGAGCAACCTTCACAAAACTATCCCAAGCTCACTGACTGTTGGCACATCCACATCCATCATAGAGGAAGCAGTGGGTTGTGTCACTGGACCCTCATTTAAGATCCCAGCAGCTCCTCCTAGCCATTCATATGCAATTCTGCTATAGTCACATGTGTCCTAGGAGTCTCAGGAGGGGCTGGAGTACAGAAGCTGGGGGAAGGGTAACTGAGAAAACCCCACCTGCTCGGCTATGGAGCAGTTACCATACATTTGCCGATGTGGCTGTCTTGGATCACCATGCTCCTGCCCACAACCCCTCATCCACAAGCAGGCCCAATAAATTCATTGGTTCCACAGCATAAGTTCTGGGATCACGGTACTTTGGTTGGCTGTTGTGGCCTTATGAGGAGGGGGCAGACCTTGTTTATATCACTCCAGGGAGGGAATTCTCACAGCACACCTGCTGTAGTATGTCCTAACAGCGCCACTGAACACTGCCTGCCACACTTCTCCTCAGCTACGTGGAGCCCAGACACAGTCGGCTGTCCAGGTGATCCTGCCAGGATCCCCAGACAAAGCTCTACTGAGTTCACAGTACAGAGACTGGTCCTTCACGGTGTCAGCTACGCCACCTGCATCAGATACCAGCTGACTCTTTGGCACCCTGACCTTGGAGATATTTATGCACCATGGTTATTAGAATTTAACAGGAAACCCAAAATGGGCAATTTTCCTGAGGTCCCACAGGCTGGATGTGACATGCAACCTATAGCCACAAAGTGTTCCAACCATTTCTATAGTGTCCTGCACAACGGTGACCGAATCAGCCAAACACAGTAGGGCTACAACTGTGTGCCCACAGCCATCAGAGAAAAGTAACCGGATGCTTTCTTTGCCCACAATCAAAGCCTCAAGCTCATCTTTCCCAACATCCCTTTCTGCAAACAGGGTTCTATTCAGTTATGGGATAAAGAGAGCCGAGTGGCTGCCCAGAAGGAATCCAGCCACTGCTTGGAAAACATGCACAGAGCCTCCTGGAAGGGGACAACTGGGAAGGGCTTGGACTGTGTCCAGGGAAGAGCAGCTCTACCCGTCCCCAGTGCAGGATTCGCCTGTGGCCAAGGCAGGACAAAAGTTTCTAGGTAGATACACACCCAAAGCTAGCTAGGGTGAGTCCTGGCTCCACCTAGGCCTCTACTAAGGCTTGCCGTCTCCCTACCACTCCCAAAAGGTTAATTCCAGTCAAGGAGAGTTTACAAAAGGGCAGTGCCTATGCCAGCGAATGCTACAAAAACATGCTTATATAACATACTGTGTACATGAATATTCACAACGAAAAAATATTCTCTAGCTCTGGCTAGCCTCAAACTCACAGAGATCTGCCTCCTCTACCTCATGAGTACTGACTCACACACACACACACACACACACTTTGGACTATGTCCATGTCATACATCAAGGAGCACCTAGATATAAACAGGGGCCCGACTGATCCGCAGTGAAATGTTTTACCGTTGAGCTAAACCTCCCAATATTTTTATCGACATCAAAAGAAGAGACTTTACTCAAGCAGGCTCTCCTCTAACCTCCACCCATGCACTATCGCATGTGTGACACACACACGCACATACACACTCACACAAATAAATAAAAGTAACAAAAGTGAAGAAATGTAAGGCCACTGAGTTCCCTGGCGCCCTCTGTGTATCCCCCCGAAGCAGCGTCTGCCTTTTAATCATCGGCTCCATGACAATCAGGCCAGAGTCCACTGCCCCTTTTCTAACACGACCCCAACATGTTACTTGCTTCATCCATGTATCCTGTCCTATGTGCAGGGAACCAGATACCCAACACAGCTGAAGGGGGCAGTGCCCAGTGATATCCCGGTAGGAAGACAGCTTCAGAGACAAGAATAAATGAACTTCCGGGGTGACTGCCAAAGACACCCACCTCCTGCTGGTTGGAGGCCTCTCCCAGTCAGTGTGTGGGTCCCCCTAGCCAATACAGCAGCCGTCACAGAAGGACAGCTTTCTGTCCTGTGTGTTTTGGGTATACTTGTCTACCCCCACCCTCAACTCACTTGCTCGTTTTGGCAAAGCCAGCCGTGAGCTGTGGAGAAGCCCGTGTGGCAAAGATCACAGGCATCCTCTGTCCACAGTCCCGCCAGCAGTCCAGCCCCTGGGACTCAGAAGCCCAGCCCACTGTAGTGAATGGACAGTGATCTGAGCCAGGCACCTTCAGCATGACCCACAAGAAAGCCAGCCTTGGATACAGGGAAGCCACCCCAGGACTGAGGCCACCCAAGGACTACTGCCTCAAAAGCAGAGATAAGAACAATTCTGGCCACAGAGATTTGGTGCACCTCGTAACACAGGTAACACAGCAACAGATAAAGCTTCCAGAGCTAGGCTTACGCTCTACTGTCCCCACACCACTTCCCAGTGCTCCCTTGTCCCAGCATCTCCCACTCAGCCACTAACCCCTGAGCCCACTGGGGTCAGGTCACCAAGCCATAGAGACACACCCACAGGCCATCCTAACCACAGATTCCTTCCAGACCCTTTGCCTACCTTTCTCTCATCCTGCAGGGTCTTCCTGGCTATCCACACTGGGCAGTCACACTGCACTCCCTCCTCCTGTGTCCTACTGAGGATCCTCCATGTCCCTTAGCTATAGCTCTTCTTCCAGCTCCTCCCACCCAGGTCACATCCACAGAACTGTCACTGTCTACTTGTAGACTCCCATCTCCATGAACTGCTCCAGAACCCCTTCTCATGCACATGGCAAGGCCTGTGCCTGGGCTGGGACACAGCTCCACTGGGTCTTTCCAGTGATGGTTGATCCGGGTTGACAACCATCTTGAATTCACTGAGAGAGTCTGCTGGGCGCAGCTGTGAGGGATTTCATCAGGTTATTTGAAGTGGGAAAGACCCACCCTAAATGTGGGCAGCATTTTCCTGTGGCAGCCAGATAAAAGGGGGTTCAAGGGAAAAGCTTCGCTTTTTACATGCTTGCTCTCCCACCCAGCTGCTGAGTTTATCTACACTGCTGCTGCTGTTGCTGCTGCTGCATTTCTTCCCTGCTGCTGTTGCTGCTACATTCCTTCCCTGTTGCTGGTGCTACTGCTGCATTCCTTCCCTGCTGCTGCTGTGTTCCTTCCCTGATGCTGATGCTTCTGCATTTCTTCCCTGCTGCTGCTGTGTTCCTTCACTGCACTTCTTCCCTGCTGCTGCTGTTGCAGTCCTTCCCTGACTTCGGAACCCAGCTTCTTCTGGCTTCCAACATGGACTGAAGACCAGTAGCTCAGTAGCTCTCCAGGAATCCTCCCAGTCTTCAATGTGAGATCAGGACTGCTGAGGCAGCTATCCGTCTCCCAGCCTCTCAAGTGTTAAGACAGCTACTGTGGGATTACTCAGCCCCACCATTAGATAGATAGAGAGATGGATAGATAGATAGATAGATAGATAGATAGATAGATAGATAGATAGATAGATAGATAGATAGATTGATTTATATATATGTATATATATATTTATATATATATATATTAATGCCATGAAACCTGCCATCTCCGTAAGTGTTTTCTAGAAATCCCTGTAAACAAGTGCCCAGGCAGAGCACTCAGGAGCTGCCCCTACTCTCCCTTAGAAGCTTCCCAAAAGGACAGATCATGTTTATCTTTTAATGAAATTTTGTAATGCGGAGTGTATTTACAGTAAAAAATAGGCTCCGTCAGGACTCCTTGCTTCGTCCCAAGCCCCACGTTCCCAGATGCTGCTCCCTGGAGGCTAGCTCATCCCATTAAGGCAGCTTCCTGCAGACCAGAATAAGCAGGAGCTGCTTCCATTCCACTCTATTCCAATGTGCACGTGTCTTCTGAGGTCTAGTCCTGCTGTGTCGGCACACAACCTGCTCCCAGTTGAACCCACACTCGGCTCCCACCCAGGCCTGCTGGAAACAAGCTCCTTCACGCTCGTCCCTCGGGACTCACATCTGACAGCGGGCAGATGACAGAGGGACAGCACCACCACCCTCCGAGGCCACCCCGCCTCTGGTGCTTAGAACCCTCAGAAGGCAGGGACGGAATAACCACGACACTTCCTGCACGTGGGGCTCCATTCTCGTAGTCATCCCACCTGCAAAGGCGACTTGAGAAGACGAGCACATTCCAGGAAGGGCAACCAATCACACTTTACTCAGAAGAGGAGACTCCACAGTCACCATCTGATCAAGGCTTTGGGGGATTTCTGTAGTCGCTGGGCTACTTCACTCATTTGTTTTTATTTTTGTATGTTGGAAGATGAACCAAGTATGGCTGAAGAGGTGGTTCTACAGTTAAGAAAGCTTACTGCTCTTCCAGAGGACCAGAGTTCAGTTCCCAGTAACAGAGTCATAAAGCTCAAGTCCCAGGGGATCTAACTTTAGCTCCAGGGGAATCAAACTCAGCCTCAGGGGGTCGAACTCCCACTCTAGGAGGTCTGAGACCCTCTCCTGGCCTTCACAGGCTGCACCCACATGCACGTGCACACATACACACATGTAGACAATTAAAAGTAAAAATAAATTTTCTTTTAAAAGGTAAGTCAAGGGGCTGGGAAGATGACTCAGTCAGTCAAGCTCAGTAGAAGAGTGAGGGTTTAAATTCTGCAACAGCACTATCGCAAAAAGTACGGACACGGCGCACCGACAACCTCAGCACTGAGGGGTCAGACAGGAGGAGTCGGTGAAGTTCAGGGAGAAACACTATCCCAAAAAAACAAGGTGGAAAGCGATAAAGGAAGAAACATGAAACTGATGCCTGGCCTCCAAGCATATGCCAGGTACCCAAGATCTAGGTACACATCTGTACACATCTGTACACCACACACAGAGGCACACAGGAGTAGAAGTGATGCTAGCTAGCATCACAGGGTCCAGATGTATCTCTTCAGGACTTCAATCTGCAAACAGAACCCTTTTTAACATTCCTTTGGGGGAATCCCATCTAAGCTAGAACATCCACCCACTGTGGTTTGGTTCTCAGAAGTTTACATTCTGGAAAATTAATCTCCTCATTGACATGCTAAAGGGATTGGAAGGCAGAGCTCCAGAGGTGAGGTCATAAGATGGGACCCAAGGCATCAGCGTATTTAAAGGAAGAGACACCTGAGCACACATATACTCTGACTCACCACAGCATCACAAGCCCCACACATAATCCCTAATTAAAAGACTTCACAACCTCCAGACCTGGAAGAAGTAACTTTTCTTTCCCAACTATCTAGACTGTGCTGTCCCCCTTATAATAACATAAGGCAGGACAATTAGTTACTTTGGTGTCATTGCAACAAAGTAACTGATGAAACAAAGTAAAAGGCGGAACTATTAACTTCATCACGTGGGTCAGAGGGTGCAGTCCACAGCTGCTCAACCCTGGCTGGCATCATGGTGTCTGGAGTGCACAGAGAGGACAGCCGTTCACATCACAGCAGACCAGAAAGCAGGGAGCAAACAGGACCAGGAACCTGACAGAACTTTCCAAGGTCCCTGCCTGGTGATCTATGTCTGCCAACTAGACCCCACCTCCTAAAAGGCCTTACAAAATCACGCCATTACCTGTGACCAAGAGTCCATATCATGAGTCCGTTGGGAACATTGCAGATTCAAATCCTAACAGCAGACTTACTAAACGCCACATCTTTTACAGAACCATAGAAGAGGGATGCAAAAGTAACCAAGGACATTTCCTCTACCCACCAGAGACAGTCACAACAAGGAGTCCCCAATAGCCCCGGGAGTGCAATAGCCCAGCTAAGTTCACAAGGAAGATGAAGCCACCACACCAAGCTTACAGTGTCAGCCACGTCAACACCCTGGCCCAGCAGGTCCCTGAAACACTATGACAGAAAAATGTAAATGCATGGTTCATAATTACTTTGTCTGTGCATCCATCTGTTAGATTTCTCGTATCTATGCATTTGCGGTTGCGTCTAATCACCCTCAGGAGGATTAGCTTGATGGAGTGGCCGAGTAACATAAAAGAGTCACTGTAATTCAATAGACACTTTTGATTTCCCTGATAAGATAGTTAGCTCTGGCTGCTTGCTATCCCAACCCCACTTCCCGTCGATACTAGTCAAATTTTCCCTGGTAAACTAATTACACACAGCCTGCCAGCTACAGAGGGAGGCACTCTGATTTATTTGGGCTGAAGAGTTTGTTCCCTAGCACAGACACACTGGAAATGAATATTGAGTGTAGAGTGCCCCAGATTCTTTCTGTGATCTGACTGTGATTTGGAAGAATAGGCAGAACAGTGGTGTGCCTCTCCTCTATCCAGAACTGCTTTCTTCTCCATCAATTAAGATCAACTTAAGCCAAAATTCTGAAGCAAGGAAAGTCACCAAAGAGTAGTCCCAAATACCCAGAGTCAGCCATCATCCCATCAACCATGTGTACTCAATTCAGTCTCCTTACTAAAACAGGCAGAAAAAAAAATGGTACAACTATCAAAATCTCAAAGGGCATTTGGAAGGAAGCGTGAGGTGGAACACCGGCTTTCACGGTTGTCCTTAAGAGAGGGGGATTTGGACACAGGCCAACATGGCAGACAAGGAGACACGACATGAGCCAAGGGTCAAGTGCAATGACAAGACCACAGCAGCAGCTACAGAAGAAACGAGGGGCAGATTCCCCCTGGGTCCCCAGAGCCCATTATCTGTGGGCACCATTGGCTGGTTCTGAGAGTTTCTAGAAGTGTGTGTGTGTGTGTGTGTGTGTGTGTGTGTGTGTGTGTGTGTTTGCATGGCTGGGGTTAAAGTGCCCGGTTTTGTATGCAGCTGTATTGCTTGATGACTTCAAGTGTGGCAGGCAGGCCTATGGACATCACACACACAAGCTCATGTAATGTCCACAGGGCTCCTATCACTCTGCTTGGAGAGGAAGAAGCAGGGAAGCCTGGAGCTCGTGTTCCTTTCCCAAAGAGTAGTCTCCTTTCCTCTCTCCCAGTGTCTCCCACTCAGGTCCTGTCAGACTTGGGACACATCTGCCTCCTATTCAGAGGCCCAACCGCTAGCACTTGGCCACTCAGATGCAGAACTGGAAGTGTAGGTAGAGACCTACAGCTGCCATTGTTCCTTTCCCCAGCCAGCCAGCCCTGATGTCAGAGATGTAGTCTCAGATCCCATGAAGAGTAGGAGTTCTGGACCAACAAAGAGTAACTAACGGGCCTCCCTCAGCTGGATGTAGGGGAACCAGGCCAGGGAACCTTTACTGCCAAAAGCAACTCACTCCTCTGGACATTGTCCATGGTACCAGGGCTCTGACCACAGCTTGGGAGATGTAGCTTTGTGCAACCTGACAAGACAAGAGGCCCCTCCCCCTCCAGTTCCTCTCACATCCTGGGAATCAAATGTCTGAACTGCTAACAAAAGCCATCATAGGCTCCAAAGACCAAGAAGAGGCCACATGTAGAACTGAGAGAATAGATCAGGAGATGCAGGATCCAGAACCCTGGGGACCTGGGTCCTTGGTTGGAGCCCAGCACTGTTTTTGCCAAGGACATCAGTCCCCAGGCAGCACAGGTAGTCTATCTCTGTGTGTTTTAGATCTATTCTTCAACAAATCATACCTTGGCCTGGACTCCTGTGGTCGAGGTGAAGGACCCCAGGGCCTCAGCAGTAGGCTCAGAATCCCCTCTACCCAAGTCCTGATTCTCAAAGAGGCAAAGAAGGGCTCATCCTTCCCTAACTAAGCAAGAGAGCATGTGCAGGGAAGAGGACAGCTAGGGAGACAAGCCAGAGAGGACTCTCTCTTTGCCTCAGGGCTCAGGAAAGACAGCGAGAAGGCCGCAACACAGCATACCTGGTCATGCCCAGGCCTATCTCCAAAAGCACTGAACACATGTCCAAACCAATACTCACACAGGAATTAGGTAAGGCAGGACAAGGTGAAACAGCCTGGGGACATGAATGGCCCGAGTGTCCACTGACAGATGAGTAAATATGAAATTTATTCAGAGTGGAACATGATTCAGTAATATAAAGGAAGGAAGTATTGAGACTTTACACGGAATAGATAAGCTACAAAAACATGCCAAAATAATGCACCCATATAATGGAGACTTGCATACATTTGAAATATTCAGAATACAGGGCTAAGGAGCTGGCTTAATGGCTAAGTGCTCGCAATGCAAGCATGAGGACCAGAGTTCAGATCTCCAGAACCCACATAACGGCCAGGTGAGCACATCAGCCTGCCTACAATTCCAGCCTGAGAGGAAGGACACAGGGGATCCCCAGAATGAGCTGACTAGAGAAACTGGTCATATCTGTGAGCTCTGGGTATGATTAATAGACCCTGCCTCAATGAATAAGGTAGAAAAAACAAACAAGGAAAATTCACCTCCACACACAGACATTAGGGGTTTACTTGGGTATCAAAGCTGCTCTGCCACTAGACAAGGTCAACAGCCACACAGCACCTAAAAGCAGTAAATGTCATTGGACCGTCTCCTCAGACTGGCTAGTTGGGCATTGGGCGAAACGTCAATGCATTTATTTTGAAAGAGCAAATGATTTAAAACTTAGAGCTGGGCCATAGAGCCCCTTCCAGGCTGCCTGCCTGGCCCACAGCCCTTTGCCCTGCCTGTCACCCATTTGTTCTCTCTCCCAGCATCCAAAGCCTGAGTCTGTGCAGCCCCACCACAGTCTCCCACTGTCATTACCCACCTCTGCTTTCCTCATGTCTTTATCATTCTTCCAAGAGCACCAGGCACCTTGTGGGGAAGCTGTGCCAGGCAGCCCTTCTCTTATAGGAGCCTCAGGCCCCTTCTTGGGCCAAGAACAATACCTAGCATGCTCAACCTTGTCACTGTCAGCCTGCAAGATCCATTTTCTTCTAGACCATAGCAGGGAAAGTCCAATAAATCTTAATGTCTCCTGTGCTGGCATTTAATCTCCATGACAGCACCACAGGGTAGCAGTGGCTATCTGGTCTACAGTCCACAGATGGTGGGTGCAGTAAATATCAGAAATTATAATACCAGCAGCAGAGTACTGCCAGGACTCATCAGCCCACCTGCAAACAGTCTCAGGGCCCTCAGGGTAGGTACCAGGTCATTCCAGTGACCACATAGTCCATAATGGGGCCTGGCAACAGGATGCAGAGTCAATGCCAATGCAAATCAGCTTCCAGAGATTTCTGCCTGCATCTGAGCGATCTATGGCAGGAAAGTGGTGCCTGCTACCCAATGAGAGCCGTCTTATGTCTGAACATACTTCCCACAATCCCTCTGGACCAAAAAGTTGTCCTTGTAGCGCCTGCACTAGGGGACGGTTTGTGAGCCAGGAAAGGGGCTGGAGATTTAAACATATACACATACAGACAGAGATGTGGTCATCCTTGATACAAGAATGCCAACTTTATTGTGCTCCAGGGAAGCTTACATAGGGATCCTTAACTGATAGCCACGCCCCAACTCTTGGGATTTCCAGCTGTAAAACCCACCAGGAACCACTCCCCTGCCATCAGGAACTCATAAGGGTCTCAGGCTCGGAGCAGCTGCAGGCACAGGTAAACAAGTTGTTTACTCCCTTCACTCCAGCAGGCAAAGGGTCTGAGGCAGGCAGAGAAAGTCAAGGGGCCAGGGGTCTGCAGCCCCCAACAGTCCTCACACAGTACACATATGAATGCCTCCAGAGACTAAAGACCAACCCCCAGCGCTGATTAAATACTCACCCACCATACCCGTCTAGACTCAAGAGATCGACCCTCAGGCTAGGGCGACACCGGCTACACAGCAACTGAGCAAAAAGATGCTTAGAAATGGAAAGCAAGAAACAGTCCTCCTTAGTTTCTGGTAAATTGGGATCCGGAGACATAATAATGCCGAGCAAGGTTGCAAGTCCAGCTGCATGAGGCCCCTGGGAGCAGAGCCCACCACCAGCCTCGAACACAGCAATCAATCATACTGAAGCCCGGGGCATGACCCTGGGAAAATGGGTTCCATCAGCAGGCCTTCTCCTCCAGCCCCCTCGTCTCTGAAGACTGTAGGCCCTTCCTCTGGTTTGGGTTTTATTCTGCATCTGGAAAATGTCTTCTGTGTGTGTGTGTGTGTGTGTGTGTGTGTGTGTGTGTGTGTGTGTGCACATGCATGTGGAGGTCAGAGGACAGGCTTTCATGTTGTTTCTCAGCTGCCATCCACCTTTTCTTTGAAACTGGGTTCCTCACTAACCTGAGACTCAGCAGGTGAGAGAGGCTGGCTAGCCAGGGAGCTTGATAACCACCCGTCTCTGCCTCCCCAGCACCAGGGTACTGGCTGGTTGTGTGCGTGCATGCGAGCAAACGAGACAGAGAAGGGGAGAGAGAGAGAGCTTGACACAAGCTACAGTCATCAGAGGAAGGGGCCCCTCAGTTGAGGAAATGCCTTGATGAGATCCAGCTGTAAGGCATTTTCTCAATTAGTGATCAAGGTGAGAGGGCCCAGGACATGGTGGGTGGGGCCCTCCCTGGACTGAACAAGCCATGGGAAGCAAGCCAGTAAGCAGCACCCTTCCATGGCCTCTGCATCAGCTCCTGCCTCTAGGATCCTGCCTGTTTAGTTCCTGTCCTGACTTCCCTCAGTGATGAGCAACAATGCGGAAGGGTAAGCCTAACAAACCCTTTCCTCCCCAACTCGTTTTTTGGTCATGGTGTTTTGTAGCAGCAACAGAAACCCTAAGACATGCCCACAAGGCTATCTAATCTTGGGAATCCCTCAGCAAAGACTCCCTCCTTAGGTAAGCCTTGGCTATGTCAAGATGAGGGCCAAGTGAACTAAGACAATCTGAGTGGAACTCCTCTGCACCTGTTTATTCATCAGATAGAGAAAGGAGATCAGGGGAGTGAAGGGGAGGGAGTGGAGGAAAAAGAGGGAGACAAGATGCGGCCAGGAAAACTAGGGCAAGATTGCAAATCCAGCTGCATGTGGCCCTGGGAGCAGAGCCCACCACCTGTCCCGAACACAGCAATCAACCATACAAAAGGCCCAGAGCTTGGCCCCAAGGAACTAAGTCCCATCATTCACCATCCGTCCTCTAACTCCCTGAAGTCTCTGGAGGTTCCGCATCCTTACTCCGACTCTGGCTTTATCCTCCATTTGATGAACGTCTTCTCTGGGTGTCTTAGTGACCTTTCTATTGCTGTGACAAAACACCATGACCGAGGGAGAAAAGAAAGCCCTTCACTGAGAGTGACAGTTGCAGAAGATTACAGCCCATGAATATCATGACAGGGAGCAGGCCAGCAGACCAGCAAGCAGGGACAGCGCGAGAGCAGTAGCTGGGGTCCTGCATCCTAAGACACAACTGTAGGCGGAGGCTGCTCATTCGTTCCCGGCTGCTCAGATCCGAAATAATTACACAAAACTGTATTAATTAAAACACTGTTTGGCCAATAGCTTAAGCGTATTTCTAGCTTGCACTTACATCCTAAACTAACCCATCTCCATTAATCTGGGCATCACTATGAGGTCGTGGCCTACCGGCAGAGTTTCAACAGACTCCAGCAAAGGCATCTGTCTCCTATGGTGGCTAAATGGCTTCCCTGACTCTCTCCTAAATGGCCAACTTTTTCTGTGTCCTGGCTGCACCTCTGTGCCAGCTTTCTGCAGCTCCATAAGCAAGTATCACAAACTTGGACACCTATAACAGAAATGTTTCCTCACACGGCTTTGGAGCAGGGGTCGGCAGGGCTGTGCTCCGAGCCTTGACAAGAGGTCCTTCCGTTGAGCCTCCCAGCTCCTGGTAGTTCTGGGCGCTCCACAGACCTTCCTCATCCTTTCTAGACTTTGACAGCAAAACTCTACTTTCCTCCCTGTCCGCGGGTGGCCATCTTGTCCCTCACACTAGGACACAGTGCCAGTGGCTGAAAGGCCCAATCTATTCTATCAAGACCTCATCCTAGCTCACAATAACGATCCTCCTCCGGCAAGCCAGGTCACATTCTGGGACGCTCAATTAGAACCTTAACCTTTTTGAAGGAGTTGAGGGTTACAGTTTCACCTGGAACATGCACTGCCTTCCATCAGAAAATATTTAAGGAATGATATAGCCAGGGGACCCTGGCGTTAAGTAGCTATGCTTCCCTCCAGTTGGTATGCAAATAGATGCAAATAGTGATGAGAAAACGGCTTTTAAAGTTCAATCTTTTTCCTTTTGTCTACTTTTCCTAGAAATCTCAATTCAGACTGGAGCATGGAAGTCGATTTAGGATGAGAACAAACATAAAGTAATTGGATGGGAATCTGATGGTTCCACTTAACAGCTCTCTAGTATTCTTGGGCTTCTGGGGTGGGTTTTGGTGCTGGTGTTGTTGTTTGCGAGCTTGTTTGTTTTTTTAAACAGAAGAAAACTGAGGGGGCTCTGTCACGGGCGAACAGCTCCCAGGTTTCTATTCAGGAGTGGCATCCCATGTGCAGGTGTTCACCAGGTGATGAGCAGAGTTGAATGTGTGCTGCGCTCCTGTCCTTCCCCTTGAGGGGCAGGAGGCCGGCGCTGTCCACCTCTGCTGACACACCTCGGCTCACAAACAAGTCAAGACAGCCAAAGCTTCAAACTGAGACAAGTGCCACCAAGGCTTCCACTTCTGGATCTTTCTTAACTGTTTCGCAGTCCAACCTCCCTCCCCCGACCCCAGCGATCACACTTAGCCAACCTATAACTCGCCACACCAAGGACATTCCCCTCCTCCTATTCCAGTTTTACACAAGATCCTACACCCGTGGTCACCTGAGATGCCACCCACACTGGCCTCACACGTGTCAGACTCACAATCAGCACTGGCAATGCCCTGGCTTGCAGGAAGCCTTCACAGTCCTTACACACTCACCTGAGCAAGGGCTGGGTCAAGTTCAGTAAACAGTGCATTTGCTATGCAATAGTGAAGCCCCGAGTTCGAAACCCCAGTTCCTATGCTGTGAGAAATCCTACAGTCGGTAGCCTTTAAGTTACCCGTCCACGTGGGCATGGCCTCTTATAGTATTTATGCTGATGAAAAGCATGTGGCCGCTCTTTTCCGGCTGCAGGATCCCATTGCTGTTCTCCGTTCCCGCAGAGGATTCTGATTTGTGCGTCTACCCCTAAATAAATAACCATCTATTATTCTCAAATCTGAGCTACTGTGGGATTTCTTTTAAGTGTCCTTCTTCACACCTACCCATGGAAAATGCCAGGCATAGTCATATGTGCCTGTAATCCCAGCGCCATATGTACCAGAGACAGGAGCATCACTGGGCTTGCTGGCTGCCAGCCTTGCTCCAGGTTCAGTGAGAGACCCTATCTCATGAGAATAAAGTGGAGAGTGATGAAGAAGGACACCTGACATTCTTCTCTGGTATCTATGTGCATACGACTGTGTACACATGTGCATACACACTCTACAACATGCTTACACATATACACAAAAAAATAAAATAAAATATTGCTAAAAATCACCAGAGCACATTATCCCAGTCATGGGCTCTCTGCAGAGGCACCTCCTGCCAAGTCTGGTGACCAGAGTTAGACCCCCAGAACCCATATGGTGGAGAGAACACTCACATGCAAGTTGCCCTCTCACCTCCACATGCATAATGTGGCATGCACCTGTACCCCTCATAGACACATAAAATAAATAAAACATAATAACTTTAAAAAAAGAAAAAAGAACAGCAGACACTATCAAGTTCTCAAATGTTGGGGAAAAAAGTCTGTGACAGTGTAGCTCCACTTGGGTGCCAGGCACACCCTGGTCTGAGACACCCTGTGCAGGGGCACCCACCCTTCTACACACGCATGCATAGCATTCCTCAGTCATCAATAGGCACAAGTGTTAAGACCCAGTAAATGCCAGAAGGTGAGAGTACCAAGCTATATACATACCATGTTTCTCCCTCACACATGCACACACAGGCACGATCAAGTTCAATTACAAAGCCAGCCCAGAAAGAAAGCAGCAACAGCTAAGTAGAAACAGAACAATTACAGTAATAGACAGTACTCAATTATTTAAAGCATGAATCACTCATATCTGAACTTTTCCATTTACCATTCTCAGACTTCAGTTGATCATAGGTAAATGACCATCAGGTAAGAGGAGAGAGAAGAAATTTTGCAAATGAGTTGAGAATTGTACACAAAATGTCCTGGAGTCAGGAAACAGCAAGGAGAAGTAGGCCTGGAACCTACCAAGGAGTCCACCCAATTCCAGTGTGTGTGTGTGTGTGTGTGTGTGTGTGTATGTGTGTATGTGTGGGTGGGGGGGTGTGCACGTGCATGTGTTATACATATGCATGTGGGTGTACATACTGGTGTGTGTTCACATGAAGGCTAGGGGAAATCATTAGGTATCTGTCTGTATTGCTCTCCACTCTTTTCTATTTAATTTGAGGAAGGGTTTCTCACTGAACAGCCAGGCTAGTGCCCACCAAGCTCCAGAGATCCGCCTGTCTCTACCCTACCTCACTGCTACAGTTACAGGCATACTTGGCACTGGCCAACCTTTATGTAGGTGCTTAGGATTTGAACTCACACACTCTTGTACTTACCACAAACACTCTATTGAGTCTCCCCAATTTCCCAGTAGAAATTTCGTGAACTGGTAAAAGCATGAAATGCAGACAGGCAGATCTAAAAGCAAATCGCAAAGCCGCCCTGATGCTGTGCCCTGTGTGCCAGGATCACTCAACCTCCGCCCTGAGGAAACACATTCACACAACCCTTCATTTCCAGGGACTGTGAGTTCTGACTCTGAAGGCTCATTCCGTGCAAATCCCACCTTGACATCCCAGCCTCTGAATCACGGAAATCAAAGGGAGTCGTTGTGCAGATAAAGCCCTTGACCACATCTGGTCTTCACAGTCAAGTGCCGGCTAGAGACAAAAACCGGGGATGGAGACTTGGTCTTTTGTTTATCTGGTGGCAACAGGACTGAAGAAAACCTTCCACTCGATCTGGACCACCCCAACCCAAACTCCAGCACTGCAAAGGCCTCTTGCCTTGCATACAGCTCAAAACACAAGTTTCCAGAGACAGCTCAACTCAGCCCCACCTCCACAGCCCGATGGATGAGCAAGTTACCCGCTGGGTGAAAGGCTCAGAGATCCTCCTGCTTTTCCACCTCCTTCTCATACAGGCAGAGGTGTGATGGCCTGTTCTGACTGCTATAACAATCAGTAACACGAACGCATCAGAGTTCTGGAAGCCGGAAGCCCGGGTTGAAAACATCAGCATGGTTGACTAGTGGTGAAGGCCTGCCTCGACCTCACAGATATCCTCTCTGCTAAGTCCTCACACGGAAGAAGGAAGATAACTCTCGGGGAGGCCTCCAACAGAGGCTCTGTGGTGCGCTGTCAGTAGACAAACTCTAGAATCACCTGGGAGACAGGCCTCCAAGAGGGATTAGCTTGACGGCCTTGACGGGTATGGGAAGAGCTGCCCACTGTGGGTGGCAGCATTCCCTAGGTGGAGTCCATTCAAAGGAGAGCAGAAGCTGGGCAGCAGCAACACTTATCTCTGAGCTGCTGTGCTTTCTGATCATGGATGTGCCGCAAGCAGCTGCTTCGAGCTCCTGCTACCTCGGTTCCCCCACCATGATGGATTGGAACCTGGAGCTGTGAGCTGAATGGCCCTCTCTTTCATAAGTCGCTCTTGTCAGGGTCCTTTCATCACAGCCACAGCCAGGAAACTAAGACAGGCAGCGGTCCTCATGCCTTCCACGGGCCCAAGGCCCGCTGCCTACCAGCGCCACGCAGGCAACTCAACGCTGCTTACAGCTAGGTGGAGAAAGCAGCGCTTTCCTGTTTGGAAGGTCTTTACACTTTCCATATTCTCTACATTCTTTTAATGGCCAGCACAAAATAGCATTTAAAATAAAGGTAATGGTTCTCAAATTAAAAGATTTGGAGTACCAGGGAGGTGACTGAATGGGTCATGTGACTGCCACACAGGCATGAGGGCCTGAGTTGAGATTCCCACCATCAATAGAAAGAAACAGTCAGATGTGGTGTTGGGCATCTATAACCGGTGCTGGGGGACGGAAAGAGACAGGCAGACCCAGGGGCCTTGTTGGTCAGCCTGGCTAGCCAGTCAGTGAGCTCTCAGTTCTGTGAGAGACTCAAAAAATACAGTGGAGAGTGAGTGACCAAGGAAGTCACTGGCATCAACCTCCACATGTGTGCGCGCATGCACGCACGCACGCACACACACACATACACACACACACACACACACACACACACACACACACACACACAGATTCTAAGACTCAAAGCCAGGTGTGAACAAGCCAAGGCCCACAGACCAAACAGGGCCCCAGAAGCTAAGACTAGCCTTCATCTTTTCACTTCTGAGGTAAAAGTATCTAACTGGGTAACATTTACGTCTGAAATTCACAATATTGTGAGCCTCCTGTCACCTCCATCTACTCTAAAATACTGTCAGCCCTGAAAGAGGAAAGGGCTGTTAAGCAATCAATCCCCCTTCCTCTAGCCCCAGGCTACCACTCCTCTGCCCTGTCTGTGGTGGATAACTCCTCTGGGGGGGGGGGGGTCCTGCAAACTACGCACCTCTCGGTGACTAGCTATGGTCCCTTAAAACAAGGTTTGCCAAGCTCACCCACACTGCCCCGTGACTAGCTGCTTCCTTCCTTTTTAAGATTCAGTAACACCTCACTGCACTATCCCCTCACCGAAGGTGGACACTGAAGCTGTTCATGCCCACTTGCGAGTACTGTGAACAGTATCACTGTCAACGTCTGTGGGCACCTTTTAAGCTGTCATTACTTCTATGGGGAACACGTGGGGGCGGGAGGGAGCATTACTCGTTCCTACTTCTGTGTGTGGTTTTTTGAGTAACTGACAAACTGTTTTTATAGCTATCACATTTTCCTGCAGGATCGTTTGTCAGGGACTGAATTAGTGACCCCAGGTGCCCTGGATCACGTGCCTCGGTCTGCAGTCTCCTGTGCACGTCAGCTGAACTGGACAGGAAAAGCGACCCCTCTCCATTTGAACAGACACTGTTAAGTGTTCCTTGTAACTGTTTAATGTTCTGCGCTTACAAAGCACTTTGCCGTCGATTCTCTCCTTTGATACCTGTCTTTTCATCGCATTTGGAGGCAGCAGAAGCTAGAGGCAGAACCTTCACAGATGGATCATCTGAGACCCCAGGCGAGCTTCAGCCTCACTGGGTGGAGCTGGAGCCAGGACTCAACTACCACCCCCTTCATACAGTCACCTTCCTTCTATCTCCTCCCTGAGCCATCATCAGATGGAGGACTCTTTTATCTTCAAAAGAAACCTGAAAAGCAGCCTTGTATCGAGCGACAGCAGGAAAAATTCTAAGCCCCCCCCCAAAAAAAATCGCAAAAATGCAAGTGATGGCCCCAGTTTACCTAGAGAATTCCTGAGCTATAAAAACTGCTCCCCTCCCCCCGCCCACCTATATCCTCACTCATTCAGCCGAGGGCACAAGTGAGAGAAGGCAGCTTTGATCACTGTCCCTGTCATCTGCTAGGTCACTCAGCAGGCCTCCACACCAGCCTGGAAGCAGCAACACGAGTCAGACACATGCACGCACGCACACGCTCACACACACACACACACACACACGACTCCAGCCTCAGGGATGGTGAGATGAAATCTGTCCCTTCACCTACATGTATTGACCATATCACACGCTGGGAACACGGTGCCTGGAGTAGACGTACATTGTAGTAGTACAGAGAGTGACATAGGAGCCACGCTTCACCACGCTGGGTGGGAAGGCAAGGCTGAGCATGGAAAAATCAAGACAGGTGGAAACAAAGAGCATGTGCAGACAGCAAGGGAGGCTGTGAATATGCAGTGGTGTATTGTACCATAGGAATTACACCCCCACAGCCAGGGAGCTAAGTGACCACTGAGCCTGTGGGTAGAAGAAACACCAAAAGACAGCTTGAGGCTCGCAGGCCAAGTTTCCTCCTTCCTGTGAGAGGTAGTCCCTGCTCCAACCCCAGGTCCTCCATCCCTGTAGCCTCACCAGACTGGTCCTCAAAGCAGTACCCCTCACCCGGCCAAGAACCACCCAAGGGTTCGCAGTGGCCTGGAATAAGGGTTGAGCAACCCTACATGCACTCGCACCTTTGAGAAATGGATGGCCAAACACACAGGACAGGAAGGGCTTCAAATAAATCATGCTAAGTTAATAGAAGTGAGGCAATTTAGAAGAAAAATAATCACATCTTCTTTCTGCTAAATCATTATTTGCCCCTGGTAAAGTCAATTATGCTAAAGAAAATAAGCTATTATTTTAGAAAAATAAAAAAAAGAGGTTTAGAAAGTGCTTTTATTTCTACAAATAAAACTCTGAAAGTCCCCTGGTGTAGTAGTACACGCCTTTAATCCCAGCACACAGGAGTTAGAAGCAAACAGATCTCTGTGAGTTCAAGGCCAGCCCTGGTCTATGGAGTGAATTTCAGATCAGCCAGAGTTGCACAGTGAGATTCTGTCTCAAAAAGCAAAAGAACTCTGAATGGAGTGTCTGGGTTCCTATATGCCCGACAGGTCTCCAGTGACTGGCTTGGGGATACTTCTTACATGAAATGCTGGTCTGGCTGGTTGGTCCCCAGTTGATCCACATAGCATCAGTGGCCTGACATCCAGAAAACTCCCAGGACAGGTGGTAAAGGCAATGTTACCAAAACTGTGACATTAGTTTGTTCCCCAGTACCCATATAGAAGGAAAGAATCAAATCTCTCACCAGAATTTGTCCTCTGAACAACTTTACCACATAACAGAGTGGCACACATACACATAATACATGCATAAAAATAAATGTAATTTAAGAAAAAATTTTAGGGGTTAAACAGATGGGTCAGAAATTAAAAGCACATACTGTTCTTGCAGAGGACCTGAGTTCAGTTCCCAGCACCCATACCAGGTAGCTCACAAGTGCCTAAGAAGTCAGCTCCAGGGAAATTCCATGCCCTTGGCCTTTCAGGGACACCTACACATACGTGCATTTAATGCAAGAGCATGTGCGCGCACACACACCTCTCCCACTAACACTTAGGGATCAGTTTGAGGGGAAGAGAGAGGTGGGAGAGCCAGTGGTTGTGGATGAGACATTATCTTCTAGACACAGCAGGAGTGCGGGGCACAGATGAACCCACAAGGGTTGCGACGGCATACACAAAATGTGGTCATCTGTGGGGCATTCTCTTGACAGCTGATGTGATGCAGAAGGGCTCAGCCCACTGTGGACAGGGGGCCAGAGCTAGAAAGAAAGACGATCAAGCCAGGAGGCCGCACTCGTCCCTGGTCTCTGCTTCAGTCCCTGCCTCCAGGGTCCTGCCTGACCACCCTCACTGGTGACCTTGGGAGTCTAAGATGAAACCAACCCTTTCCTCCCCTAAGTTGCTTTTGGTCTTGGTGTTGACCACCGCGGCAGAAGAAACGACCAGAACATAGTACAAGGTGTCCGGCTCACAGAACACACTTTCCTGCCAGTCAGAGCATCAGCGGCAGCGAACAAGCAGGGGCTCCTGTGAGTTTGGCCATCTTGCCCCAAGGAAATACTTGGCAAGGTCTGAGACATTTCGGGGAGCTTCACACCAAGAGCACGAAAGAGCTATGGATTCCTAAGTAAATACTGTAGAGTATCCTGCAAGGCCCAGTGTTAGGAGTATTTCCTAACATTAGATCCCTGCTGACGCAAAATTCCCAATCAAGCCAAATCAAAACAAGCCAAATTAAGAAAAATATCCAGGTTTAACGGGAGTTCTGCACTCTCGGATGGCCCCCGCAAAAACACGACCCCTCCAGGAGGAAGAAAGGGAGACCATGTGTTCCTCTTTTGGGGGATCACTTAAATACCCTGGTGAGGGCTCAGGACCTGGCCTGCTGGGATTTGGAGTCCAGACCAGGCCTGGGGGCTGGGATAGATGCGAGGGGCTGGGGCCTATGCTCCCAACTTGACACCCAGGATAGCTCCTGTGACAAAGCTGACCCAGCCCAGGAAGTCAGTGCTGCCCAAGCTGAGAATCTGCCCGGTATGAGTTAGCTCGGTGAACCCAGAATGTTTCTCTGGGGTAGAAGCTTCTGTCAACCACTTAGCACAAAGGGAACAACCTGGGGAACACTCTAGAGGCATGCGGTATGGGAGCCCAAACTGTAGGGTCTGCCAGCAGGAATTTCTTCTTTGTTCCATCTTACAGTAGCCTGTGTGGGTAGACCAGGAAGAGCTGAGTCTCTCCTCTTCAGACGGAGGCCTGGGGAAGACTCAGCCCCAGCCACAGAGGTCCTTCCCCAGAGTCTGCCTGAGGGGATTCTGGTAAAGGAAATGAAGACAGAATCTCCAGCTCCAAGATTCCAGGGAGACACACCTGTTGGCTCCCATCCCCCTCCTTGTTCCTTCTTCCCCCTCAGGAAAGTAAGGTAAGGTCTGGGGATTCAGAATAATTCTAAAAGGGTCTTCAGCTTTCCCTTATACCTGTCCCCACAGGCTGGCTCAGAGCAAGGGGAACAGTCAGGAGACAGACAGGACAAGGCCTACAAGGCTGGGAGCAGAATCAGGCACAAATGCGCCACACCAAGGAAGGACAGCAGGATGTGGGGCTGTGACCCAGACCCCAACAGGCACCCAGCTGAGGGGATAAGGGAGAAGAAGCCAAGAAAGCCACGAGGAGCATTCTGTGGCATTTCAAGGTTCAGCAGCCACCCACAGTCTGAAATCTGGAGAGCCAGGAACTCTAAGAGGAAAAACTGTTGGCGTTGCCATGAAAACAGGTAACATCCAGTTGCTTATCAGTCACCCAGAGACCCCCAAAGCTCCAGAACCCAACAAGAATTCATTCAATGGCGGAACCCCGACCTGGGTAGAGAGCAGGGTCCCTACAGCAGACATGTCCACATCCCATGGCCGCTGTATCTACATGCTCAACAAGATTCCTGGGTGTCACCCAAACTGTGCAGGGTGGGGTCTGGCATGTACAGGAGCCACCTGCCAGTTAGTACCTGCCTGTCCACTTTACAACAACCCAATCTGACGTAACACTGGCCTTGGGGACTGTGATAGAATGTGGCCCATGGAGGGCAACTCTGAACCACCAGTGCCAAACAGAACTGAGACACACACACAGAAAGTGAGGGAAGTGGGAAGGAAGACAGGAAGGAAGAAGGGAAAAGAAAAAGGAGAAGTCAAGGAGAAAGGGAGTCAGGAAGAAAGAAAGCACAGAGGGGTAGGGAGGAGAAGGAAAAGGAGAGGAAGGGGAGGGAAGAAAAAACGGGAAAAGATAGGGAGGAGTGGGGAGGGGAGAAGGGTAGAGTGGAAAGAGGAAAGGAAGATGGGGAGGAGTGTGAGGAAGAGGGGAGAGGGGAGAAGAATATGAGGGAGGGAAGAAAGAAGAGGAGGAGAAGGTAAGGAGAAGGGGAGGAGAGGGGAAAGGGAGAAAAGGGGAGATGGAGAGTAGTGTGAGGAGGAGGGAGGGAAGGAGGAAGAGAAGGAGGGAGAGGAGGTGGGAGAGGAAAAAGAGGAGGGAGAGGGAGGGGAAGAGGGAGGGGAGAAGGGAGAGGGAGGGGAGGAGGGAGAGGGAGGGGAAGAGGGAGGGGAGAAGGGAGAGGGAGGGGAGAAGGAAGAGGGAGGGGAGAAGGGAGAGGGAGGGGAGAAGGAAGAGGGAGGGGAGGGGAGAAGGGAGAGGAGGAGGGAGAGAAGGAGGGACAGGAGGAGGGAGAGGGAGGGAAGGAGGTAGAGGAGGAGGGAGAGAAGAAGGGAGGGGAGGAGGGAGAGGGAGGGGAGGAGGGAGAGGGAGGGGAAGAGGGAGAGGAGGGAGAGGGAGGGGAAGAGGGAGAGGAGGAGGGAGAGGGAGGGGAGGAGGGAGAGGGAGGGGAAGAGGGAGAGGAGGAAGAAGCTACTGAAAGCACTGTTTTCCTTCCACCAGCAGAGTTCTCCATGCCCAGGCCCATCAGCCCGGGTTAGCTATCCAGAACATTCACCTCTCAGAATAGCAAACGGTGACCAGAAATCTGACCCGCGGTCAGTAAAATGAAACTCGAAAGCACTGGGGAAAGTAAGCCCACAATGTCCTTTTCAGACTTAGAACAACTGCCAGAAATGGCACGTGTTTTCTAACATGATGGGGGAGGCCGTGTATCCTCCCTCCTGAAAGTTCCAGGCCTGAGGTAGGGGCACAGGTGCTGCTGTTGCCCTGCCTCTCGGTGAGGTGCTGAGGCTGCAAGGGCTGACCACACAGTCCTCAGTACGGTCTCCCAACACTGCTCTGTGTCCCGCCTCACAGCCTGCCCACCTCACACTGTCACGGGGTTCTCACCGCCTTTCACGGTGCGCATTCCATCACAAACGGCAGTAATACTTCAAAATACAGGTTCCAGGAAGTGATAAGACAAAAACCAATACAGGTAGTTCTCCACAGACTTCCGGGCACTACCTTCTGAGGCCAAAAGAAGCCCACAGCCATAGACAGCTTACAAGGTGTTACAAGGTGTGTTCTCCCCAGGGCACGCTCAGAAGCTGCCGGGTCAATACCGAACAGGCACTCAGCAGAGTTGATGCCCTGGACCAGCACCATGGGGAGCATCTTGAAAACCACAGACACCAGAATCCTCTCTGCCCGTCTCTGGGGGACCCATACAAATTTTTGCCATTGAGTTTCCGAAATAAAAAGAAGACGTACAACCTGTGCTCATAGTCGGTGATGCTAAAGGGCCTGTTCCAGTGTGCTTCCTGATTAACAGAAAGTAAGTGTAACAGGAGCAGGTGGAAAAGACTACCAACTCCAAGGTGCACACTTCTCTTCACCCACCTGTGCACGCAGGGAAGAGAGCTAGGAGCCAACCTGTGTCAGGCACACCAACATAAAACAAACTTTAACTGTAAGAAGCCAGCAAGAAGGACTGTCTTTCAGGCCAGAGGCAGGAGGATTCTAAGGTCAGCCTGGTCTATTAACTGAGTTCCAGGCCAGCCAGGGTTACACAGTGAGACCCTGTCTCAAAAAAGCAAAGAGCCAGCAAAAGAGCAGAGCTGTCTGTGAGGGCGGCGAGCAGCCGGATTCGGAAAGGAGATCGTGGCTCCTGCATTGCTCCACAAGCTCATCTACCGTTTCAGATCCAGTTAAACAAATCACTCCAGGGGGCACATGAATTGTGAGCCACACTCCCAAGGTAATGGCAAATCACAGCTTTAAACAGCACCTGGTGGGGGCTGAGTGGCACCTCCAAGCTGTGCCTGTACCCTGCACTCTCACAGTCCCCTGTGAACCCGTATGAACTATGGCCACTCACACCATCTCAGGAATGCGTTCTAAAGCTCATCCTGCAGCATCTGGCACTCTTGTGAGAGACAGAAGCTGGCAAGGCTACAGTCACAAACAAACAAACAAACAACCTCACAGCTGTGATCCCAGCACTCCGGAGGCAGAGGTCTGAGGACCAGGAGTTCAAGGTCATCTTCAGCCACGTAATGACTCACAGGCTGCACAGTGAGGTCTGGGCCAGCACACTACCGACTAAAGCCTTGTCTCAAAATGCAACTAACAAATACATAAATAAAGTCACAACAGGGCTCTCTGTGCCTCCGAAACAGACTTTTTTTAATGTCATCCACCCCATGTGAGGCACCACAGGCACCCGCTAGAAAATTTAACAAGCTGCCTTGTCTGTCTGGGAGGAACCACCCGCCTGTTGAAAGCAGAGAGTATACCCAGATTCCCTCCCAGATGCAGTCACCCTCCGTGGTGATTTACTTGGTGGGTGCAGAACCAGTATGGCTTCAAAATGATCACCACGCTGAAGTCATTTATTTGCCCCTGGTCCTTTTGCTCCCCTGTGACTTGGTAGTGTCTTGGGAGTTTGACCAGGGAAAGATAGCCTCCCGTTGCAGTATGCAGAGCAGTTCCCGGAAGCGGGCGGTGAGCGACCTGAGCGGGATGGCAGCAAAGGTGCCGTCCCATAACCAAAGGCCATTAAAGCAGAGCTGGGATTCAGGAAGCAAGGTGCACCTGGCCGCCCTGCCACAAAACGCACCTGCTGAGAACCGGGAAATGAATTCCAGCAGGGTGTGTGAGCACCCTGATCCAAAGAGGCTTTAAGGAACAGCAGCATCAAATAGAGCTCCTATCCTGGTCTAATGCTGCCTGAGTGCACTGTTCCGGCAGCGGCTTTACTGCTGACTTCCAGGCTGACCAAGGACAGGAGTCCCCCACACTTCATCTGTCACATTCTTCCAAGGACTTGCAGCCTACAGGAAAGAGCAAAACCAAACCCAAGGGCGTGAAGACAACGGAAACTCAGCTGAGTCTTAGGGTATACCGCTGTGGGCTGGGTTGTGAGCCCCTAAATATGAATTCTGGAGTTACAACCCCAGTTTGGGACCGATACTCCTCACTTTCCTGCTGCTGCGATAAACACCACGAACAAAGCGACTTACGGAAGGAAAAGTTTATCTGAGCTTATGGTTCCAGAGGGATAAGAATCCCGCAACATCGTGCTGGGGGGGCGTGGCATGGCAGGCGTGGCAGCCGAACTCACATCTTCCATTACAAACTAAAATCAGGAGAGAAAACCGGAAGTAGGGGGAGGCCTTCTGTTCTCAAAGCCCACCTCCAATGACGTACTTCCTCCAAAGTCTTCACCTCCGAAACCTTCCCAAACAGCACCACTCACAGGGGACCAAGTGTTCAAACCCAGGAGTCTATGCAGATATCCTCACACAAACCACCCACAGAGCCCCAGAATGAACTGTGTGGGCAGTGAGGCCATTCTAAAGCCAAGTAGACAAGTCATAAAAAGCAAAGACAAAACAAACAAAAACAAAACATTACATGGCCATCTAAGACTTCCAGCTCGAGAACCATGGTGAAATAAATAAGTATCTGTTACTTAAAGCACCCAGCCTCTGGCACTTTGTCCCAGCAGCCCCAGTAAACTAATATATATACTGTGCTCATGGATCTTAATGACAGCCCCAAGGGCTTCCCCCATGTTAGTAAAAGCAAATACACAGCAGCAGGGTTTTCTGTCCTTGTAACCACCATGCTTCCAAACTGCCTTACAGAACATAAACTCCTATGAACCCCACATCAACTAGCATTCGGGGAGAGGCGGAAAGGAGGCGAGGAGAGGCTCAGAGGCTTTCCCAGTCACATATGGCATCTCCACCTTGAAGACGTCAAGGTCCCATTTGGACCCTGGAGTACAGCTGATGCTGACGATGCACCCCCACCCCATCAACTCCAAGAGGTTACTGATGGCAACCTGGCAGGGCTAAAAGCCAGCTCTGATACGCACCTCCTCACGGCTTTGCTCTCTTTGCTGCTTAGGGTTTCTCAACTTGACACAAACCTACATATGCCTGGGAAGAGAGAATCTCAATTGAAGAACTGCATCCATCAGACTGGCCCGTGGGCACATCTGGGGAGCACTTTCTTCTGCTGGCTGTATAAGAAAAGCACTGAGCAAGCCTGGTGAAGCAAGCCGGTCTCTGCTCGAGTTCTTGCCTTGAGTTCCTGCCTCAGTCTCCCAGGATGATGGACTGTAACCTGTAAACCCAGCACACCCTTTCGCAGCAACAGAAAGAGAACTAGAGCAAAAGGTCCCCTACGACCATCTCGGCACATTGAAACAGTTAGAAAAGAGAAAGTGCGGATGAATGACCAACGAGGTTAAGCACTGCGGGCCCTCCATGAGTGCTGGTCCCACAAACTGTGCACCCCGCCCCATGGCATCCTTTCACACCAAACAACTACCCTTCCATGAGAACATGGAACAAGTTCTCTCCTCATTGTTGGTCAACAAAGTATTACCTTTTTTTGCTATCTCTTCTTCTTTTTTTTTAAGATTTATTTTATTGGGCTGGAGAGATGGCTTGGAGATTAAGAGCACTGCCTGCTCTTCCAAAGGTCCTGAGTTCAATTCCCAGCAACCACATGGTGGCTCACAGCCATCTGTAATGAGATCTGGTGCCCTCTTCTGGCCTGCAGACAGACATGCAGGCAGAGTACTGAGAATACTGTATACATAATGACTAAATAAATCTTTTAAAAAAATGTTTTAAAAAAAAGATTTATTTTATTTTATTTGGGGGAAGGGCACATGTATCTTGGTACCCACCGATGTCAGAGGACAACTTGCAGGAGCCAGTTTTTCCCTTCCTCCATGTGAGTTCAGAGCGCCAAACTCAGGTCCTCGGGCAGAAAGCACCTGTAGTCACTGTGCCATCTTGAGGGACCCACTCTGCACAACAGTGGCCCAGCTCCTGCTGCCCCCTCCCTGGAACATCTCCATCATCTTCATGCTGGCCTCCACGCAGACATGACACCCAGGCATCAGAGGAGGGCTACCTTGGGGAGATACAAAGTTCACGAAGACACTACTGTGCCAATCAACCTGGGGAAAGTGGACAAACTGGGACAATAGCAAAGACAGTGAGGGCAGGAAGGAAGCAGCACTCGGCCGGCAAAGGTAGCCCGTGCAGCCAGTAGGGTAAAATCTGACAGTTTCTTTTAAAAGGACAGTAGAGGTGGCTTTCTGAGTAAGGTGCTTGAGCCACAAGCATGAGGACTGAATTTGGGTCCTAATACCCATGAAAAGGCCAGGCACAGTGGCATGCATCTATAAACACAGCTATGAGGATGTGAAAACAAGGATCCTGTAGTTCAGCTGTCAGCCTGCCTAGCCAAAAAGATGAGTTCCGGGTCTAGTAAGAGACTCTGCCTCAAAACACAAAGTGGAGAGTGTGATGGAGAAAGACACCCAACAATGACCTCTGGCCTACACCTACACACACACACACATACACACACACACAGTAGAAAGAAAGAAAGAAGGAAGGAAGGAAGGAAGGAAGGAAGGAAGGAAGGAAGGAAAATGAAGACATATTCACAAAGAAGTCTCCACATGAGTGTACAGCTTTATCTGTAACAGCCAAAACTCAGGTGTCCTTTGACAGATGAATAGTTGAACCCTCTGTGGCAGAGTCATAAAGAACACTACTCAGCCATGAATAGGAGCAAAATGGACACACACAACAACCTGGTGGGACAGGGAAGGAAAAGCTACTGAGCAGGAAAGGCCGATGGAGGCTGCCCATTTATAGAAATCCATTTAAAATGCAGAAGTCTAGACACGGAAGAGACTAACAGTTGCCAGGACTTAGGGAGTGTGCTGTGGCAGTAGATCTGGTTGTTAAAGCACAGTGTAAGGGGGTCTGGGGACACTGAAAGCACTGTAGCTTGGCTCAGATTGTACAAGAAGTCTGATAAGAAGCAAGCTTGGAGCAAACTGAAAAAGTGAGTAAAAGATCCCTTTGTGTTACGTGATATTTTTTATGACTGCATGGGCCATATTGCCCCAAAATACAAATTTCAGTAAAGAAGAAAAGAGGAAGAGAAAGGAGAGAAACGGTGGGAGGGAAGGAGGGAGGAAGGTAGAGCTCAAGTCCTACTGAAAAGACCTGGTGGGTTCCCACATATCCACAGACTACATTCCCTGCCTTCACTGTCTGCAGCCACAGAGGCGAGCAGTTACCCAGAAGCAGACTGTGACAGGTTCCCATGCCCTAACACAATCCTGGTCAGACAGGTAATATTCCAGAATGGAGGTCTAAAATTTAAAACATTTGTGTTTCAAGGTAAAATCCAGTTTGGAGAAACACTATCCGTGCTTTGATTCTGTTTTTCTGCAACTCTAGTGAAGGAAACCATGTACGTTCCTACTTAGTTAGGATCAAATCTAATATTTTATCCCAAAGCAGCAGCCTGCTTGCTTCTCTAAACAGTGAAAGCGATCTCCATGCCCCCCACCTTGCCTGCCCTCCCAGGGGTCTTTGGATATTCAAGCATTTGAAGCAAAGACCACACGTCTACATGAACACACTCCATGCTTCACACTGAACAAACAGGATTTTAAGGACTCACTTGCCTAGGTGACATAGTAAGGCCAGCATAAGGAATCTGATAAAATTATGTCTTAAAATTAAAACAAACTGCCGGATGGTGGTGACACACACCTTTAATCCCAGCACTCAGGAGGCAGTTCTAGAACAGGCTCCAAAGCTACAGAGAAAACACACACAACCCCAATTAAAACGAACAAACTTAAAAATCACCTTCTGAAGGAACTTATTTTTCCAAGAACCATGTGCATTGTGTCTAAATAGGAAGTCCCTTGTTTCTCTCTCTTCTCTCTCTCTCTATCTATCTATCTATTTATCTATCTATCTCTGCTTTTTGGCTTTTTTTCAAGACATGATCTCACTATGTAGCTCTGGCAGTCCAGAAACTCACTATGTAGACCAGGCTGGCCTCAAACTCACAGAGATCTGCTTGCTTCTGTCTCCTACTATGGGATATTTGTACACTGTGTGAAGATGTATCACTGTGATTGGTTTAACAAAGAGCTAAATGGCCAGTAGCTAGGCAGGAAGAGATTAGGTGGGACTTCCAGGGACAGAAAGGACTCTGGGAAGAAAGGCAAGGAAGCAGAGCAAGCAAGATGTGCAGGAGGAGAGGTAACAGCCACGAGTCACGCAGCAGAATATGGATTAATGTTAATGGGCTCCTTTAAGGTATAAAGAGCCAGTTAGGAACTAAGTTATAGGCCGAGGTTTCATAATTAATAAAAAGCCTCCGTGTCATTATTTGGGAGCTGGCAGGACAAAGAAAGACTCACTACAGCCTCCCAAATGCTAGGACTAAAGGCACACACTACTACACCCGCTTTTCCTTGATTCCACTTCTAAAAGCTGTAGCCTTATTAAATAATGAATAAAAGCAGAGGCCAGCAGGTAGTTGTTGGGATAAAGGCACTAAGTGTGATGACCTGAGTTTGATTGCTGGAACCCACACAGTGGGAAGAGAAATCCCAGTCCTGCAAGCTGTCCTGTGATATCCACATCATCGCCATGCCCTGTGCACGCAAACACACATACAAATACATACACAAACACTCACATATAAATAAACAGAATAACGTTTTCTTAAAAATAAAACAATAGCTGCTTGCATTGAACAGTTGGCACATGCAACTCCCACGCTCTGAGCACATTCTCTCAATGGCTCCTTGCAAGACTCGGAAATAACCAGGGTCAGCTCCACTCTGCACATGTGGGATATCGAGGTTGAGGGTCACATTATGAGGGAGAGCCAAGAACAATTTAAGGTGTCCACCTTGTCTATGACCTGGCCCAGCTGGGGATCTCTACCTGAAAGCGGCGAGTGAGGCATGCTGGGCTCACTATCTTCCTGACCCAAGGTGCTGTCCACACCACCTGCTCTGGTTTTCTACTTGTTGCCATTACAAACCACCCCAGTTAGATCTCCTTAAACTCACCCAAGAGCACGGCTTCACACTTCTGCAGCCAGAGGCCCTGAGACCCTGGATCTCAAAACAGAAGCACTGGCCAGCAAAGCTCCGACCAGCAAACTCCAGGAGAAATCTACGACCAAGCTTATTTGGGGTGTTTGCAGAAACATCCAGTTTTATGAGGTCGCACTGCCTGACAGTCCTCAGCTGTCTGGGACCTGAGTCTTGTCCCTGCAAGTGAGCCCCTATGTCTTGGGGCCAGTGGCTGCCCATCAAGTCATTTCCTGGTTTGGAACTTGACTTCCCATTCTACGTGTCTCTCTTCCCACTCCCTCTGCCAAGACCATGAGACTCCATCCCAAACTTCGTGAGCTTAGTCACCCCATAAAGTCTCTCCTCTGTATTAGCATATCACAATTCACAAGGTGGAGAGATCAGGCTGTGCACACCTCTATGGCCCTTGCTCCGCCTTCCACAACTGTGAACACACTGTCCCCGGGTGTGCCTCTAGCCCATGCGAGATCCTGAGAAACAGGAGCCATCAAAACGTATTCATTCCAGAACACAGGATCCTGCCCGGTCTGAGGTGATGGGAAAGATCACCTGGCCCTTGGTATGACAGCTAAACCAAGGCTTCTGCCTGCATGAATAAGCCAGATCCTTAAACATGACCCACCAAACCAAGCCTAAAAGAGAGAGAGAAAGCCAGCTGGCAGCCTTCACAAGCAGCAGCCCCACGAAATGAATCATGGGAACCCCCATTTCCTGTCCTCTGGCAGGAGCCACACATCAGCCATTTACTCTCATCTCTTCATTTCCGAAATAAATAAATAAATAAATAAATAAATAAATAAATAAATAAATAGCTGGAGTGTCTCATTTACAAACAATGCTCTAAGAGTCCCCAGGCTCTTCTGAACAATGAGCTGTGATTCATGTTTCCAAAAAAGATGTCCTTTGATTATTTTCTTTCCTTCTCCCTCGTGATTCATTCATAGGCCAAGTGGCTTGAGTAGAAGCAGGGTCCACCCACCAGAACCTCAGGAGAGAAACACAGGCCTGTTGTTAAGGCTTCCAAAGAGAATGCTGAGGCTGGTATGGGGGCTCTTTAGTAATTTTCCCTTAGGGGAAAAACAGCCAATCACCATGCATACAAGCACTCCATCCTTCCCAGTGAGCATCCGCCTGGGGAATCACTAAGATCCTCCGAGTGCCAACTGTCAGAACTGCAGAGAGCCCGGTGGCTTCTGTGGGTCCAGCCTTGACTTCCCTCCACTCTGACACATTCTCGAGACTCTGATCCTCAAGGTGCCTTCTGATACCTTGTTACACCCCAGCTCAGTTGTTTTACGTCATCCCGGTGAAGACAGACACAGCTCCACCCTCTCCTACACCAGTCAGTCTTCCACACTTTTACTAGAATTTGCTGGCAAAAACTGCCCCTAGACCAGCAGTTCTCAACCTGTGGGTCTCAATCCCTTTGGGGGTCAAATGGCCCTTTCACAGGGGTCGAAGATCAGATATCCTACATCTCAGATACTTAATTACGAATCATAACCGTAGCAAAATTACAATCGTGAAGAGCAATGAAAATAATTTTATAGTTAGGGTCAGCACAAGATCAGGAACTGTATTAAAGGGTCGCAGCATTAGGAGGACTGAGAACCACCTAGACTCTTCTCCTTTGAGAACTTTCCAGAAGTGTTTTAAGATCAAGGTATTAGCAAAAGCCACGATGTCAGAAGTCATATCCAAGAGTGACTTCTGGAAGGTGTGTGACCTAACAGGGAAGATCACAGCCTCCTGGGCTGTTTACTTCCTCCACTGGAGGGAGACCCTCCATTCTATAGGAATGCCCCTCCCCATTTTCTCCAGGTAAAGTCACACTACAGAACTACAGAAGGCTCCCTGACAACATCCAGGTCACTATGGGAATCGGATACTACAGTGTAATGTACCAGCCCACCCCTCATCCCCATGGATCTCTCTCTCTCTCTCTCTCTCTCTCTCTCTCTCTCGCTCTCGCTCTCGCTCTCTCTCTCTCTCCTGAAGCCTCTACACTCAACAAAAGAACCCACAGACTTCATTGCTAAATTTGCAAGTTTTCCTGGCTTTTCCCTCAGAAAAAGTGACTTTTTTTTCTTTCTTGAGGTAAGATACCACGTACCTCAGGCTGCCCTCAAACACTATGATAGAGAGGGTGACCTTCAACTTCTGATCCTCCTGCCTCCATCTCCCAAGTTGTGGCTTTACAGGTATGCAGCACCCTGCACTACAAACTGGGTTTATGTGGTTGGTACAAGAGTTCAAGTCCCCTCCCAGCACCCTTCCCTGGTTACCTTTCCTGTCTACCACCCTCCACCCCCACAGCTGCTGAGAGCTCCAGCCTGCCTGCTTCTTTCTCTCAAATGCCAATGAAACAGTCTTCCAGTTTTTCTTTTAAAAAGGGGGGGGGGGGGGCAGACTCACCATGTGTGATGGCACATGCACTCAGGAGGCAGATACAAGTAGATGTCTATGCTTATGGAGCCAACTTGGTCTACACAGAAGTCCCATAGTGGAACTCCGTCTCACAAAATAGACAAAATCAAAGTAGTAGACTCCCTTACCCAATAATCTCAGGCCATGGTGGCAGCTGTACCAGAACAGGGTTGAATGTAAGTCCATTGCTGCCAGGGTTCAAACCCAGAGTGATCGATCCCATTACTAGCTATACTTCCGCAGCAAGGACGAAGTGCAAGCAGCAACTTTCTCCACTATGTAGTGACTCCCCTGCAGGAGCCAGCATCCCTCCTTCCTCACTGCTTCCAGAACATCTCATGCCAGTTTCTCCGCACTCCTTTTCCTCTTCTAGCTGTTCCTGGAACAGTCCTGGGCAATCCCAGGAGGGAATTCATTGCCGCCACACCCCAAAGTACTAAGTGGAATCCCCATCCTAAATTAGATGCAGATGGATGGAGCTCTAACAGCCTATGCCCCATAAAGAGCCCATTAGGAGGTACACAGCACGCTTGTTAGCTCCTTGCACACCCCATTCACCCTCAGAAAGCCCAGCTCTGCCATAGGCCTCAGGAAGGTCTGCCAAGTGCAGACGGAGCTCAGCCCCAGTGTTCCTAAAGCAGGGAAGCCCTCCAAACCAGCCAGTGGGCCTAGACGGGAGGGAATGGCCCTAGGCGTTCCCAGCCCTGCCTCCGTGGTCACAATCCCTGACACACAACAGAAATAAGTAACTGGAGTTCACAGGAAGGACACAGCCTTGTAGATCCGAGTCTCCAGGAAGCTTCCAGTCAGCGGGCTGGGACATGATCTAGGCCTGCAAGAGGGTGCTAAAGGCATGCCTGGAACAGACAGCGGCTGAGAAGGTGCCCTAGGGCAGCCCTTAGGGTGGAAGGCAACAAGCTCCTGAAATGCTTGTCTGCAATTCAGGGAACCTGCTCAGGTGAGGCTGGGTGTCTAACGGCTCCTTGGGGAAAAGAGTCTGAAAACAAAATAAGATCTGGAATCCCAACGAGCCCTGCGGCCTAGAGAACCCTGATAATTGATGGGGACGAACCGGGGAAGACAGGGTCTGCAGGGCCCAGGTCTGACCGGCCACTGAGGAAAGCCAGGCTCCCTGGAGTGTGAACTGAGTCAAACACAAGCTTGCAACTCGACTCCCTCCATCCCCTCGGGAAGCGACAAAGAGGCAAAACCAGGTCCCCGCCCTCGAGGCCGGTTTCCAAGGCCCTGGGAACACTAGAGCACCCTGGTGCCCCCACTCTCCGAGGCGGGAAAAGCGGCACCAACCCAGGCCGGGTGTAGTGGCCACTCCCCACGCGGACAAGAGGGGCTTCTCAGATCCGAGCACAGCACAATGAAGTGTCCACCCGGAGTCCCGGATGCCAAACAGAAGTTTCCCGAAGAAGCCAAAACGCACGCAATGAACCCGGAGGCCCCGCGATCTCCGGACCACACGGGACAAGGAAAGAGCGAATGAGCGGGAGTGAGGAGCGCCGTGACCTCCCAACCCAGGGGGTCCCGGGATTCCCTGCACGGGCTCCAGCCCCGGGCGGGCCGGGTTCCGCACCGCGCGGCAACAGGCTGGGCGCCGTGGCGGGGAAGTTGCGCGCGGGGCGGGCGCGGGGCGGCGCGCTGCTCACCCACGCCGTACTTCTCCTCTCGCTTGGTGGGGACCCAGCGCGTCATGGTGGCGCGGGCCGCAGCCCCCGGGAGCCGCCGCCGCTGCCGCCGCTGCCGCCGCTGCTCGGGCAGGAAACTCTGCGCCTAGGCCGCCATCTTCCATTCCCTCCCCGCCGCGACAGGATGGGGAGGAAAAAGTTTGCGGCGGAGGCGGTGTCATGTGGGACGGGGCGGGCGGAGCGTCGCGGGCCGGATGGGAAAAGGCCGGGAGCGCCGGCGAGAGGCGGGACGGCGGCCCGTTGTAGCCCGCCCAGGCGCGCGTGCTTTGGACTCGGCCCGCTGCGTCCCTCGAGGGACCCCGACCCCTGCCCAGAGCCTGCGGACGTCCTGCACTCTGCACTGTGCGATCCGCATCCTCTACTTTTCGCTGGACACCGTGCACCTCGCACCCTACTCTGCCCTCACCCTGCACCCCTCTACTCCGCACCGCACCCAGCACTCTTTATCACGTACCCCGCACTGTATATGGAACACCGTGCACCCTGCACGGCGCAGAGGCGCTGTCTTTGCATAATTCGCTTGTGGCCCAGGCGCTTGCAGCCTACCAGGCCTAGACCTAACACCACACACACATTCACTGCTGTGCGGAACCCCAGTTTCTGTTCTGGTGGAGAGCGCTGGAGCAAAATTAAGAGTTCTTCGTGATGCATTCATTCATTCACTCAGTAAAGGTGAAATGGGCACCTATTTTGCCGGGGGTTGAGCATGCTGAGTGCACCTGGTAGCTGATGGAAAGGTGGTGCCCAAGTGCCATCAGCATTGGTTAGAGTGACCTAGAAGAACCCTTTGCAGCCCCTGGGTGCTTTCTAACAGCAGCAGATCTCCCTTTGAGTGTTGAGGGCCTGGAGCTACAGAGAGGCCTCCCCTGCCACACACACACACACACACACACACACACACCGTTGCCTGCACTATCTTTGGGTCGTTCAGTAGGACCTGGGCATGCTGAAGTAGGGAAAGAGAGGAAGTGGGAAGAGCTGCTGGCAGAGAAAGGAAGCCAGGCCAAGCTTAGAATTCAACCTCCTAGCAACCATAATTTGAAGGAGGCTGGTCTCAGACTCACCCAGTGCCAGGCGCCAGGCCACAAGTGCAAAACTTCCTAGTTCTTCAAGGCCTGCACACAGGCAAACCCCAAGTTTTCACTAGAATCCAAGAAAAGGTTAAAAGTAGGGAAAAGGGTGGGACGGGGCCTCTGGTCCACGCTGCCTCTTAGAAGGGATCAAGGGGATCAGCTCTTTTACCGTGTGCCCCCTCTCCCTTGTATCCAAGAAACAATGACAGACACAGTGACCTGGGAGCCTGCAGGGGCTGGAGGAGTGACAGCGGAAAGGGTTGAAGGCTACATAGTGTAATGATCAGATATCAGAACCAAAGAGGGGCCAGCTCACCTACTGCAGACAAGACCACCCTGGCCTGGAACAGTCTTGTCATCCCATCCAAAACGCAGCTTCAACAGCCAGGAGCTTCTAGAAGGAAGAGCCTTCCCCAGTCCAGGATAACATGCAACTAAAGATGTCTAACCAAAGCCGCAGATTCATAGAAAGTCACAGGTGCCTCTCACTGATAAGGAACTTCAGAGCCACCGAGGGAAATGGCCTGGACTCACCTCCCATGTGGTCTCTGGCATGCACTTAAACCCGTCTGTGGCAATCAGAAACCTCAAGGGCTTAGGCCTTGTGGGTGTGGCTCGGTGACTCAAATTGCTCCAAGGAGAAGTCACTGAAGGTGCTAACCAGAAACTGGGTGCTCAGAGCTGAGTGGCAGGTGCCCGACCTGCTCTGACAGAAGGGTTTCCCTGAGAAAGCTGTCTTAAGCCTAGACTTGAAGGATAAGCAGTAGTGAACAAGGGAACGTGGGAGACTAACGTGCAAAGGGCCTATGGGGGAAGAAAGAATAATGGTCTTTTAGGGAAAGGAGAGACCAGTAAGGCTAAAGCTCAGAGAACTGACTCACAGAGGAGCTCCTGGGGTGGGCGGAAGAGCTTTCTAGGTCTTCCTGGGAACCTGGAACTCTGAGGAAAACTGGGAAGATAGATTTCAGGGTCACACATACTCGCTTTCTTTTGTACCTCATTTCAGTTCTGCTTTTGAGGCTCCGCCTAAGGAGAGGTGGCTTGTTGTACAGAACAGCCAGGGGCCTGAGAACGGACAGTCCTTGAAAGCATGTCTGAGTGACTGCTTCTGCCCAATCCTACTGTCGCTCCTGACAGCCCTACCCATGAGCTAGGGCTGCTGACACCAACCTTCCGGGTCATCCCGGAGCTGTCAAGAGAGGGTGTAGCTCTCAACTCCGCAACAGGACCTACAGCTGTTTGCCTCCTGTCTATCCTGTCCTCCCATAGTCATTGTTCAGTAACCTCACAGTACACATTTTCACTCTAATAACAATGACTGGTGCAGGAGGTTGGGGGGATGAGTCAATGGGGGAGGGCCTAATATCAAAGCAGGGGGATCTGACTTTGGATTCTCCCCCACCCCTAGCAGCTACACAAAACGCTGAGCATGGCAGCACACATCTGTCGCCCCAGAGATGAAGAGCCAGAGACAGGCAGATCCCCTTGAGCTCCAGGTTTGTAAGAGACCTGGCCTCCAAATATGAGCTAGCCAGCCATTGAAGAATACGCCAAATGTGGACCCCTGCCTACACATGCGCTCATGTGCACAGGAGCATACGCCTTCGTGCACAGGCGCATACGCCCATACAAATATACACCTACCACACACATATCATGACTGACACAGGATTTGCCTATTTTTGTAAGCCTGCCATACTAATACATTTCTAAGTCAGGGTTTTAAAATGTATGCTGTATTATATTATTTTATTGCTTGGGGACCGGGGCTTCTATCACAGCACACATGAGAAGGTCAGAAGACAACTTGCTGCAGTCGGTTCTCCCCTCCCACCATGTGGGTCCCAGGTGTCAAACTCCGGTCAAGAGCTTGGCAGCAAGCAGCCTTACCTCACTGAGCCATTTCTTGGGCCTGGATGTCAGAGTCATCAGACTCCCAGTGGATCATGGCCGTGTGTTTGAGACAATATGGTAGCTCAAAATAACACTGTCTCCTTGTCCTGTGGTCCCAAGAGCTCAGTATTCTCGGGTTCTATGAGCCTTGGGGTTGCGGCGGTGGCATTTTGAACTCCTGAGCCACAGGTCTCCTGCCAGGCATCACAGCTATGCCACCCCACCTGGCTGAAGGACCCAGAGCTCCTGAAATCAGTAGTGGAGCTCACTCACCCTCAGCCAATGTAATCACAGGGTAGTAAGCCAGGGCTGCAGACCATCCAGGATATATAGCCCAGTCACCCAGCCATCAACAGTGCAGACTAGCAGCCTCCCAGTGAAGCAGAGGCATGGCAGAAGCATTGACCACCATTACACTATTAATTTTAAATCTAGATTTCAAAAAAAGTTTTTAAAGGAGTCCCCCTATACAGTTTAAAACTCAAAATCTTCCTGTCTTGGCCTCCCACATGCTGGGGTTACAAGTGTGAGTACCACTCTGGATTAGTTTTGTATGCGTGAGAGAGTTTCAGGTAGCCAAAGGTGCCCTCAAACTGGCTATACAGCCAGCGAAGATGGCCTTGAACTCCTGACCTTTTGCCCCCACCTAGGATTATGTGTCTGTCACTTTGCACAAATACTTTTAACTTGAACACCACTACTATGCAAACCCAGGAGGTAAAGTCAGCCAAAATCTGTCCTGGTAGAGGTACCATGAGTCAATGGGCCATGCTGGGAGAGCAGGTGATACTGGACAAGGACATGAAGAGGCTATACACAGAAGGAGACTAAGTGTAGCCAACGTGACTGCTGAAAGGAGAAGGGCCTTGGTGTCCCAGCAGAGGCACGTGGCTGCTGGACCATTGAGTGGCAGGTATGACCGTGTCACCAGATAAACACTGTGGTCACAGTGTCATTATTGTTGATTGATTGTTGATCAAACCTCCAGTTTACAAAAACAGAGGAGACTGAGACACAAACGAGGACTGGAGAGACATTCCCTGGATAAGAGCTCTCATCCGACAAGCGCGGGGGCCTGAGTACAAATCAAAATGGCTTTGTCGTCATTGTTATTTTTAAGGGCAGTCCTGTCTGCATAGGCCTGTAACACCAGCGTGGGGGAGGGGCAGAGACAGGCAGCTCCTGATAACTCCCTGGCCAGTGACTGCATTCCTAGGCCAAAGCAGAAAAGTATCTGGTTAGGTAAGAAGCAGTCTCAGAACAATAATTCAGAGCAGTAGAGGAAGACATAAAATGTCCTGACCTGGCCTCCATATGCAAAATGAGGCGCTTGGTGAAGGATCTGTGAGTGTTTTAATTTCCCTGACTTCTCCGTATGTTTGATCGAGGTTGGGGGAGGGGAGGGGTGAGATTCAAGCCGACTTTAAGAAGCAGTGTCTGGGAGTGGCCACCACAGCAGCAGCCATGCTGACTGTGGGTGCCTTGCTCTGAGCCAGCAGGTGCTATGTTTAGCGATCTCCATAAAGATAAGTAAGGCTTACCCCAGGCACACAGAACAAATACGGTATTAGGTAGAAGATGCTGTGCGCTGGCTGCTGGCGTACCCTAGGGGCCTATGTGACGTGACTCTAAATGCAGCCAAAGCTCTGCTTCCCTGTACACAGGAAATGAGCTCTGATTGGGGCCAGGGACAGTGGCAAAAGAAGCTGCCTGGAATTGATGGAGCTTTGGATAAGCTAGGTGGCCAGGCCACCTCTGGGACCTCAGGGTACTTCAAAGGGTTATGCTTGTTCCTAGAGTCCACCAGCATTTTGACCAAGACCTTGGTGTCTGTCCCACTCTGGCAAAGTTACGTGACCTCCCTACTTCTGGGAGATTCACACAGGAAGGGCCCAGATGAAGCAGCGGTTTTCCCAGCCTCGGCATAAGAGGTTCAAAATGTGGGGCTTTAGAAGCAAGTGCGGTGCATCCTATTGCTCCCCCATTCTCTCTAAGAAGGCAGACTTTGGACGGGGAACTCTGGGGAGCCCAAGGCTCACTGAGCAGAGGCGGGTTTGAAACTTCAGAGAAGCCATGCGGATTTATTTTTCTCAACACTGTGACAAAATTTCTGAGAAGAGTGACTTAAAGGTGTATGGGTTTTGTGTGTCAGCGTGACACAAGCTGGAGTTGGCAGAGGAAGAAGCCTCAATGAAGGAAATTCTTCTGAGATGAGCTGTAAGGCATTTCTTAATTTAGTGATCAAGGTGGGAGGGCCCAGCCTATGGTGGGTGGTGCTATCCCTGGACTGGTGGTCCTGGGTTCTGGAAAAAGGCAGGCTGAGCAAGCCAGGGAAGCAAGCCAATAAGCAGCACCTCTCCATGGCTTCTGCATCAGCTCCTGCCTCCAGGTTCCTGTCCTGTTTTCCTTCCTGCCCTGACTTCCTTCAATGGTGTACTATTATATGGAAGTGTAAGACAGATAAACCCTTTCTTCCCCGATTTGCTTTTAGTAATGGTGTTTCATCACAGCAGCAGTGACTACGTGGAACAAGTGCTCGGCTGCCTTTCTCCTTTTTAAGCAAGCTGATGGAATGACGCTACCTCCATTAGGTGGGCCTTCCTATCTCAGCAACCCTAACCTAGATAATCTCTCAGACACACACTGAGGTTTGTCTCTTAGTGGTTCTAGATCCTGTCAAATGAACTGTTAACCAACTCTCCATGGTGATGGGGTTGGTAGGTCAGGGTCCCAAGGGAGGAGGTGGGATGGTTACTGGGGGTGGGAGGGAGATGCAGGATTTGGCTGAATATTGAGTGTATAGACTAAAGCTCAACACCAGAGGCCCCTGCCAAAAGTGCTCTCAGAGTTGGCTCAGTCATGGAACTCTCCAGCAACCAGCATGGTAAACCCTCCTCAAACAAAAGATATTAGGCTACAAGCTCCAAAGAAGGTTTCCCACCTTTGCAGAACGGCCAACTCAGGAGTAAACCATGGGCTGCTCTGATCAGTAATAAAAACAACTTAGAGGCAATGTCAAGGCAATGAAGCCGAGCCCAAGGGACTTAAGTGAACCCTAGGACAAAGTCCAAGGATATGTTAATGGAGGCATAGTGACTAACACCCAACAACATAAAATTCATAATGTCAATTATCTGATTTAAAAAAGAAAGTCAGCTCCCTCTCTCTTCTCCTTCTTGAGAGGCAACATTACCTTTCCCTTCTCCCCCCTTTTCCCTTTCCCCTCCATAACCCACTAAATAAACTCTATACCCAAACTCTCCCCCACAAAAGAAAAAAAATCTGCCATGCAAAGAAATAGGAAAACACATCCCTCAGCCAGGGGAGGGACAGATGAAGAAGTTTATAAAGTCTAAAAATTGCTTTACAAATAAACTTTATACCCCAAAAGAGAAGAAACCATACCACAATGAGGTCCGTAATAAGACTGTGGAAGTCCGCCTCCCTGCTCATGAATGGCTCTTTGGCCCATAGTGAGCACTCAGAAGCACGCTGCGGGTTCCCTGCCCCCACCCTGCCGGTTTCCCTTGGGTTCCTACACCGGAGCTGCAGAGACCTCCTGCTGTCATTCATCCTCACCCAGCACTTCTCCAGAAACGGAGGATGTGGAGGGTAGAGCCCTGCCTCGGAGCCTGCTGCATCTGACGATCAACTTCCTCATCTGGTGTGAAGTCACCTCTATAAACAGCCACCGGAGATCATTAATGCAGGCAGCCCTTTGGGGAAGCTGCGCTAACAGTCATAATTCATTCTTCCTTAAAAGTTTTTTTTTTCCCCCTCAGAGTTGCCACTTTTTATGTAGGGGAGTCTGTCTTTGCGTGTTAGACTTCTGAGTACCACTTGCTCAGTAAACAAGCAAACACCAGCACGTGGACTCAGGCCATGGGTCTCCTCTGAGGACTGCAATACCGCTGAACCCGGAATGTCCTGATGTTTCCTCTACGTCTTCCAGGTTGACCTCTTTGGCCAAAAATCCCTGCCAGTCCTTCAGGCTGACCATTCAGTGTCCTGGCCACTATGGGCAGACTCAGGGGTGACAGCCAGCCAGCTCTAACTCACAAACCTGGTTCATTGCCTGTCTGTGGATGCGACACAAGGCTTTCACATATCTAGGGGAAAGATTGTGCCACACCAGCTGGAAGGACCAGACCAAATGGACATAGAGGTGGCATCTGAAGGTAAAGGGAAGACCATGTGCTACTCTGACTATGCAAGGCACAGTCGACAATCCCACTGGCTCCCTTTTTGAGGCTGTATAAGCTGCCTGAAGCTAGCCACTCTGGAAGGTCTACCCCTGGACCCTGTTCCAGAAGAGGACAAGCCCAAGATCCTCATACATTTGTAGACAAGCCCAGTGTGTGCCTGACTATGGTCTTTCTCATTTCCTCAGCCTGGGAGCTTGGAATGCCCAGCTTAGCGGGTGGAGATGAAGTCGGGGTGAAGTATAAGCTGATGATCACATTGCCCCCGCTTGCCCCTCACCCCAGGACTAGAAACACAGGCTATGAGAAAGTTGCTTTGGGGCCAGTCCAGACACATACCCAGGTTCACTAGAAAGGCTCTGGCCACACAGAATCCAACTCAGGTTGGTCACTTGCATGGGAACCTACTTGCTAAGGCAGTGTGCAGATCTGTAGGACTCCGCTGATGGCCAAGAGAAACTGAAGGTCAGAGAGGTGACAAGGGGATCTTCTTTTCTTTTAATTACTATTGTTTTTAGAGAGCTATACGTTTTTCTCCACTTCCTTGTCTTCCTCCCCTCTCCCCTGCTACCCTCTCCCTTGACCCCCACACTCCCAATTTACTCAGGAGATCTTGTCTTTTTCACCTTCCTGTGTAGATTCCTGTATGTATCTCTTAGGCCGGTTTTAGCTGCTGTGGGATGCCTTGTGTTAGCAGGAGGGAAGGCCAGCCTCTGTGCTTCCCTCTGATAGAAAGCTGAGACACCTGCACCCAAAGCTAACATTTACCCAGAACGTGCTGCCATGGCATGAGAATGGAGATGCTTTTGTGGCCGGTTCCTGCATGTTTCTGGATGCTGTCTTAGGAGCAGGGGGATTTGAAGAATGAAGTATATGTAGTACATGCTGGATACCATGAGAATTAGACAGCTGTCTACTGGCTCCCCCTCCAGCCTGTCCGCTGGTGAGAGACCAGGTCTACCCTGAAAGGTTAGGTTCCCTCCTGGACCTCTGCTTTGAACTGGAGGCACAGAGACCCCCCTCCCCTCCACCACCCCCAGCCCGAATAAGCACACAGATGTCTTCCAAGGCTTTCTCAGGACTCACCGCCTTTGACGCTGCTACAAAATTAGCTTTTCAAACTTCTATCACTGCTGCACTACACACAGAATTCATTCCTATTTTAAGTAAAGCAAGCATTGTTTTTCTGTTGCTAACCAGGAGAATAAAGCTGTTTTAAGAGAAAGGCACTTCTGGTGGAGTCTAGAAGCCTTTTCTTTGGGTAAGTGGAAACAGAAATGGAGGAATTCTGCAAGAGCAGCACCTGTTCCAAAGGATTTTCTAAGGCCGTGTAGGCAGCTCCAGGCTCCCCTGAGGCTGGCAGAATAGGGAGGGTGTTGCTGAGCGGAGCCCATGCTTCAGGGGAAAGGGTTTCCCTTTATCCCATCTTTTGAACTGTGTAGGCCACAGGCAAGTAGAGCTGTAAAACTGGCTTCAACTGCTAAAACCTAAGACAGTCAGGAGTTGAAAACCTAGCTTCTATGTTCCTCACTTCTATGTTCTCAGCCCCCACAGCTGAGAAGGAAGGAACATTTCCCCAGCACTGCTGGCAAAGGCCCTGGGACTCACCTATGACCCCCTGCTGTGTTTGTTTTCTGCTTGTTTTGTGTTCTCCTTTCAGGGCAGAGCACATGCTATCTGTTTGTCTTTGCGTCCTGGGGTCTTTCCAGGCAGGACTGAAAGACCCTGGATGTTAGCAGCCCTGGTGGCATCTGTACAGCTAAACTCCAACATCCAATCCTGATTGGTAGCTTCCTCCTCCCTGTCTGCAGATGGACTGTTCTGCAAGGATGCACACACACACACAGACACACACACAGACACACACACACACGATCTGGGCTTTCAGGATGGAGACAGAGTGGCTTGGCTTCAAAGACACCACTTCTTTTTTTAAAAAAAAATATTTATTATGTATACAATATTCTGTCTGCATGTATGCTTGCAAGCCAGAAGAGGGGATCAGACTTCATTACAGATGGTTGTGAGCCACCATGTGGTTGCTGGGAATTGAACTTGAGACCTTTGGAAGAGCAGGCAATGCTCTTAACCACTTAGCCATCTCTCCAGCCCCAAGACACCACTTCTTGCGTCTTGCTGGGGTTTCCTCATCTGCTGCTTCCCCTCCTCCTTTCCCAAACAGCACCCTGCCCTCCATGTACCTCCAAACACGATTTCTACTTCTAACACGACCCATAGGCGGCATGACCTAGCGCACATGTAAAGGGGGTTTGAGTCTCCAGAGAAGGAGAAAGCAGGAGAGTCAGGCAGAAGGAGTTGCTAACTGGGAGAGGACCTAAGCAAGCTGCACTCTGATCTCTTCCAAGAGAGACAGATGAGAGTCATTAACTCACAGGACAGGAGTAAATGGGAGGGTGACAGGTGAGGGTCAGAGGTCACCTTCAACTTCTGGTGACTGATTCTTGGAGCCTGTCCAAGTCTACAGACTCAGGCTGTGAGTGGCAAGATCTGCTCTGAGAGGGATTATTCTCTCCAATGGGCAGGAAAGCGGTCAACTAGACCGCAGTGTGAGGAGACAATGGCCCACTGTTGTGGGCAACAGTCCTCTGAGGCAAGCAGCAGTCATCTTGGGGCGTTCCATTGTGGCCTATTTAGGAGGGATTACCCCAGCTGGGCCTATTGACTGTTTATATCCCTTCATGGAGGGTAAGGAGGGTCACCTAAGAATCTAGCAGTAACTATGCTCCAATCACACATGAACTCGGGAGTGGTTAGAATATTTAGGCTGGGTAGGATTGTATGTGTGTTGTTTATGGAGGGGGGTGTCCATCTATACAGCTATGGGAAAGCCTTATCCCTGCTGGGTAAAGGCTCTCTGGTGCGGCTTTCTGGAACACCCATACCCCTTTAACTTCTCACCTATGCTCTGTAAGGAAGCTCAATAAACTCATTGGTTCCCCAAAGTGAACTTGGGTGGAATTGTGACTCAATTTGTCCTTAGAGCCTTAGAAGGAGAGATGAAAATTGCTTTCCCTGGGAAGGAATTTAAGTGACACCCACACATTGAGGAAACCTCAGGGAGGGGTGTCGAGTGATGTATCTGCACAAGCCCACTTTGTTTTGCCCAGTACTAGGGCAGTGTTCCACCTCTGTGCCAAGCCCTCAGATCTACGTGGACACTCTTTGCAGGATCTTTCAGGAAAACCTGTGGAAAGTGAAGGGACTCAAGCTGAGACCTACATGGTGAGGACAATCACAAATGCCTTGGGGGCATAGCATTTGGAACTGAGACCACCATGATACAAAGGCACCAAGGCGGCAACAAGCCTGGAGATTGGACGGTCAAGGAAGGATGCTGGTGAACTGACCAGGAAGGACTGGACGTGGGGAAAGGAGCTATTGACATAGTAGGCAACAAGCAGAGAGTGCAGCTCAACTACCCAGACCTAGCGTGACCTTCAGCAGCCCCACTATACACAATCCCACCGTATTATAAGAACTGCTGTATTCTTATAATTGTCACTCCTCGACATATGTAAGTGTACCCTTAAAATATATATATACTACAGGATGTATTGAGTCAATGGATGGGGCTGGGGTAGGAGGACCTGCCCTCGTCCCACTCTTCAGGCTCCCCTCCGGTTCATGGTGGCTCTCTTCTCCGGTGCTACAAGTGCTTATTTTCAGCTTCAGTGGTGGGGCAAGGTGGAGGAGCAGCTTGAAGATCTTTCACCATGAGGGCGGGGCCTGTTGTCATTGCTAAACTCCTACACTGAAAGGTAAAGGTGGAAGGGTCCCAGTGCCAGGGCGGGAAGGGGAGTATGAGCCAAGCTGTGTCTCACTCAAACCTGTTGGAACTCAGCCAACCTTCCAGGGCCAGAGTCTCCTCGACTAGGTCAGGTCCCACCTTTGGGGTGACTTTTAGTAGCCAGATGGGATTACCATTTCCCAAGGAAATGAAAGAGTCTCAAATTGTCTTTCTAAGATGATGATGTTGAAGTGTGCATGTGTGAGAGGACACATGTGTTCACACAGGTTCAGATGTGTGTGTGATTGCAGGTGCACACACGCACAGTCCACCCATTTGGCGAGAGGGTCATCTCAGGTGTCAATCTTTAAGTGCTCTCCATCTTTCATTTAAGACAAAGTCTTTCATGGCCTTGAACTTCGCTCCACAGTGACCACAGCCCTGCTCACAGGCTAGGCTATCTGGCCCTCCAGCTTCCAGGGACCTACCAGTCTGCCCCTCCTACCACACCATCACGGGGATGGCACATGTGCTGTATCACACCCAACTGTGTCTGTGGGTTCTAGGGACCGAATTCGGGTTCTCATGCTTGTAAGGCCAGTGTGTTCATAGCACAGCCCAGAAAGAAGCCAGTTTTTGTTCTGTTGAAGAAAGGCCAGTGAGTCCTGTCCTGGGAGAAGGAACCACAATGTGTGTTTGAGTCTCATTTTGAAACCTGAAAAGGCCACAGTGAGCCATGAATTGAACAGTAGAAGAGTCTCACTCCAGTATAGGGCGCAGTTCCTGGAGGCTTTGCTGCCTCCTTATTTTCTAGGAATAGTTGTTTACTGAAGTATAGAAAAGAACATGTGACAGAGGAGGTTTTAGCTTTCAGAATGGAAATTGTCCTCCAGGTGGACTCCCGGTTTTGTTTTGCTTTTAAATCTTTTTTATTGAAGAAATACCGTGCTGGTTAGTGTTTGGTCAACTTGACATAAATCGGAATCACCTGAGCAGATGGTATCTCAATTTAGAAAATGCCTCTATCAGATTGCTTGTAGGCAAGTCCGTAGGGCATTTTACTGATGCCCTGCATCAGTTCTTGATTAGTGATTGACTGATGTGCAAGAGCTCAGCTCACTGTGTGCCATACCACCCAGGGGCGGGTGGTCCTAGAGAGAGAGAGTATAAACCGCGTGAGTCATAGCGTGCAAATCAGCAAGCAGCATCCCTCCACAGCTTCTGTTCTGGGCCTGCCAACCTCCCTTCACGATGGACCTGAAGCTGTAAGATGAAATGAACCCTTTTCTCCCCAAGATGGTTTTGGTCAGTGTTTTGTCACAGCAATAGAAAGGAAATTAGGACAAATATCAAAGAGAGAAACTGTCACAAATCAACTCTCAGAGAATTATAGCCAAACAACTATAGCCAGAGTCAGAACTGCAACTCGGCCAGCCACTCACTCCCAGAAGGTTCCCCCGCATACCTGTGCCTGTCATGGTCCCTCTCTGGTCCACAGAAGCATTATCCTAACTTTTCTAAGTTTCTTATAATTTTTGTTGTTGCCGAGAACTCACTACGTTGCATTGATTGGTCTTGAACTCAGAGCCATCCTTCTGCCTCAATATCTTCAGCAAATAATGTACATTTATGACAGATTTGCTCTACCATGCTTGTCTGTTTTTCTGTTTTGTTTGGGTTTTTGGTTTTTGGTGGTGGTGGTGTTTTGTTATACCTTTACCACCTAAGTGTGAATCTGCTCTGGTTTAGATGTAGTTTATCCATGAAAGGTTCACACATTAGAATAAGGACCGAGTGGGCTAGTGCTAAGGCGGTGGAACCTGGAAGGGGTGGGGCTTAGTGGGTTATTAGACCATGGAATACCACTCAAGGGATACATGCCTGTCTGTGGGAAAAGGGTTGTGAAAAGGTGAGGCCACCTCCCATCCCGGTCCCTCTGCTACTGAGCCTTTTCTCTGTTCCTACTCAATGCTGTGAAACCAGCACAAATGTTTTTCCATGTAAAGAGTTTGTCCTGCCATACTCCAGATGTAGTTGTTTTTATTAAGAAGATGTTGCCAAGTTATGGGTTTACATTAAGTGATCCTTTGCTCTTCTTGTTTTTGTTTGATGGTTCTGGGGATTGAACCCATGACCTTGGCACGCTAGGCAAGTGTTCTACCACTGAGCTATAGCTTCAGTCTCTTAACGTTTTATTTTGAGATGTGGACTCAGTAATTTGCCCAGGTGGGCCTTGGACTTACACTCTCTTGCTTCAGACTCGTAAGTAGTTGGGACCACAGAACCTGTGCTTCTAGGCCTAGCTTTTCCCAAATATGACCACGCTTGGTGCTCATGGCCCCATCTTTCATCAGTGGATATCAGTTCACATTGGTTCCTGGCTTCTTGGGATGTGATGTTAGCAGTCGGATGCCACTGATACCATCCTCTGCTGCCCTCATTCTCTACTAGATCCCTCTGAAAGAGTTGGTGGCAACACTAGGTTTACAATGATGGATGTGCATATTTGAAATCCAGTTTTGCAGGGTATAAAAATTCTGCATTAATTTTCCCCACAAACAAACCTTCTTGTAAGACTATTGGGGGTGTTTTAAAGACATATAATCTTAGGAGTATGGTCATTTGCTGTGGGACAATGGTTTTACCCTGTCAAGATTTGTTTCTTGTACTTGTTTAATAAAATGCTGATTGGCCAGTAGCCAGGCAGGAAGCATAGGTGGGGTGACCAGGCAGGAAATAGAGGCGGGGCAATGAGAACAGGAGAATTTGGGGAAGAAGAAAGATGCAGTCTGCAGTCGTCATCCAGACACAGAAGAAGCAAGATGTGACTGCCTCACCAAAAAAGGTACCAAGCCATGTGGCTAACATAGACAATAATTATTGGCTAATATAAGTTGTAAGAGTTAATAAGAAGCTAATAGGCCAACCAGTTTATAATTAATGTAGACCTCTGAGTGTTTCTATGGTGCTGAATGGCTATGGGACCGGGTGGGACAGAAACCTCAGTTAACAGAAAATAGTTTTTCAGGTTCATAAGTTTTTTCCTAGAGGCTCAAAGCTTCTATTCATTTCTGTGTTTTCAACTCAGCGATTTCAGCTGCTGGTGCCTTGCAGTTGGTCGTTAGAGACAGGAGACACTGATGGGCAGCACACCCTCTCAATGATCACTTGGACATCTCTTGTTTATTCCAGCGAGTTTTCCTTGAATTATGTTTTTAATATTTGTTTTCTTTCTTAGAGTTGATGGTCTTCTTAAGGGAGCCTGGTGATCTGTGTGTTTAGTCTTTTCTTGCCCATTTTCAAAATTTGTTTCCTGTCTCAAACAATTCTTAATATTTCTTCATTTATTTTTAATTTAAAAGCATTTTCTTTTCTGGACCCATCATTACTTCTAGGGTCTTCTCCTTTGTTAGTCACCCTTGAATTCCTTGCTCCTCCTGACTTAGACTGAGATGTGAGATAGACTACTCTGTGGTCTCTGACTCTTTCCTGTGCTCTGCTGCCTTGTTCTGAAGCTTTCTGCAGGCTGTGCAGCCCTTGTGTTGCATCATTTGAGCTAATGCTCATGCCTTGTTAATTCTGAACTTTCTTGTGATCACACCTTGCTGCTCTCCGGGGACGAACCACAAAGTGGTTTACTCTGCCCTTTTTCATTTTCCAGTTCATGGTCCTTTGTGTGGAACTTGGTGTTTACACAGGTTTGTTTGTTTTGTGTTTTTTTAAGTTTAATTTTTTAAAAGACAAATTTGTGTTTCTGAATTTTGCCTTTGGTGATCAGAAAACCTGTTCCACCTCCTAAGCTTCCTCCTGACTTCTTTGTTTACATGCTCGTTTTCATTTTGTTTTGCTTTTAAGACAGGCTCTTGCTATGCAAGCAGCTCAGTCCAACCTCAGCCCTCTGGTCTTCCTACCTCTACTTTTGGGGTTCTAGAATTGCACTAAACTTGTGTTTATGTATTATTAAACCTTACTGAACCTTGAAGATTCACTCCCACCCATACTTTGAATTGAGACTTTTTTTTTTATTTCTCTATGTTTCTACTATTCCTATTCCTGTGAATTTTCATTTTTCTTTTTCTGTTTTGCCCCCGTGTCAACAGAGAACTCAAGAGACATGGTTATGAGAGTTTCCTGGACATGGGTGTGCCCAGCCTCTCTGACCCTCTTTCTCTTGGTCTCTTGTGCAAGTCATCTGCTATTTGAAGATGCAAAACCTTCTAGACCATATGCACTACTCTTGGAATGTTACAAAACCCAAGGCTGAGAAGATGTCTCAGTCAGTAAAATGCTTGCCATGCAAGCATTAAGATCTGAGTTTGGATTCCCTAGCATGCAAATAAAGATTTGGGTTTTCATCTCAGTTCTGGGGAGGCTAGGATCCATGGAACTTGCTGGTTACCCAGCCAAATCGGTGATCTCTAGGTTCGGTGAAAAACCTTGTTTCCAAAATATATTGGAGAGTGACTGAAGAAGACACTTGATGGTGACTTCTGACCTACACATCAACACACACAAATACACATACATATGCACACACACACAAATATGCACACATATCGCATACATACGCACGTACACACAAACATGGGCACACACATGTACACATGCATGCAATGCACATATACACAAACATGAATGCACACATTATTCACACACATTCATATACACATTGCTCATACACATGTACACATACATGCCCACACACAAACATGCATACATGCATGCACATGTTCTACCCATACACATAAACATGTACACACATATTACTCACACACATGCATATACACATTATTCATACTCATGTACACATACATGCACACACACAAGTATGTACAAACATACATATGCACATGCACACACACACTTTGGTTTTGTGCTTGTTTATTGAAATGGTCCAGTCTTCCTGTAATTGCCCTGAGGTTATAAGCAGCAGATGCCAGAAATGTTGTCACTGTCATTTGCCATTACAGTGGGTCAAGGAGCAATGAATATATCGTAGATACTGAAGCAAAAGCCGTTAGTGCTTGGCAACTGTGCTTTTTCTAAAAATTAATAGTTTATAACACGGTTGAGTGGAAATCTAGATAAATAGCAGGTTGACTGTCTCTGTAATTACATTATGAACTGAAAGGAGTGATCAGTGTTTGTTTTGGTGTCACATATTAATTTGAAAAAAATTGGCTTGATTACAATTTAGGTCTAATTAATCATTTTTTAGTTTTCATTAATATTAATAATAAATATTTAATTCTAAGATATTAAATGAGCAAAAGAGAAGAATTTTAAAACTCAGACAGGTCTGTTAATCTCAACATTAAAATAGAAGTGAAGTGAAAGATGATTCTAAGTCTCATTCTGCGTCTTTTAAAGGCTGATTTATGCTTATAAATTAATCTTTGAAAGGAACTGAAAAGTCACATTTTGGGACAGGTGGAGAAAATCACATCATGAATCACTTATGTTCACAGCAAATGCAAACACCGTAGAAGGAGGCACCCACATTTTGTGGACTGGTAGATACTTTATTCCTGGAGTTTTTTAGCTAAAGGCAATGGGATCTTCGACAAGGGTTGTTGGGAGACTTCACCTCTTGGGAACAAGAAAGAATCAAACATGAGACAATTAGCCACATTAGAGCAACTCGGCTAAGTGTAAGTGGTACCCCAAATGGTCTCACGACTCCCATCCCTTGTGAATTTCCCAGCACTGACCAGTATTCCCCCATGTCCTGAAGCTCCCTGCCTTGAACACTGCTTTCTCTTCCTACATCTTTAAAGCAAACCCGGGTACACATAGGTACAATTTGGAAATGGAGTGAACAGTAAATGTCTTGGGGACAAACTTGAACCAATGGGGAACAGCTGGGAATGACATCCGAGGTTCTGGGGGGCTCATTCAAGAGATAAAACCTGGCTGTGTGGGATGTGGGCGGAGAGTGGGGGAGACGCCCACCAGGAAGAGAGCTTGTGAATGAGAGTGAACCGAGAATGTAGAGAACACAATGGATGCTGAGAAGGGCAAGACGAGGTGAGAGGGGACAGGCACGCCCTCTGCTACTGAGCCCAAACTCCAACCCTACTTTTCCCTTTTTGGGGGTGGAAGGTGGGGATACAGGGTCTCTTTATCCCATGCAGTCTTTCAAACTCACTTTGTAGCCAAGTATGACTTTGAATGTTGGTTCCTTGCCTCCCCTTCCCCGATGCTGGTGTACAGGCATGTACACAATCATGTATGTGATGCAGAGGATTCAACCCAGGGCTTTATGCATGCTGGGCAAGCACTCAGTTTATCTATTGAGCTACACTGTGGCCATATTTTCCATTTTTCTGTTAAGGAAAGGTCTCTTTGAGCTATCCAAACTAGCCTTGAACTCATTTTTAGCTTCGGAAGACCTTGAACTTGAGACCCTCCCACCCCTTGTGCTCAAGCAAATGAGAAAACAGGCCTTCACCACAAGGACCAGCAACAAATCTTGATTTTCAGAGTTCTCAAGGGTGTCAAAGGGCAAAAGCTCCTGAACCTGGAAAGAAACGCCGTCAACCCATTTAGAGAGCATTCATTTGGACAGCAGCAGACCATAGGGGTTTAGTTAAGTGCTTGTTTAGGAGTACTGGGGTTTGAGCCCAGGGCCTTGTGTATGAATCTCAAACACAATAGCCAAAATTCTTAGCATTGAGCTACAGCCCCAGCCCTAACAGCCCAAGTTTTAACATTGATTAGTTACCGACCACTCTGACCTTGGGTTATCACCTGACTGAGGCCCTCAGACCCTCCCTGTATTGGTACCTTCTCTTTAATGTCTAAATAGAATGCCTATACTTTGGACTTCAAATTGGTTTTCTGAGTGAAATTTAATTCTGACATATAATTATAGAAATATGACTGATCAAAATCTAAATCCTGATGAAACAAACCCAGGGCAATGATGGATGGCAGAATAGTAAAGCTATTTCTCATGTTATGGTGGTGAACTGGCAGCTGCCAGTGTTGGGGCTAAAGGTAGAAACAGCCTTTTCTCTCGAGCGGGAATCTGATGGTCAAACGTCATCAGTGTATTATTCTGTGTTCCCGCCACTGGGGTTACCAGTTGATGCTGCAGTGGCGGGGGGGGGTGAGGGTTGGTTCCACTGAGGAACTGGGTGATACTGCCCTGGACTGGGCAGCTGGACGTGACTTCTATTTTTACCTTGGACCTTGGAGACGGAAGAGCTGGTATCTCATTGTTCTTGGAGGTGATTTAGTTCTCAGAACATGCTTGGGAGCACCTGCTTTTGAAGGAGACTTCAAGGCCTGATTCCTCTCCGTTTGGGTCAGTTGGAATTTACTCTTCTAGCTAGTGGGATGGCGCAGTGAGTAATAACACCTTGCTACGTTAGCCTGGCAATCTGAGTTCAACTGTGGAACCCCACAGTTGGAAACAAAGAGAGTCCTCCGACCTCTGCCTGTGTTCCACGGCATGTACATACCTACACTCGCATACACACATGGCACATACCATCCATACACAATGACGACAGAATAAATAAATGGACAAATAAGTTAACTAGCATAGCTCAGAGCTGCAGTGCTGAACACTGCTCCAACTATAATGGGTAAGACAGCGAAGAGAAATGATCGAAAAGAAAGCCAACAAGACAGAGAGATAGATTTAAGACTTAGGAGGATAACGTGGAAGAGGTGATCAATAGTCTAAACAGTGGGAGGACAATACAGATAAGGTAGGGACACCTGAGGAGAGGAACTGGAGATAGATCAGGCCCAACACAAGGAGCTCACCGATTAAAGACCATTCTGTGATGGGTGAGGCTACAAGGGGGAGATCAGCAGGATGGAGGCAGGCGTCAGAGGGACTGGAGGGCTGTGATTAATGGGTGGGTTTATGTTTAAAGGTAGTGGCTTTAAACTTCCAGCTGAAGAGTGGACTGACCGAGGACATGGGACAGCAGAAACATCTGCAGGCGGAGCCCATAGGCCAGAGATCGCCGGAGGCATGAGTCCTGAGAGCTAGATGGGACCGCAAGAGAAAAGAGGACAAAGAGATTCTTTGAAGCTTCCTGAAACTGGAGTTGAAAAGCAGATGGATCATCATGAAGTCACGGAGAAGAAAGAGATAAAGGTGTCACAGCTATGGTGGTGAACGTGGGGAATAAGCTGTTTGAAGCCGGGTGGTGGTGGCACATGCCTTTAATCCCAGCACTCGGGACACAGAGGCAGGGGGATTTCTGTGAGATTGAGGTCAGCCTGGTCTACAAAGCAAGTTCCAGGACACAGAGAAATGAGAGACCCTGTCTTGAAAAACCAAACAAGAAAGAAAGAAAGAAAGAAAGAAAGGAAGGAAGGAAGGAAGGAAGGAAGGAAGGAAGGAAGGAAGGAAGGAAGAAAGAAAGAAAAAGGGAAAGGAAGGAAAAGAAAAGAAGAGAAGAGAAAAGAAAAGAAAAGAAAAGAAAAGAAAGGAAGTTATATACTTGTCCTGTTTCCTTCAAGGTGATTCTTAGGTGTTGAAGAAGCCTTGTCAAAAACAGAAGATGAGGCAAGCAGAGATGAAGTAGGAGGGCGGGATAAGGAAACCCAGATTCTGGAGTCAGGATAGGATTTCTAGAGAAATGGGCAGAAATCAAGGAAGGCCCAGGCAGAGCTGAGTGCCTATCACTTTGAGTCAGAACCAAGAACTAGCCAGCTCAGGGGCTAAGCAAGAGCATCCTGTTATCAAATAGAAACAGAGGGTGGATCTAGCAGCCAAGAAGGTGTGAGCTGTTCAGTGTGTCCTGAAAAGTAGGATGTGCTTCCCCTCAGGGGGGGTCTACCAGACCAACTGTGTGGCGCTCTGGTGCAACCTTGGTATGAGTGTCCTTCCTGGGTTGGGGAGGCTGGGGTGAGGTCAGAGGCCCTGCGAGGAGTTGCTCCTGGAAAGCTGTGTTTCATGCTATTAGGGAACAGTGAAGTTGAAATGAGGCAGGCAAGGCAGCAGTCCAGGCTGGGAGATAGCCAGAGCACCAGGGGTGAGGGAACCAGGAGTGCTTGGAGGATCTCAAAGCCTTTTGTTCTTGATGGAGGCATAGTGAGTGCTCAGATGATGCTCACTTACTATGACCACCTGCATGTACCCCACCAACCCTTGACTCATGCCGCAGGCATCCTGCTTGCCAGTGGAACCTTAACAGACCTACCTGTGTGACAGGTGAGCAATATAGGGAATCTTATTGGTGATCTTTGACTGTTGGCCCATGAGTTCCTCAGGATGGCCATACTCCATGGGACAACCTAGTATATGTTCTATGATGGCTCCTCACCTGTGAGCCATTTTGCTTGTGAGCTTGTTCCGTAGGGTCAAAGTCTGTCTCCCTGGCTATGGCAGCTGTTGTGTGCCACTCCGTCATCCTGCATGGAACCTGACACCTCAATTTTGAGTAAGGACACCCTACCTGTCTTGCTACCTCTTCCTCTACCAGCCACTTTATCAAGGTGTCAGGAATGCTTGGGACCCAGACATTTGGGTTGCAGTTTTGATCATCTGCCGAGTGGGGCTGAATTTGGTCCCTGCTCTCCCAGGATGTCTTCATAGTGACCCAGCACATGTTGACTTATGATGGTGTCATCCTGTCTCCTTGAGTTGTCTTCCTCCTGACATCACACAAGTAAGTCCTTGAGCACCTCACCTGACCTTCCCTCACACTAATGTCCTTCACAGACACATGCAGATAACGGGGTTTCTTGTGTCGTTACTGGAGGCTTAAATGAGATGACCTATTTAAAAATGCTTGGTGCAGGGCTTGACCTGCATGAAATGTTGAGCCAATGTGAGTCAGGACTGTGATTGTCTTCAGGGAGGCCATTTAGTCACGTGTTGTTGTGTTGGGTGAGGGTGTAAGGGGAGGGCTACATGGAAACAAGTTGGAACTTGGGGGGTGGGGTGTGCTCTGTCATTCCCAAGCACCACAAGTAGCAAACAGCCCCAGGTGCTCAGGGACTGCCTAGCCTTTGAAACTGCTTCTGAGGTTCCTTGTTCCTCCTGCCTGCTTCTGAGGTTCCTTGTTCCTTCTGCCTGCTTGCCCTGGGCACTCCAAACCAGTCCTCGACTTGAATACTTTCCATGCTGAGTCTCCGGGCCATCTCTCTGTGTGACATATCCTGGAGCTCCTTAGACACTTTTATCACCACAGTTGCCATCTTAACACCTCAGAATATGCTACAGCAATATTTATAGGCTTCTGGATAGCAAGTCTGATAAGGGGAAGAAGGAGATGGAGGTGAGTCTGTGGCTGGCATGAAGAGTTGAGCCGGGCAGGGCTCCGCTCTCATTAATGCCTCTGTAAATCATGCCATTCCTTCGGGATGTTCAATATTTTCATATTCATCTCCATTTTTCAAGAAGAAAGTGTCTGACTTGTCAAGCCAATCCTTTACAAATGACCCGTCGGTTGTAGCAGCATCAGAGTGCGTGTCTGTGACTCTGTGATCATATCCAGCAGTCAGAAAAAGCTTAATGCCTCCAGGAAACACCCGACTCAGAGTCCTAATTGATATAGCAAGGTGCCCTGAGCCGTGGCCCTGACTCAGGACCAGTGCTGGGTGTGGGGCAACTGACCCTATCAGAGGCAGGTACAGTTTCCTCCAGAGACCCCTGGTTGCTGGGAGAAAGCACCTGGTGACCGTGACACCAGGGGCCATTTAGCTCACTCACTGTGGGGACTCAAGGAATTTCTTGAGTAAGCAGCAGAGGCTTATGTGTTAAATAGTTTTGTTTAAAAAACAAAATAGCGGTAACGACTGGAGAGAAGGCTCAGTGGTTAAAAGCACTGACTGCTCTTTGAGAGGACCTAGGTTCTATTTCTGGCACCCACACAGCAGCTCACAACCGTCTGTAATTCTAGTTACAGGGTATCTCATGCCCTCTTCTGGTCTCCAGCAGCAGCAGCAGCAGCAGCAGCAGCAGCAGCAGCAGCAGCAGCAGCAGCAGGCTTGTGTGGTGCATAGACATACATGCAGGCAAAACACCCAGATGCATAAAAACATATATGCAAAATTTAAAAAATAGTGTAAACTGCACATGAAAACTCACCACTTAGGCTTTTTTTTAAAGATGGATTTTATTTTTATTTGTATGTGTGAGTATGAATATGTGGAGGTGTTTTTGGGTGTCCAGAGAGGCTGGAAGAAGGTGTTGGATCCCCGGAGCTGGAGTTGCAGGTGGTTTTGAGAAGCCTGATGTGAGTTCTGGGAATCAAACTCTCATCCACTACAAGAGCAGTAAGCATTTTAACTCCTGAGCCATTCCTCCAGCCCTGCATTTCGCCATCATTATGTGTTTAGTTCAGTAAGGTTATTGCCGAGGCTGACTGGGGTTTCTTTGGCTCTATCTGGTTACAAACTTTGCCTGGGAAGTGGGATATGGCCATGCATGTGTGCAATCCCAGCACTTGCAAGGTTGGAGCAAGAGGACAGCTGCAAGTTCAAGGTTAGCCTGTTTGGAGAGTGAGGTGGAGGCATGCCTGACTCACATAACAAGAATAGGCTTCTTTAGTGTTTCTACTGAGCTTAGAGTCTCACAAGCTGGGCTTCCAAATCCAGAGGCGTATATCTCCAAGCCTTAAGAACCAGAGGCTTACGATTCAAGCTTTCAAAGCTGGAAGTTTCTTGTTAGCGTTCAGGGTAGAGCTTATTGCTCTAAATTGTGACCACCAAGAGTCACAGCCCCTTAGCCTGGAATCCTCAGCTCTCTAACCTTTGGCAGCTCTCAGACTCCCCCAGAGGCCAGAGTTGTAGCGTTCATCCTAAGCACCTACCTGTGTCCCTTCACAGTTGCTGTCTCCTATAGTGTGCCAGCGTTGCTGCTGTCTCTCGCCTTCCCGATGCATCTGCTCTTCTTCAGTTTCTGGTAATGTCTATCCCCTGTCACGTTCGGAAAGTCTTTAGCTGCCCCCTACTCTAACAGCTTGGTTTGGGTATGAGGTCCTTGACTGGCCTACAGCTACTGTTGCAGCTCAGAGTTTCAGGTACCATAGCCCTTTGCCCTCGGGAACCCTTCACTCATTCCATCTTGATGCTGTGTCTGCTGCTTCCACAGCTAGGGAAGGGAGCCCTAGGGTCTTTTTTCTCTTCTTTATGCTTTTTGTGAAACAGCTCAACCCATTTTCTCCAAGAACAGGCAAAAGACCCTCTGAGAGATGCCTTTGTTGGTGCCTAATGTTGCAACATCAGAGGAAAATACTCAGTAGGCGCCTACCAAGCTAACCTGACAAGACTGAAGAACAGCTTCATTACAGAGCTAGGAAGGAGCATGCCAAACCTGCCGGGGGATCGTAAATACACTGATCACACCATGGCTTCTAATTCCATCAATCACAAATCTTATACAGTGACTCTGACAATCACAGGATTTTGGCTGAGTCACTAGAGAGGTGACTATCTTCTGTCCGGAGAGAAAAATAGTTGCAGGGTGAGCAGGGCCAACTAGAAGTCACTGCAGCTTTTCTTGGCAGGCGTGGAGTCTTCTGAAGTCTGTGCCCATTGCCTGCAGTGGTAGTGACTGCAGCAAAGCCTCCCAAAGCTTGCGGCTTCAGCCACATCTTCAGGTTCTGTCCAGCCATAGTACAGATAGTTTTCTCAGGATGTCCATAATATGTTCAAAACAGCAGGGATGCCGTGATGACCATTCAGCCAGTCGTCACAGGTCTGATTGACAGTTCCCTACCTAAAGTAGGCACCTGGAAAGAACAGAACAACTGCATCATTCCCATCACCAGGCCTTCAGCAACTTGGCTTCTCTGAAGGAACAGTGAACCTTGAAGGATATTTACAAGGAAAACCTTACATTGATGTAATTAACAATATGTAAGAAGGCCTCACTCCTAGTCATATACTCTGAGGGAGATTCGGGTACCTCTGATCTGTCTCAGTGAGCTATACTCACATTGCTGTGAAGGCTACGGACTTCGCCCTATTCCAAGTTGTGTGTCTGTCCTCTAGGTACCATTCCCCTTCCCCCCAAACCCTGGTAGCCCCCATTCTACTTTCTGACTGTAGATCTGGCTGCTGTCGTTCTTCATATATGCTGGGTAATGGTTGATATTGTCAACTTATGCAATCTAGAACCACTTAAGAGCCAAATCTCTGGGCGTGTCCATGAAGTAGGTTCTAGATCAGCAGTTCTCAGCCTGTGGGTTACCACCCATATCAGATATCCTGCATATCAAATACTTACAATAAGTTAGGAAGTAGCGATGAAATAATTATATGGTTGGAGGTTACTACAAGGAACCGTATTAAAGGGTCACAAGCTATTTGGAAAGTCGAGAACCATTGTTCTAGATTATTTGAAGTGGGAAGAGCCATTCTGAATGTGAGACAGTATCATTCCGGGGGCTGGGGTCCTAAACTGAGTAAAAAACGAGTTGAAGACCAGCGTTCATAGTTGTCTGCTTCCTAACTGTGGACCCGAGTGTGACCAGCCCCACTCTCCTGCTGCCATGCCTCCCTGGTTGTGAAGGACTGAATTCCCACACTGTGAGCCGAAACAAACCATTTCTTCCTTGATTGACTTTTGTTGGGCATTTTGTAATAGCATCAGGAACGTAGCTAATGCAAGTGGTGTAACATGTGGGGCCGGCTTGTTGGGGTTTTTGTCCTGCCCAGTATCCCAAAGCCGGGCAAGCCCAAAGAAAATCACACACAGAACTCCATAAGGTTATAAACTGATTGGCCCATTAGGTCAGGCTCCTTATTAGTCCTTGTAACTTATGTTACCCCATTATCTTTATCTATTTTAGCCACATGGGCTCAGTACCTTTCTCAGTGTGACAGCTTACATGTTGCCTCTTTGGTGGTCTGTGCAGGAGTGGCTGAGGAACCTCCTTGCTTCCCAGAATTCTCCTGTTTTCATTGCTCCACCCCTACTTCCTGTCTGGCTTTCCTGCCTATACTGCCTGCCTGGCCAATCAGCCTTTTATTAAAATATGATTGACAGATACAGACAATTCTCCCACACCATTTTTAAAATACGAGCCCACAGTACAGTGGGGAGCGACTTTCGCTCCGTCAGCCAATAGCTGCTAAAATACCAGCCCACTGGGGCGTGGTATATTTCTCTTTTAAAAAGAGAAACAAATCCGGATCAGGCTCTCTTGGTTCCGGCTCTTGGTTCCGGTTCTTGCTCCCGGCTCCTGCTCCAGGCTCCTACTCCCGGCTCCTGCTCCAGCGACTAGGCTCCCTTCCTGACGGTTTATGGTGTATGTAAATTTTACCCCCCAAAATAAATAACCCCTTAAAACATAACTGGTGTGGGATTGATTCGCCGATGTGGGGCCGGCTTGTTGGGGTTTTTGTCCTGCCCAGTATCCCAAAGCCGGACAAGCCCAAAAAAAAAATCACACACAAGACTCCATAAGGTTATAAACTGATTGGCTCATTAGGTCAGGCTCCTTATTAGTCCTTGTAACTTATGTTACCCCATTATCTTTATCTATTTTAGCCACATGGGCTCAGTACCTTTCTCAGTGTGACAGCTTACATGTTGCCTCTTTGGTGGTCTGTACAGGAGTGGCTGAGGAACCTCCCTACTTCCCAAAATTCTCCTGTTTTCATTGCTCCACCCCTACTTCCTGTCTGGCTTTCCTGCCTATACTGCCTGCCTGGCCAATCAACCTTTTATTAAAATATAATTACAAATACAGACAATTCTCCCACACCAAAGTGGTATTGTATGTAGTTTTTCTTATCGCAGCTGGCTTACTTCACGTAGCACAACATCCTCAAGGTTCATACCTGATGGGGCACGTGCCAACATGTCCTTCCTTTTTAAGTCTGAGTCACGTTATTTCATACAATGCCACACTTGACTTATCTGCTTGCCAAAGGACACTTGAGCTCTTGTCACCTCTTTGGTGCTGAGGTCACAGCTGCTCTGAACACAGGTGTAGAGGATGAGTTTTGAGAGGGGGAATTTTAGTGAAGCAGGGCTTCCAGGGCAGGGTCAGAGAACGCAGAAACTATCTTAGAAAGCACATGCAAAGGCCCCGAACACTGTGGGCTGAAGGGTGGCCATGGGATTATCTGTTGCTTGGCTCCCAGCCACACGGCACAAGGAAAAAGAGGAGACGCTGGAGCACAGCTTTAGCGGGGAACATGAGCGTGTGGCAGACATGCGTGCCCCAAGACACAGGATAGTGGACAAAAGGGCTGCAAATACATGCTGCCCTCACAAAACAGAGATCCAATGGAGCACACATTGGTAAACAGTGTCTAAGGCCTTGTTCACTTGTCAGAGGCACAGAGCAAGACATGTCGCCTATTGGGCTGCTTAAAACAATTGAATCCAATGCAGGCCCTGATTCCAAGACCCATTGGATTGCAGGCAAAAGTCTGCCATCGCTGCTTAGGGCATTATGTGTTTTTCCCCACAGTCCTTCAAACTCCCTAGAATTGGGATCAAGATTAGCTTTAGCCTCTGTGATTGAGAGGAGTTACTTAACCTCGCTGGGCCTCAGAGGCCTTATCGGTTGGTGAGTGATAAAGATCACATCTGAGAGCAGTTCAAGCTCTGAAAAGTCTGCTTTTATACATTCGACTAAAGTTTGTGTTAACTATGCTACGGTTGTCCACTCTTGCCCTCTGGGAGTCTAATTCCACAAATCACTGGCCTTGGACAAATGTCTTCTCTCTGGGTCTCAGTGTGAGTAACCATTGGTTCAAAGGTGGTTAGGGAAACATCTTCCCAGTTCCTCCAGCTTGTCATCACACCTGTGCATGGGAGAAACCCCAACTCATCATCACACCTGTGCATGGGGGAATCCCCAGCTGATCATCACACCTGTGCATGGGGGAATCCCCAGCTGATCATCACACCTGTGCATGGGGGAATCCCCAGCTTGTCATTGCACCTGTGCATGGGGGAACCCCCAGATGATCATCACACTTGTGCATGGGGGAATCCCCAGCTCATCATCACACCTGTGCATGGGGAACCCCCAGCTCATCATCACACCTGTGCATGGGGGAACCCCCAGCTGATCATCACACCTGTGCATGGGGGAACCCCCAGCTGATCATCACACCTGTGCATGGGGGAACCCCCAGCTGATCATCACACCTGTGCATGGGGGAATCCCAGCTCATCATCACACCTGTGCATGGGGAACCCCCAGATCATCATCACACCTGTACATAGAGGAACTTCCAGCTCATCATCACACCTGTGCATGGGGAACCCCCAGATCATCATCACACCTGTGCGTGGGGAACCCCCAGATCATCATCACACCTGTGCATGGGGGAATGGGCCTGAAAAAAGCCTTCAGAGAAAGATGCTGCTACAGCTTCATCCATCTGAATGGGAGCATAAACTTTTTCCAGCCGACACACCTGTACACATACTTAGAACCTTCCCAAGTGCTTTTCTTTAAGGTTTCTGATCTTTTTCAGGCTCTGTCTCAGTTTCTTTTCAGTTGCTGTGATAATATATGCTAGAAAAGTAGCTTAAGAGGGGGAGGATTTGTTCAGCTCACAGTTCAAAATACAGCCCATCACTGTGGGGAAGCCACAGAGGGAGGCCTTGACTCAGCTCCTCACATTGTAGCGGCAGCAAAGAAGCACAGGGCAAGCGGCGGGCATGCTGCTCTCCTCCCTTCCTTCACTTCCACAGGCCAGCTTCCCAGCCAGGGAACGGTGCCACCGAAGGTGGCCAAGTCTTCACACCTCAATTAATGTCATCAAGATAATCTCTCACAGGCATGGCCAGAAGCTATATTACATCAAGTTGACAATTAGTGCTAGCCACTAGAGGCCTTGATGTTCTCCTTATTGCATAATGTGCAGGGTGATGCCTTCCTGACTGGTCCATGGTCAGTAACAGATGCGTGAGAGCTCCTTGCCTTCCCTCAACATATTGTCCCAGCTATAGTAGGCTCCTCGTTATCTTTGAGACATAGCCCTAATTTCTCTTGCTTCTCTCTTTCTCTCCTTTGGAAATGCACTTTCTTGTGCCTGTGAGAAATCCCTTTTCCTCCTGTGATGGTTAATCTTTGTTGTCAGCTTGACTGGAGTGAAAGACAACCTGGGCAATTTGGAAAGCCCGCTTCTCAGGGTGTGTCTGTGAGGATGGCTCTGGAGACAATGAGCAAAAACCTTCCCTAAATGTGGGCGACATTAATAGGCTGGAGGCCCAGATGGAGTAAAAAGATGGCAAGGAGGAGGAAGCTCTCCAGCCTAGGCCCCCTTTCCCAGCTGCCTAGAGACACACAGCTCTGCTCCACTCTGACCTTCTGCTCTGATGTTGTTCCTCACTGCAGGCCCAGGAGCAGCACAGTCAGGGAGACAGGGACTCTGACCTCTGAAACTGTGAATCCAAATTTATGCTTCTTTCAAGTAGTTGGGGCACAGCAAAGTAAAGCCAAATCATGGCTAGTGTAATGCCCTACCCCAAGCTGAACAGGGTCAGGAAGAGTGTCCTCTTTCTCTTCCATGAGGCCATTCATGATTTGGCAGCACACACAGCCCCCCTCCACCAGTATAACAGTGGGTAAAATTTTGCAGATGTGTGCCTGTGTTCTTTCGGGAAGAGGCTTTGGCTCCCACAGATTCTCAAAGCATCTATCATCAACCAGAAATAAATGCTAAGAACTACTGAATTGTAAAATCAATGCAAAAAGTGAATTAGGAAAAATGAAGAAAATATAGGGAATATTTATCTAGTGTCAATGGAAAGGAGCCCTAAGAATTATGGGAGCAAATACAACAAAGGAATTTATAAGAGCTAGGTAAAAACATTTGGAATTATTCTATATTAAAAACAAGCCAACAAACAAAAACCAAGTGAGGACCAGAGGGAGGGCTCAGAGCGTGAAGAGCGCTTGCTACCAAGCACGACAACTTGGTTTGATCTGCAGATCTGCCTGTGAAAGGACAGAACCGACTCCCAGAAGTTGCCCTTTGACCTCCACACCTAAGCTGTGGCATGCCTCCTCCTACATAAACAATAAATAAGTATAAAAATTTCAGTTTAATCTAAAAAGGCACAGAAAAAATTATTATGTTCTTTTTTTTTTGACACATTTGAGGTTTATTTCTCCTCTAACAAAGTTCCACAAACCTATTGACTGAAAACAATACAGATTTATTCCATAATTGTTCAAAAAGGTAGGAGTCTAAAAATGGTTCTTAGGCCCAAATCTCTGTTTCAGAGTGACACATTCTTTCCAGACGGTTCGAAGGAGAGCCTGTTTTTCTGCTTTCTGCAGTTTCTGGCTCTAGAAGCTGCCTACATTCAAGCCCCTTCTTGTCTTGAGCCAGCAGGGGCCATGCGAGTCTTCACACCTCAGTCTCTGTGATGGTGACTCTTCTTCTGTCTTCTTGCTTGCACAAGGACCCCATGTTATTTTCCCAGAACATTTCTAAAATGTGCTCAAAATGACCCCACCCTCACAGCTCTGAAGACCAGACTTTGGGAACCTGGAGCTGAGAGGTTGGCTGTGAAGGAGAACCCACTCCTCACCCACTTTCTAGCTTCTGCATCCCTGTCCCTGCCTAGCTGGTGGCACTATGACTCAACCCTATCACCTGGTCCTTCCACATTGTGTGTCTGTGTCCCTGTTTTCTTATCAGAACAGCAGTCACTAGCTTAGGACCGGCCATAGCCCACATTATATTGTTTTAATTTAACCAATGACACCTACAGCATCCCCATTTCTACGTAGGGCCACCTTCTGAGGCTCTAGGGGACATTTGCTTTTGGAAGACACTGTACAACAAGACATACTTGTGGATTACGTTGGGCCTGCTTGTGTAATCCCCATACCTGTTTTGTTTTGAGAGAGGGTCTCACTATGTAGCCCATGCTATCTTTGAACTCTGCAGTGCCTGTCTTCACCTCTTAAGTGCTAAGCTATGGGCATGTACACCACATCCAGCCACCTCCCCATTTATTGAGTTACCTATGTAGCCACTTTCAATTGGTCAATAACCTTTGTTTCTACTTTTACATAACTTAGCCTACTCCTGGGTCTGGGAATTGGGACAGACACAGAGGACTCAGAGCTCAGAGATATTCTATTTAGACTCCTTGGTTTCTTCACTCTGGACCATAGTATATCCATAGAAGAATCTGAGGAGAGTCCCACAGGCCCATGTGGTCTTCTAAGTTCATACACCTAGATGCCACATCAACTTCTTACCAATGTCTGAGACAATGCCTGGGTCAAAAGCCCAAGAAAGTAGGTACAGAACCAACATTTTCTGTCTGAAGCTGCAGGGAAGCCTCTAAGTCCACATGACTAGCCACCTGACAGTCTGAAGTCCACTGCTTTCTCATGCCCAGCTGCCTTCTTATTTCAGGCAGGAACCCTGGTGTCCTCAGTCCTCACAGGAGAATCACTGGGAGAGCGTTTAGGGTGGTCTGATGCCCAGAGATTCTAGTTTACGTTATACAGGGAACACCCAGTTATTGCCATTTTCAAAATTCCCCCAGGGTGATATTTAAATGCAGGCAGGACTCCAAGCACTGTGTGTCCACATTATTGAGGCTCCCAGAGCCTGACTTTAGTTAACACATTGGCTACTGTCTTAGCCTTGAACACCCTAAACTGAAGGATTTTGAGCATGTGAGCAATACACAGTGGCTCAAGATTTTCAAACTCTTCCTACCTTCTGCGTGAGAAATAGGCTGTAGGGAGTAGGGAGGGTTAAAAGCACACTGACCAGCAATCTCAGTAGCAAGGATGGGCACCAGTGCAGCACAGGGAGAATTGTATAGGTGCTGGCAATGCTGAAGACTCAGTCAAGGGATGTCTGCTAATGGAACCATGTCTAAGAACTACTGAAGCAGCAGTCCTGACTTCGAAGGAAAGAGGGAGAAAGTGAGGCCGGTGCTTTCTCCTGAGCTCCTGGGTGCACCATGCCATGAAGAGATGAGAGGAGCATGCTGCACAGGCAGAAGCTGAAGGATGTGGATGTGGGGTTGAGAATGTCAAGATAGAGATGCCCAGCTCACTTAGGAGGTCAGCGAGGTTAAGAGCAGAGCTGTGCTTGGTAACTATGTAATGTGGTAGGGCCGCATGAAGCCACCTAGGCAGTCACACAAGTGGAGTACCCTGGGCCACATTTCATGATCAAGGTGAAGGAGCGGGCTTAGTAAGAGAGATGAGGGAGCAGCCGACGACATTAAACAAGGGACAAGGCAGAAACGTCTAGTGCCCTACGAGTATGGAGAATCTCACAAAGAAAACAATGACTGACCAGCTGGCCCCTGCAGAGATGTAACGATAGGACTGAGACCCACTGTGTGTGGCTCCATGGGGATCAACGTGTGTGGCTAGAGCCCAACAGTGGTAGGGAGAGATTCAGCTGGTCTAGGCTCAGAGAGCAAAGAAGAGAGTGGTGAGCGTCATGAAGCTCCACAGTGTGTCACCTAGACTGGCAGAAGGGGTTCCTGCAGATGTGACTAATACTGGGGTCCTGTAGAAGATGATGCTATCTGGGGACATTGAGGGGCTCCAACTCTAAGAGTCCTCTTCAAGAGAAGCAAGAAATTCCTAGTCAGAGAATGATTGGAGGTGACCCACTCTTAGCTTTCGATGGACCCATGAGCCAATGGGCATAGAGATGGAGACATTGACAAATTGGGGAGCCTATAGGAGCTGGAAGTGGCTGGTGATGAATGCTTTCACTGGGCTTCAAGAAACATCGTGATTTTTCTTTAATCAGTCTCCCTTTGGACTTCTGATCTCTAGACTTAAAGATAATGAACGCTGTTTATCTTAAACCATTAGGTTTTTGGCCACTTCTTCTAGCAACACAAGGACATTAAGATAGGGAAATGAACAAATCTGTCCGAAGATGTAACAGAGGCAGCCAAGAACTGAAGGAGTTGTGTACTCTGGGAGGAAAGAGATATGGAGTCTGCTCCCAGACAGGGTAACTTATGCAGCCAGGTAACTTATGTAACTTATGCAGCCAGGAGCCAAGTAGCGTGCGAGCACTGAAGGAGGAATGTTATGAAATTGGTTGGCCAAGCAAAGACGAGATTCTTTGGATATTTTCTGCTTTTCATGAAAAAAGGGGGCAAAGTTCCTATTGGCTATTTTTCACAGTGCTAGAAGGTTCTATGCTTGCAACTGGAGGAAAAAACAATCATCGGTCATACCAAGCTATGAATGCTGTGAGTTCCAATCATGACCGACCTGGCAAGACATCCACACTGACGCAACAGTGGCATAAACATAATGGGAATAACCAACCACTTTCTTGCTGGTCTTAAGCCCCACTAACAAAATGAAACTCATATTCACTACCATTATTGAACCAAGAACCTGTCTAGACAGGTCCTAAGTCCTAGGGGAGAACCTATTATTGTTGTTCCACTAAACAGACATGGTATTAAACTGACTTCTGATAACCTACCATTATACCTATAGACCAAAGAGTGCACCTCTCAACCCTCATATGAAAAGCTATTTTCAGTAGATGGTGATTAACACAGAAACACACAACCACCCAAGGTGCAGAGAATGAGAAAGTCCAGAATGCTCGACTCCAAAGGGACTATATATGAGGCACCCCTCCTCCTCCATGTCCCAGAGATCATTTCAGAAAAGGGCGTGGAAAAATTGTAAGAGCCAGAGGCAGTGGATGAGTGTAATGCATATTCATAGTGTACAACAAGATTGTTCTACCGTGGATGACTACGAGAAAGCATTATTATCTTCTCCACACAACGGGGCAGCTACACATATGAACTTACAGCAGTTGTGACAGCCCATACAAGACCTGTGCCAGACCAAATTCCAGCATGGAGATGAGATTTGAACAAAATTTCCCACCCCTACCCATGGAGCTATTGATAATTGTTAGATGCCAGGAAAGGGAGGGACGGTTTTCTCCAAGAGTGTGGTCCCTGGTAATCTGGTCACACTTCAGTTGGAGATCACACATCCAGATTTATTTGGGCAGGACAAATTGTCTTGATGGTTTGAGAAAAAGAACGAAAAGAGGGGGATGGGGAAGCTGACAGGGCTAGGTGGTTCCAGAAAGAGTTGAGAGGATAAATGTGATCAAAACCCATTGTACAAAATGCTCAAGGAACTAATGCAAAGAAAAAAGGGGAGAGGGTTATCAGCTGAGACAGAGAAGAAGAAAGAGATAGAGAGAGATATGAAGTGGTCCTTTAGAGAGGAGACTTAAGTAATTCTACTTTTTACAGCTTTTCCAAAACAAATAATCAAAGAGCTACACAGAATTTTATCTATAAGAATGTCCTTTATAGTACTGTCTAAAATAGTTTTAAAAAATTTAATTCAGTAGCTGAGAATTTTTGCTGCACAATCATGAGGACCAGGGTTCAGATACCTTCATCCACATAGCATAACCCAAGCATCTTGAGTACTCCGATAATTTCAGCTCCAAGATGTCCAGTGCTGTCTTCTGTTCTAAACACTTACACAAGTGCATGAATAGCCCCCACATTCATGTGCATATATTTATATATTTATGTAAACACACAACACACATACACACTCCAAAAACTTTTTAAAAATTGGACCAGCAAAGTGACTTAGTATGTAAAAGCACCTGCTGGCAAGCCTGAAAGACCTGAGTTCAATTCTCAGACCCCATATCGTGGAAATGGTGAACCAACTCCCACAAGATGTCCTTGATCTGGACATGCATTCTATGGCATTTAAGTGCACATACTCATGTACTATCTGTGTCTCTGTCTCTGCCTCTCTGTCTTCCCCTCCCTTTCTCTTACACACACATTAAATAAATAACTGTGAACGAATTGGGAACAGCTCAACTGACAGGCAAAATGTACTAATTGAAGAAATTATGTCATATCTAGGATGTGTTACTCTGCAGACATTATGAGCTAGGCTGTAGAAGACCATGTAATTAAATATGAAAATGTATTATCTTGTTAAGTGGAGGTGGTAACAAAACAAACATGAACAGAATGAAACCAATTTTACAGAAGAGCTATGTGTAAATATATGCATTTTAAAAGACCAAGGAAAACCACCAAAGCTAAAATATCATTATCTTGCTGAGGGAGAATTACAGATATTTTAATTTACTCTTCTTGTTTGTATTTTAATATTAGATAGAAATTGTTTTTTTAATAAGGACCCATTAGTGTATGTAAAATTATGAAAGGAAAATGTCAAAAATGAAAGATTTAAAAATTAACACTTCTCAGCAGTTAAGTGTCTGGCATGTTATTCGGTGACCTTAATAACCCTGTGAAGGAGCCATTCTGTCATGAGTCACTGATGAGGAAATTGACCCGAACATGACCTTGCCCATTGTCACAAGAAGCAACGATGATTTGGAATTAAATCCTACTTCTCTTATTCTGTTGCATCCCCACTACGCATGCTCCCACTGTGCTCTAGCAAATCCTCTGGAGCCCACAGGTGCGGGAGGCACCACAGCCTCGCCTTGGGAGCCTATCTTGCAATAAAAGGAGGGCAGTCTTTGCTGGATGCTGAGACTTGGTTTTGGGAAGCACTAACCAGAAGCCATTCTTTGCCAAGAAGATGACATCAGTGCCATGATGAAGCTGCTCTACTGGAAACATACACACACACACACACACACACACACACACATGCGTATAACTTAAAGGTTGCCAGAACTGAAGTCATCCTGGCTTAATACAGTTCATTCTGGGGGACAGTCTCTAGGGGTGAATTATATCTATAAAAAACTCTCTTCAGTTCCTGGTACCTGAGACTATGGCGTTTTTGGAACTGGATCTTTGTAGATGTGGTCAAATCCTTTAAGAAAAGGGAGATATGAACATGCGGCAGAGCCAGAGAACAGAAATCTGTGCAGGTGGCGGTAGAGGCTGGAAGGAGGTGGCCACAGGCCCAGGAACTCATAGAAATTCTGGAAAGCACCGGAAGGAGATGGGAGACCTGCAGTAGATTCTCTCTTAAACGTTCCAAGAAGTCAACCTTGCTGACCCCCGGCTTTTGGATTTTTGGGCTTCAGCATTATAACAAATCCATTTCTACTGTTTTAAACTACCCAGCTTGTGAAGCAGTTAGGACGGTCTCGGGAAATTATCGGTACCCGAAGGGAAAGAGTTGGAGTTGTATCTAAGAGTCATCGTAAGCCTGGGATATAGCTTCTGTGAGAAACAATGGTCCTCACTTCATAAGAGTTCTGGAGACTTGGAGTAACCAAGGTGAAGCTGTTCATTCATCTTTCAAAGTTACATGTCACCCTAGAGAGAAAGCAAAAGTGGCCAGCGTGTGGATTTGGTACAAATCAGTGGTATTGATGTTTCTAACTGTGTTTCTCTGGTTCTAAATTTCTCATTGGCTGAGTTCTTCATGGAGTTACAATCTCCCTGATTTCTAGCATCGCCCCCTCCTTAGATTCCCCATCCTATTGTTTCAGGACACAAAGCCTTATCTAATATATATCCTTCAACCTGGGATCCCTCCTTTGTCAGTACATGAGTTCAGTCACACAGCAGACGGCCTGCAAATTTTCCACTCCAGGATGAACAGAGAGTAGGAATATAAGCAGACACCAGCTGCCAGCTAAGGAAGATAGGAGTCCAGTGCCACCTGCTCGTCTGCTTCTCTGATGACGTCTACACCAACATCGTATTGAAAATGAACAACAAATGATTTATTTATCACACTCCAAAGCTGTTGGCGTGGGTGTAAGCTATCAACAATGCATCTGTATAGTTGGGACACCTTGCCTCTTTGGTTGTCTGGAGGAGAGAATCTCTAATCACGCCTGGGTGAGAACCTGGGGTACTAACTTAGACTTCCCAAAAGAATCGCCAGCTTGTCAAGTAGGATTGGTCTTACTCAGTGGGCATGGAAAGAACTGAGTGGGGAATCAGTGTGCCCTTTGAGGCTGCTCTTATCTGGGAGGCAGGGATGCTCTTAAATCTGGCAACTCAGGGACACAACATCTGAGCTGACACTTCTGACGGGCATGAAAATCCAGCTGAGTCAATGCTGGCACATGTGTCTGGAGTCTTTTAAAGAAGTGACAGTCTGCAGTTACATATCCAGTGTGCCAGCCAGAGCCACACACAGCTAATTACAGTTTTCAATTTGTCTATGACAGAGCTCACTAGTTTTTGACATTTTGGTCGTGAGCTTAGCTTTCAGTGGTTAAGAACTTTGGCGGTCCAGGACTTGCTCTTTTGTGTGTGTGTGATTCCCCAGGAGCTTTGAAGTCACATAATAACTAGCAAGAACTTGATGAAGAAGAATGTTGGTCCAGCATGTCCCCTGAACGGCTTCTGGTGCTTAGCCTTCTACCAGCCCCTGCCCCTGGCAGTCCTTCATCTCCCCTGTATATCTCAAGTTGTGCTCTTTCAGATTGAAATATTGTGTGTGCACTTGTGTGTGTGCAGGTGTCCATGAATATGCACATGTGGATGTGGAGGCCAGAGAATAATCTCGTCTGCCATGCCTTAGGTGCCAGCTATTTACTTTTAAAACATATAAAATTTTATTAATTCTCTGAGAATTTTATACATGCATGCAATGTATTTCTTATCAAATTTACACCCCCTCCTTCTTCCAACTCTTTCTAGCCTCACCCCAAACCCCTCTCCCAACTTTATGTTTTCTTCTTTTTCTTTAGTCTGAATCTTTAGTTCATGAATCTGTTTTTGTGCCTTCCATACACCCATGAGTACTGGAGTACACCCACCTTCTTTTTGAGATAGGCCTATCCATAAAGGACACTACCATGACCAAGTAGGCTAGGTTGGTTGGACAGTGACTTTCAGGAATCTACCCATGTCTGCCTCCCCAGTGATGGGGTTACAAGACTATGCTATCACACTTGGATTATTTACAAAAACTTTAGGGATCCACCTCAGACTACTATGTTTGCAAAGCAAACACTTTGCCACCTGAGCCATGTCCCTAGGCCTTTAAAATTAAATTTACTTAATTAAAATAAAATAAACCACTATATCCCTTAATAGTCACATGCTACTGTTGATCACAAGTCTGAACCACACACGTTCCCATCATTGCAGAAAGCTGTCTGGGACAGTGGTTATAAAGCACAGCCATACAGTGGTTCTTAGGGACTATGGGAACTCTTCTCAGAGGAAAGAAAGAATATAATCATATGTTGCAAGGAGGGGCTGCCTATTCTTCCCAACCACCCAGCTAGCTTAGCCCCAAAATAACCACACAGAAACTGTATTAATTAAATCACTGCTTGGACCATTATCTCTAGCCTCTTATTGGCTAACTCTCACATCTTGATTTAACCTGGACCATTATCTCTAGCCTCTTATTGGCTAACTCTCACATCTTGATTTAACCCATTTCTATTAATCTGTATATCGCCACATGGCAGTGGCTTACCGGGAAAGATTCTAACCAGCGTCCGTCTCAGGTGGAGGATCCATGGCGTCTCCCTGACTCTGCTTTCTTCCTCCCAGAATTCAGTTCTGTCTTCTCTGTCTACCTTAGTTCTGCCCCATCAACTAGGCCAAGGCAGTTTCTTTATTCATTAACCAATGAAAGCAACATATAGACAGAAGGACCTCCTCCACCAGTCATAAAAAAGAAAAAGTCTGGGGCACACTTCAGTGTATCCATTGGTCTATCCCAGCCGCTCTCCGGGGCTTTTCAAGCCTCCACATCCTGTAATCAGGAAAAGCTAAGGAGCAACTTCTTTCAACTTACACTCTGTCTGTCTTTCATTTGGGCATCTGGTGGAAGCTCCCTTATCTTGGGTATGTGGTAGCCTCTTTAAGGGTTGGCATCAGGTAAGTGCTCCTGGAGATGGCTCTGCACACGGTGTCCTGCCCATGATGGCCTGGGAGCCATCATCCTTAGTACATATGTGCTGGGACATTTGGAAGATGTTGTGGAAATGTAGTTTCTTTCATGTTAAGTCTCCTTTGTTAAGAAGTAGTCACAAAATAGTTTCAGAGAAGTTTAGCAGTCAAAAGAGTTGATTCCCCATCCCCTTTAATCAATAACCCTGGTACCTCTAGTCCTGATCAGTTTCAGCCTGGAAGCCATTTCCTTCTGTTCCACAGCCTAGGTGTGATGATGATAATTGTGTTTTTGCTGATGCCCCTTTCGCCAATTCCAGTTTCACCTGGCTGCTGCCTAGCTTGGTTCTCCATGGATATGGAGAACACGATCCTGCATCTTACACACCCGGGGTTATAGAAGACTTGTGTGCAGGGTGGAAGGCCTCACATTACAATCATGAGTGGATGCTCAGGTTCAGATCTTAGATCACTCTGCAGCCTTATGCCAGCAAAGGCAAATCCTCTGTGACCCAGGCGCCTTAGGGAATTCTAGATCCCAGCATATCCAACTAGCAGTACCTGTGCTGGCTAGTTTTGTGTCAACACGACATAGACTAGAGTCATTTGAGAGATAGGAGCCTCAATTGAGAAAACTCCCCCATAAGATCAGGCTATCGGCAAACCTTTAGGACATTTTCTTAATTAGTGAGGGAGGCCTCAGTCCAGTGTGGGTGGGGCCACCCCTTGACTGGTTGGTGGTCCTGGGTTCTATAAGAAAGGAGGCTGAGTAAGCCATGCCAGCAAGACAGTTAGCAGCTCCTCTGTATGGTCTCTGAATCAGCTCCTGCTTCCAGGTTCCTGCCCTGTTTGAGTTCCTGTCCTGACATCCTTCAGTGATGGACAATGACAATGCGAAAGTGTAAACCTAGTAAACCCTTTCCTCCCCAACTTGCTTTTGGTCTTGCTGTTGCATCACAGCAGGGGAATCCCTAAGTAGGACAGGATCTCAGAGCCCAGCCTCATGTCTCTCGGGGACTCAAAAGCCACCCTTAAGACTCTGGCTCCCGGGCACTCATGTAAGCAGATTCCGCGTGGAGACAGAAAGGAGGGCGAGGTCAGGGAGTGAATGTCAAAACTGGCGATAACAGAAAGTGTTCAGCACTGTGTCCCTCTCGCAAAGATGTCTCCAAACAGGAAACAGGTTCTGCAGGGATCGCATTACAGGCTCTTCCTCAGGAGGGGCAAAGCCAGAATCAGGAAACAGGTTCTGTAGGGATCGCATTGCAGGCTCTTCTTCAGGAGGGGCAAAGCCAGAATCAGATCTCCATGTGGTGTCTGAACCCTTCCAACACTCTTTTCAGGCTCTAGAAGGAGCACATTAGTACTTTTTTTGCATTGCTGTGACCAAAACACTTGAGCCATTTAAATGGAGGAGAGCATTGTATTGGCTCACAGCGTAAGAGGGGTCTGTCCATGTCGGCACCATGTTCTTGAGCAGAACATCACTTCTCAGTCAGTTTTCTCATGGTTAGGACAAAATATCAGAGAAAAGAAACGGTTTTATTCTGGTTCTCAGTTCAAGGCTACAGTCCATCCTTGTGGGGAAGCCAAGGAGGCAGGAGCTTGAGAGAGCTGATCTTATTGCATCCATAATTATGTATATATATGTATACATATATATCTGTATGTATACATATGTATATATGTATACATATATACGTATATATACATATATATCACATTATGAAAAATATATATGAAAGGGGTTTATTAGAATGGCTTACAGGCTGTGGTCTAGATAGTCCAACAATGGCTGTCTATCAATAGTAGGTCCAAGAATCCAGGCATTGTTCAGTCCATGAGGCTGATGTCTCAGCTGATCTTCAGCATAAGCCAAAATGGCAAGTAAGCTGGTTCTAATGCCAATGAAAGAGTGAACTTGCCAGCGAGACTGAGAACAAAAAGGCAGAGAGAGCAAGCTTCTTTCTTCCATGTGCTTTATAGACGCTGCCAGCTAGAAGATCCGGTCAAGATTAAAGGTGGATCTTCCCACCTCAAAGATCCAAATTAACAGTGTGTCTTCCCACTTCAAATGTCTTAGTTAAGAAATAAATCCCCTACGGGTGTATTCAGCTACTTAGGTTTTAGCTGATGCCTGAGGCTATCAAGTTGGTGGCTAAGAACTGCCGTCACAACAGTCAAGATGCAAAGAGAGACGGATGCTGGTGCTCAGCTCCCTTTCTCCTTTGATTCAGTCCTGGACCCAGCCCATGGGACTGCTCACACTTAGCGAGGGTCTTCCAACTTCAATTAACCCAACACTAGAAACCCCCCCACAGACATGCTCGGGTGCTGCTTTGCAAGGAGATCCGAGATCGCCCTCAGTTGACAGTCAAGATTAGCCATCATGGCAAACATGGCAGAGGAGAGCTGTCTACACTACAGCAGACAAGAAAAAGAAGCAAGAAGGAGCCAGAGAGAACACATACCAAGGACCAGCTGCTCACAGTTACTTCATTTCTGTAGAGAAGCTTCCAGAACTTTCCCAAATAGCACAGTTAGCTGGGGAACAAGAGTCTAGCATATGAGCCTGTGGGGGACTTCTTACATTGAGATCACAGCAAAGAGCATGGGGAAGGCAGACAGGAGGAAGGTTGGGAAGGCTCTTGGTGGCTTGCTCCCTGGCCCTAAGAAGTACCATGCAACCACACACAAGTGGAAGACATTTCAGAGACAGAGTTGCTCCAATCTCTTCAAAAATTAGTGGGACCAATGTGTAGTTTTGTCCCACAGTCATTTCCCCAAAAGATCCTGCTGTGACCTCATGACATCAGCTCATCCAGAAATCCTTGTTTTCCTAGGGAAACCCTTCCTTATGTGACTCAGGGTCATTTCTGTTCAGGAATGGAAGACTAGATGGCCAGTGTCTCATAAGAAGTATGAACTCCCCAGACTTGGTGAACAGCCATGTAATCTTCTTCTTCTCTGGATTAAATATCCTTAATTTGGTTTAATTTTTTAAAAATTAAGTCCTGTTCTCTAATTTACAAATTTCCTGAATCTTCTGTTGGAAGACACTGGGGATCTTGAAGTTATTCAATATATCACTGATGTGTGAGTGTGAGTGTGTACATGTGTGTGTGTGTGTATGTGTGTTTGTATGTTCTGGGTACATGCAGAGGTCAGAGGTCAACATTAGGTATTTTCCTCAATCACTCTCCATCTTAGTTTTTGAGACAGAATCTCTCTCTGGTCCTGGAGCTTACTGATGATGGCCAGCCAGCATCAGTATCAGTGATCCTCTTGTCCCAGCCTCCTTGATGCTGAGATCACAGGCACATGCATTGCATGTGTGTGGCAGATACTTTGGCACTGAACAGTGTTTTCAGCTAATCAGTTTTATGTACTAGTTATAAAGAAAAGAAAGGGTGAAGAATTTCTAGTGTTCAGTGTAACTGGTTCCTGAACAAGAACCCCCATGGAGATGCTCTTTGTCCCATGACATTGGTCATGTAGGGCCCATCATTATTTACCTAGACATTCTTAGGAGAAACAACAGAGGACAGGAAACTGGAGATGATAGCCATCCTGCTTTGATGGCTACAGGTAGAACACATGTACTGAATCACCACCCCGGGCTTGTTTTACGTACCATTACAAAGAAAAACAAATCTTGTCAAGAATAAGAAAGCAATAGCAGGTGTCAACTGATTGTTTATTCATTCCTATTCTATTTGCAAGACTTACAAAGTACTATTATAAATCATTTGTTAGAATGCGGTTGTTTATTCCCTGGCCTGAAACTAAGAGCACATTTTATGTGTTTGTTCCTGACTGGAAGTGTGGCAGGTTCTGGAGAAGCCATTTTATGCCCTTCTGCTTGGCGTTAGGGTTGCATCCGGTAGGATGAAAAGAGCTGTTGTAGACATTTCTCAAATGTACATCTCAAATTGTACACACACACACACACACACACACACACACGCCTACTTGGTGATGAGAGCAGAACAGGTCCCAACCCATAAGCCTTAGAGTAAAAAAAAAAAAAAAATGTTCCCTGGAACCAAAGAGTGGAAAAGAGACACTCCCGTTTGCCTGGTGGTAAGTTCTCAAACAGCCAGGGGCAGTAGATAGAGGAACCCTGCTCTTCCAAGAGCACTGGGAAGCCCTCGAGGCACCTAAGGGCACTGTGGGAGAGTCTGCCACATACAAAGGAGGAGGGATTTAGTGGCGGTAATCTTTTTCTTTGCACTGTTGAGGTTGAAGCCAGGGACTTCATGCACTTAGGGCAAGTCACCAATCTGGGCAAGACTTTGTAGGAATCAGAATTCATTTTCCTCCTGAGCTGTTCTCTCTGGGCGCTGCACAGGGGGACTCTACTTCGTTCAGTGACAATTTCTGAAGAACTGACAGTAGTGTGGGTTGTGCACAGTACATCTCCAGCAGGCACCCCCCTCATCATTCCCTATGAAAAACGAGCACCTTGCAGTTGCTCAGTGCATACCCTCGATGGCCGTACACGATGCTCGCACCCGTTTGGAGGCCCAACACTCGTGCCGTGGACAGAGCTGCACATGGACTCCCCGCAAGCAGCAGGAGTATTGTCTGGTGTTGCTCTCAGAGTGTAATATACAAACCCCAAATGTGGACACAGTTCTGGTAGATTCCTTTTGCTGTTTGTGGACACCTATCACCCCATGAAGTTTGCTTCAGTCGTGCATGCTCCTCAGGCATCCCACGTTTGATAAATTTAGGAATACTTTTGACACATTTTCAGAATTGCAGTAATTTCCCGTAGAATGTCGGATTGTGAAAATTTGTATCTCTACAGTACAAATAATATTAACAGCCAACAAGTCGCATGACCCACGGCCTTCCTTTACTCTGTGGTTACACTATAAAGCTCTGTAAACAACTGTCTTCAGCATCAGACATGGAGCTCTGTGGGTGTAGAATGTGTGTAAGGACACGGAAGGAGGCAAATAGGAGTGAGGAAGATGAGTGTAGCCGGGTCTGAGAGGAGAACGCCGGGATGGTTCAAAATACCAAAATCAAGAAACTGAATACATCTTTCTACTTTTCCTTTTGTTGTTTTGTTGTATGAGACAGGATCCTCCCAAGTAGCCCAGACTGGTTTTGAACTCATGATCAAGCCTCCTGGGTGCTAGAATTCCAGGCGCATGCTGCCATGCCTGCCTGGCTCACGTTGTATTTCTTTCCTATTTGGGTTTGTCATTAGTGTTGGTATGGGGTAGAGCTCTCACTTAGGGACAGGTAAGGTAGGCAGAGGAACCTGAGGGCAGTACTGGGACATGGAGTAGACTCCATGGAGGGGTGTGGCTGGAACTGATCTGTGAGGGGTGAGGCTTGATAAGAGCTATGTGGTACCTGTCCATAGCCCAGCCCCAGTCAGTCCCAGCAGTGGGCACTTCACTTTCGTGGAGGTCAATGGTTCTCAGAATGTGATTAGGAAGGGTGGACAAGCTTGGACCTGAAGCTTGGCTTTAGGAGTCTCTGCATGGCATAGGCTGCTCTCAGAAGGATCTCTTATTTTTTCTTCTTTTATTGAAAATATTCTTTTCTTTATACATTATATCCTGATTCTAGTTTCCCTACCCTCTGCTCCTCCCAGTTTCCCCCCACCTCCCCTCCAGATCCACTCCCTTTTTGTCTCTCATTAGAAAAGAACAGATTTCTAAGAGATAACAACTACACACAACAACATAAAATACAGTAAGACGAAGCACAAACTATCATCTCAAAGTTGGACACAGCAGTCCAACAGGAGGAAAAGAGGTCCAAGAGCAGGCATAACAGTCAGAGACCTGCTTGTTTTCACACTCAGAAGTCCCAGAAAAATACTGAGCTAAAAGCTATGACATATACGCAGAGAACCTGGTGCAGACCCATGTGGGCCCTGTGCTTGCTGCTTCAGTCTCTGCGAGCTCATATGCACCTTGCTTAGTTGATGCAGACGGCCTTGTTCTCCCGGTGTCCTCCATCCCCTCTGGTTCTTACGCTCTTTCTGCCTTCTCTTCTGTGGGGCTCCCTGAGCTCTGAGGAGAGGTATTTGATGGAGACGTCTCATTTAGACTCTCTCTATGTAGTGTCAAGCTGTGGGTCTCTGCATCTGCTCCCGTCAGCTGCCACGGGAAGCTCCTCTGACCTGTGAACAAACAAAAGCCATTAGGAGTCATTTTATTGATGCTTAAAAAAAAAACAACTGGTAGTGTTTGGTTTGACTCTAGGTCCCTGGACTATCTAACCTCTGGTTACCAAAGCAGTGTCAGGCATGGGGTTTAGAAGTCTTTACTCGTGAGGAAGGAGGAAGTAGAGGAAAAGGGGTCTTCAAGGGACAATGGAATGCCATTGGGTATAGGAGGCAGGCTCAGTTGATGTCTAGGAAGGTGAGCATATTCTGTTTTGCAAGGGGATCCTCTATCCAAGCAGTCCAAACTCTGTCTCCCCCTTTGGTCTGCTCACACTTCTTTCTCCTCTCCTGGAGGCCTGGGTGTGCTGACTTCCTTGGGACGTTGGAAAAATAGACGTTACCGATGATGAAAGCTGGTGTTCTCTCAACCACCCCTTTCATTCTTTCTTTTGTTCATCTACCCAGAGGGCCATCTAAATCTCTCTGTTTCCAGCACAAAGTGTGGAAAAGACAGATAGCTGGAGGCTTTGGCCACATGATTGCTGCCCCAGGTGCATGCTTGGTGAGATGGCAGGCATAAACGTGACTCCAAGAGACTGGTAGACTGTCAGGGAGGTGAGACCCGCCAGGAGAGAGAGTGTCTCAGGAGAGTCCGTGCAGAAAAAGGACGCTCTGCTGAGCTGTCTGAAGAAGGCTGACCTGACCTCCTCCTAGAGGAATTGTCTTAGTCACTTTCTATTGCCTTGAAGAGACACCATGACCAAGGCAACTCATCTAAAAGAATGCACTTAATGCAAATAGATCATGTCTATTGCCCTGCACAAAACTCAAGTCCAAGTGGATCAAAAACCTCAACATAAATCCAGTTGCAAGGGAGCTAATGGAAAAGAAAGTGGAAAGTTGCCTTGAATGCATGGACACAGGAGACCACTTCCTGAATATAAGACCAGCAGCACAGACACTGAAATCAACAATTAATAAGTGGGACCTCCTGAATCTGAAAAGCTTCTGTAAGGCAAAGGACACTGTCAATAAGACAAAACGGCATCCTACAGAATGAGAAAAGATCTTCACCAACTCCACATCTGACAGAAGACTGATATCCAAAATATATAAAGAAACTAGGCATCGAAATACCAAATAATCCCATTAAAATGGGGTACAGATTTAAACAGCGATTTCTCAACAGAAGAATCTCAAATAATCGAGATACACTTAAAAAACTGTTCAACATCCTTAGCTATTAGAGAAATGCAAATCAAAATCACTCTGAGATACCATCTTACACCTGTCAGAATGACTAAGATCAAAAATGCTAATGACGACCTATGCTAAAGACGATGTGGAGTAAGGGGAACACTCCTCCACTGCTGGTGGAAGTACACACTTGTACAGCCACTTTGGAAATCAGTATGGTGGTTTCTTAGAAAATTGAGAATCAGACTACCTAAAGACCCAGTGATACCACTTTTGGGCATAGACCCAAAGGATGCTCAATCATATTGTAAGAACACTTGTTCAACTATGTACATAGCAGCATTATTCATAATAGCTAGAACCCGAAAACAAGCTAAATGGCCCTCAACCAAAGAATGGATGAAGAAAATGTGGTACATTTACACAATGGCGTATTATTACTCAGGTGTAAAAAACAATGACATCATGAAATTTTTAGCCAAATGGATAGAACTAGAAAAAAAAATCATTCTGAGTGAGGTAACCCAGACCCCAAAAGTCAAGCATGGTATGTACTCACTCGTAAGTGGATACTAGATGTAAAGCAAAAGATAACCAGGCAAAATTCCATAGCCCCAGAGGAGCTAGGTAACAAGGAGGGGCCTAAGAAGGGCATGTATGGATCTCCCTGAGAAGAGGAAATAGATGAGATTTCCTGGGTAAACTGAGGGAGGGGGAAAGGGGAGGGGATGGGAACATGAGGGATTAGGATGGTCGAGGGAGAGAGTAATGAAGGAGAGATCTTGATAGAGGGGGTCATTTGGGGGTTAGGGAGAAACCTGATTTCAGGAAAACTCCCAGGAGCCCACAAGGATGACCTCAGCTAAGACTCCTAGCAATAGTGGAGAGGGCACCTACTTAACCTTCCTCTGTAATCAGATTGGTGACTACTACCCTAATTGTCATCACACAGCCATCATTCAGTATCTGAGAGAAGCAGAAACAGAGATCCACAGTCAAGCACTGGGCTGAGCTCTGGGAGTCCAGTTGAAGAGAGGGAGGAAGGATTATATGAGTGTGTGTGTGTGTGTGGGGGTCAAGATCATGATGGAGAAACCCACAGAGACAGCTGACCTGAGCTAGTGGGAGCTCATGGACTCTAGACTGAAAGATAGGGAGCCTGTATGGAATGTCCCCAGGCCCTCTCTGCATCTGGGTGACAATTGTGTAGCTTGGTCTTTTGTGGAGCCCCGCCAGGACCTGTCCCCTGACATATGAGCTAGCTCTTTGGAACCTATTCCCTATGGTGGGTGGGATGCCTTGCCGAACCTTGATGCAAGGGGGAGGAGCTTGGTCCTGCCTCAACTTGATATGCCAAGCTTTGTTGACTCCCATGGGAGGAATCGATGGGGGGGAGGTAAAATAGAGGTGGGGGCACAGGAGGCGAGGAGGGAGAGGAAACTGTGGTTGTTATGTAGAATAAATAAATACAAAAAATATATTTGAAAAGAAAACATTTATTTGGGGACTTTCTTGTAGTTATAAAAGTTAGTCCATTACTGTCATGTGGAGAGTGTAGTAGCAGGCAGGCGTGGGGCAGGAGAAGTAGCCGTGAGCTTTATATCCTGATCTGTAGGTAGCAGACGGGGGTGGGGGGGGTGAGGGTGGGGGGGAGGGGGTCAGTGGAGAGAAGGAGGGTGGGCCTGGTGTTTGCTTTTGAAATCTCAAAGCCCACACCCAATGACACACCTCCTCCAACAAGGCCACATCTTCTCCATAAAGGCCACACCTCCTCTTCCTTCCCTCATGGCGCATAAGCTGGAGGCTAAGCATGTAAACATCAAAGACTTTTGGGGGCCAATCTCATTCAAACGATCACAGGAACAGGACAGCTTTGGCAGGTTTAATCAATTCCGTATGTTCTTCCAAGGCCAAATTCGCAATCACCTCACTGTTCTGCTTGGAGACCACCCTAGTCATCTGCATAATGAAGTGCCCACGTGCTGGCATTGCTTTCAAGGGCACTCAGAAATGACCTCCACTTTCTGGAGCAACTTACCTTTTTTCTTTTATCTCTCAACTTGCACGTTTCACTGTTTTTTTTTTTTTTGTTGTTGTTTGTTTGTTTTCTTTTTTGAATTATCTTTGAATTGATTCTTCCCTATCCCTCAGTTCTTTTCAAAATTTGCATCAGGGTGGTCCCCAGGGATGAGGGCTCCCCATCTAATTCACTGATATTAGTAAGAGGGGTAATGATGTGGTCAGTTCACACAGGGAAGATGAGGGGGCAACAGAGACACTGGGGGAAGAAAACCCCCTAGCTTCCTGGAGCTCATGGAGAAGCATTGCAGTATAGTGCGTGTGCAGGCTGGACAGGCCTGAGAGATGTTGGGATTTGGGCTCTGGCGATATTTACCAGGCAGCTTAACAAAACAAGTTTAATGAGTGGTATTCAGTTATTCCAATAAATCAGAGGAAATCTGCACTGGAAGTTTGGGGGAAGCTGTGGGCCAAAGCTTTTAAAATGCAAGAGTATTTAAATTATTTTTAAAAATCGTATCTTTGGGACTTTGGATGATTAATGTCTCAATAAGCTATTTAAAGCGGGGGTTGTCCCTGTAACAGTAATGTTTCACATACTGTTAAATAAAACCTTTAAGCTTTAAAGATTTTTTTCTTTAAAAATGAAGCCCTGCAGGAGTACAGGAAAGTGCTCGGGTGTCCCCAGGCTTTCTCTCTCTCTCTCTCTCTCTCTCTCTGTGTGTGTGTGTGAGAGAGAGAGAGAGAGTGTGTGTGTAAGAGAGAGCGAGTGAGAGAGAGAGTGTAAGAAAGAGAGAGAGACAAAGAGAGAGAGAGAGAGAGAGAGAGAGAGAGAGAGAGAGAGAGAGAGAGAGAACAATGTGATAGCTTTTGTAGCTCTGTGTATTTCTACCTGTGGAAGGATTAAGAAGAACTTTGAAGAGTTTTCTCTGCGCATCTACTCAGACATACTACTGGCTATTGTATGCTGTAAAAAAATTTATTATGATTTTTTCTTTAAAAAAAACTATGTGTCCGTATATATGTATGTGTTCTGAGTACATGTGAGCACAGGTGCCCTTGGAGGTCAGAAGACAATATCTAATTTCTGGAGCTGGAGTTACAGGTAATTGTGAGCTGCCCCAAGTGGATGCTCGGAACTCAACTAAGCCTCAGCAAACACAGTAGGCATTCTCAACTCCTGAGGCAACTTTTCAGCCCAACTGCTGTACTTAAAATAAATTTTTACTTAGTCTTATCAACTTCATATGAGTATATAATGCAATTTGATCATATTCATCCCATCCCTTCTCTTATTTCCCTACCACTCTCTCTGAGGTTATTTGTTCCAAAATGTCCCCTCTCTATTGTCATATCTTTTAAAACAAAAACAAAAAAAAATCACTGAGTTTTATTTAGGAATATTTGTATGTGCATGGGTGTGGAGTTATATACTGTGCCATGGGCAATTTACTGGTGGTTCCACCCTAGAAGAGAAACTTGCGCTCCTGGCAATGACTTCTGTACTTCTTCAGACCAATTTGCATACTGGGATAGGAAAAGCCACCACTCTGAGCACGGAGCAGTCCCTTGGCTGGTGACCACAGTGGATTTGGTATTGAGCTAAGCATATAGGACTTTCTGTCCAGAGCCTGCCTGCACCTTCTAGTGCTAGAGTCTCCATCCCTGTGTCTCTCACCTGAGTTAGATCTCAGACTCTAGCTAGATGCATGGTGTACACTCCAGCAGCATTTGAATGTGATGAAATAGCACCTCCTGCAAAGAGGACCATATATAAATTAGTTATTGATTTCCTGGTGTGGGAGAATTGTCCATTTTCTGTCAATCATGGTTTAAATAAACGCTGATTGGCCAGGTTGGAGGTGTAGGCGGGGAAACCAGACAGGAAGTGGAAATGATGCAAGGAGAGCAGGAGAATTCTGGGGAGGAAGAAGCTGATTCCTCCCACTCCTGCCCAGATCACCGAAGCAGCAGGCTGTGAGCTGCCCCACTGAAAAAGGTACTGAGCCACATGGCTAACATAGATCAGAAAAATGGGTTAATCAAGATGTGAGAGTTAGCCAGTAAGAAGCCTGACCTAAAGGGCCAATCAGCATTATAACTTACAGAGTCCTCTATGTTATTTTCTTTGGGGCTAAGCTAGCTGTGGGGGACTGAGCAGGACATAAACACAAACAAGCAGCCTTTTCGTGTTACAATTTCCAAACATCTTGTCTGTGCAGTGTAAGTTGTAGAGCTCTCTGTTATTTACCACCAACTCTGCTGGGGACCCACAATCCTCACAATCCTCATGAGGTCATGAGGAAAGGGATGGCAAACCTGTCTGCTGAGCTGGCTGGCCCTCGCCTAGAGCTCAGACCCAAAGCTCTCCAGCAATGGGACCTCTTCCCTGGCATGTTGTCATCAGAACCCTTCCCTAGGGAAGAGCAAAGTAGCAATATAACCCAGCTGTTAGAGTGGAGGTGACGTAAACCGGGGAATGACAAAGGAACTTTATGATTCCCTTTCTCCTTCTGTCCCCAGCCCCCATCTGCCTCCCAACCTTCCTTCCTTACCTCCCTCTTTCCTTCCTTCCTTGCTCCCTTTTAGTGTGGAGAATTGAACTCAAGGACTGAAGCATGCTGGGTAACACTCTACCACTGAGCCACACCCTAGGATTTCCTTATGTTACAAAATGACAAGTGCTCACTGTCACGTGTGCCCAACCTTTCCAGGGCAGCTGGACACCGCCATCTACAAAGCTACCAAAGAGAAGTCACAAACAAATCTCACACCATCTTCACTAAATTTATTGCTTGTGTTGGATTACACTCACAGCTATTGTTGGCTGCCTGGCCCAGGGGACAGCTAGCATCCTGCTCACTCAGCACTATGTTAGGGATTCTCCAACATTGTGAATACTCCCTTTGTCATCCCTGTCTTCACATAATGTTGAATGGCACAGACTATTTTTTTTATTGATATGATGATCTTTCTCATGTTAGAGTAAACTCTATAAATAACATCTTACAAAGCAACTTAGCCATTGAAATGCTACTGTTTCCACAACTCTTTTGTCCATTGCTGAATGTGTAAGCCCAGATCATCTGGTGTGGGCAAAAATAAGCAAGTGAAGGAATAGACCTTCCTAGTGGACAACTAAGAAATGAAGGCACATGTGTCAATGTGGTGGCACATATCTGGACTCCCAGCATACAAAAGGTGGAGGCCAGAAGATCAGGAGTTCAAAGCCATCCTGAGCTAGCTAGTGAGTGAAAGACCAGCTTGGGTTACATGAGACCCTGTAGCAACAACACCGATGACAGCGATGAAAGACCAAAAGAAAAGAACTAAACGTGTAGTCCTAGGCAAGAGAATCATTCCCTACTCAGCCTCCAGGGGGAGCACTCACCAGGTCCTAGTGGTTTGCAAGCTATTGATAGCCTCCTGTTCTACTGAGTGCTTCTAGTTATACCACAGTGAAGATTGACTGCACTCTTTCATTTGCCGTTCAATCATTCATTCATTCATTCATGGACCCAATGATCCCTCTGTTTCTTCATCAGCAGACAACTCCTGACCATAATTTTGCTCTGAGCAGCTTGCTCTGAGGCTCACCATGAAGTAGAGTGTAGAGTGGGGAGAAGTCAAGGTGGGGATGCAGGAACTAGGTAGTGGGATTAGCTGGAGCCTAATGTGAGAGTCCATCAAGCATTACACAGGCAGAGGAGCTACAGGGTCAGGGTTTGACATGGGAGCCACGCTTGGTGTCCCCAGAGTCCATCCGAAAACCAAAGAGTACCTGGCCAGAGCAGGTTGGCGGGGGCTGATCAAATGGAACCAGTGAGTCTCAGAGGTGTCAGGGGACAGGGTGGACCAGAGGGTCTCCAGGCCCCTGAGAGAGATGGGTAGTGAGGATTTCGCCTCCCAGCCTTGCTCTAGTGCTGGGCGGATGGGAGCTGCAGTGAACAGGCCAGTGGAGGGTCTGATGCATGCTGCTGTCACTCCAAGGTGTAATTAAAGAGATGTATGCTAATTTTTAACTTGGTTAAGGGATATTAACTTAGACAAATGAAACTCTCCTTTCCCAATAATTAGATATCCAAACAAACACACACTTTCTCCCCAATTAAATGAATGGAAAATTTAAGCAGTAGAACCCAATTTCAATATGCCCTATTTGTTATGAGTTTCCACTTCGCTGCCTTCTTTAACTTCAAAAAGCAAACTGCCCTATCAAGAAGCATAATAAAATCATAACAGTAAAAATATCATTTTGATTTTGGGAAGGCATAAAGTGCTCATTTACAGTTGTGGGAAAAAGACACTTTGTGTTCAGCAAAAATGTCATGCTGTTTCCAAGAGAATATTGCTTCAAGGGCTTAGGGGACCACAGTATCCAGGTGGCACATCTCAATATTATATTTAATTTAAAGGAATAATGCCCATCCCTTAGGTATAGAAAGGATGGATTCTATCAAACAAAGTTGATATTTTAAAATTAAATTACAGAATTAGAGGAGAAAGGAAGAACAATTAATGAATTATGCATTTTTTTTGCTTGTGTGTGTGATGCCGTGTATGGTGTAGGAACGTGTGGGGGATGGAAGAACTCATGTGAGCACATGCAGAGGCCAAACGAGGACATTGGGTGTCTTGATCTAGCATGCTCCATATTATTTCTTTGAGACTTTCTCTCCATGAACCTGGAGCTAGGCTGGAGGCCAGAAAGTTCTAGCAATCCTTCTGTCTCTACTCCTGTAGAACTGGGATTATAGGCATGTGAACTTTACATGTGGGTGTTGGGATTTGAACTCAGGACCTCATGCTCACATAGCAAGCATTCTTATCCTCTTGTTCATCTCCCCAGCTTTAAATCACACATTATTTAGTGCAGGCTATCATCTCCCCATGTGGCACACACCAGCAAGATGCTTTTGATTTTTGTGGCAATGGCTGCGTCATGGGTTGTAACAGGAGGAGTGGGCTGCTTGTCGTCCTGGCTGTCCAGCTAGCTTACACCCGAAATAATCACACAGAAACTGCGTTAATTAAATCACTGCCTGGCCCATTATCTCTAGCCTCTTCTTGGCTAACTCTCATATCTTGATTTAACCCATTTCTATTAATCTGTATATCACCACGAGGTTGTGGCTTACCGGGAAAGATTGAGCATGCCTGGCCTGGCAGCTCCATGGCGTCTCTCTGTCTGCCCTTCTTACCAGCATTCAGTTCTATTTTTCCTGCCTACCTAAGTTCTGACCTATTAAAATGCCAAGGCAGTTTCTTTATTCAACCAACAAAAGCAACATATAAATAGAATGACCTCCTACACCAATGGGTGTACCCATGGCTGGGTAGACTCATGTAGCCCAAAGTGGAAATGTCCAAGTGCTTGTCGATTCTGCAAACCTCAGGGTTCAGGAGCTTTCTAGAACATCTCAGTGTAAGACAAGCTGTGTGTGTTGTAGGCTGTCCCTTTCTTCCCAGAATACACCAATGCGTGCATGGGGCCTGGTGTGCCACAGAGGACAAGGCCAGTGAGTGTACCCAAAGTGCACACACATGTATAGAATTAGACGCAATGTACAATGTGCTTTAAGTGTGTTAGAGACTTATGTAACCCCATACAATTTAAATAAAAGCAAAAATGGGAACATTTTGAAAGTTATTACATATAGTTATGGGAAGCCTGTGCAAAGAAGGCTGCCATTTGCTTGCTAAACCTCTATAAAAATAAACTGTTTTACATATAGCAATACATTATTGAACTAATACATTTTACAAACCCAAATATAAAAAAAATAAATAAGAAGGGTTAGATGCACAAGAGTTTTCAGTAGGGAAAGTCGTGACACTGTTGGCCTATGGGTGGTCTACCTGGAGGTGGTTGTGGTCCTCCTGGGGTCAGGCAGAGGCTATACAACGTGAAATCTTACCTCTCCCTCTTTGTGATCTGTAGCAGCAGCAACAGCAACTATTGCTGGAATGAAATCACCAGAATCCAACCCAGATGGCTGGGATGCACCTGGTCCAGGTGTGTGTGGCAGGAGTTGAATCTGGGTATAATAAGTCTGGGGAAAGGAACAATGACTTGCTAATATAGAGAAGCTCTCGATATCTGGAGCTACCAAAGAGTGGGGCTCACCTCTAGACAGGTGGGATAAGAGGCAAGGACAGGAATGCTGTGGGCATTGAGTGTGAGAGTGGACTGCAGTGCTCCTGAGCCCTGTGAGGCACCGTCCCTTGGTGGGAGGCCAGCAAGGGCTCTTCATGGGTGGATGTGAACAGCCAAGCCTTTTCCTACGCAGGGAGGAGACCTGCTCTGTGGTAAAGAGAGGCATGATAGAATCAAGGTTGAGTTATAGGAGAGAAGTGACGATTGCTGCTGACTTGAGACTTTCTCAGATGCCAAAGTTTATAGGAACTAAAGAGATTGTCATGGCCAACAGCAATGACGAATCATTCCCAGGTATAAGGCAGCATCATGGCATCTTTCTGATACTTCTACAAATTGTGTTTTTGTTTTGTTTTGAGACAGTCCTTCTGTGTAGTCCACACTGGCCTTGAACTCTTGGTCTTTCTACCTCAGTCTTAGAGGTCTGTACAGATATGTACCAATAACCCAGATCTTCCATTTGTTCATTTCTCCCAGATCATCTTTCAGGATAGAAACTGTTATTTTCATTTCCATTTTGTAGACAAAAGATTGGTGGGCGGATGGAATAGATGAGTGGATGTATGAACAGATGGGAGTGGATGGGATAAATAGATGGATGGATGAACAAGTAGTAGATGGGTCGAGGAGTGGATGGATGGATGGATGGACGGATGGATGATAGGATGAACTCACAGAAGAGATAACAGTGAAATGCTGGGTTTCACCTTTACAGTCAGAGTCTAGGTGCATCATTCTCAACTTCTCTACTATGACCTATCCAGTTAACAGAGGATGGGAAGAGGCCAGAGACATCCCAGCTGCTCTGTCAGAAGAACTGAGTGCACTGCCCCTTTCCATCTGTAGGTGCACTTTGTCCATGACCAGGTACAGCATCTCCCTTCTTTAGGTATGGTTAGATGGTAGCAACAACACAGTAATTCCTCCAATGCAAACTGTGAAGTATCAGATCTGGTAGGATTCCCATACCTGCTCCTTGCCAAGCACACTGTCCTGAGTCTGCCTCTCACCGACTTTGTATATAAATAGAACATTGCATTTCACCCATGATATCCCAAGGATGGGCAGTTCTCATGTCTGATGCCTAGTTTGTGGCAACTACTCTGCAATATGCTTCATTGATGGGGCTTGAGAGGTCTGTGGTGGTCATGTGATCTGTCTCCTCTATAGACTTCCTAAGAATTGTCCTGGGCTCAGTTAATTGGCAGCAAATCAGTGATAGTCCTTCAAGAATGAATGGATTCAAAACAGCATTTGATGTTGCAGCTATAGGTTCCAGAAAGAGAGTGGTGGGCTTGCTCTTTGTGTAGGCTCTGCCTGCCTACAGACAAGATGCATGCAACTCACAGGTGCACGTTGTTTAGCTTGAATCTTTGGACATTTTAAAAAAATAGAAGCCAATTTTAAACATGTAGGAAAAAAAGACACTGGACAGCAAGGTAACACAGGAGTCTTTCTCATGGGAGTCACTGTCTTCCATTGATGGGATACTCTGTCTAGTTGACCAGAGTCTGCTACCCTACCTCCTTACAGCAACTAGCTGGAGCGTCCTTTCTGTGGGCTGGTCCCATGCATTAGGGCTTCTGTTTGCATGATCTAGAAGGTGTCTAGAAGGTGTTATTTTAAGCAAAGGTGATAGATCAGAACAATCTATGATCTATTTAAATATAAATCAATAATCTTTGTATATATTTATTTATCATCTACATTTACTTATCATGTTATGTACGTTTCTATCATCCACCTACCGGTCACCTAATTATCAACCTTTCATCCATATATCATCTATCTATCTATCTATCTATCTATCTATCTATCTATCTATCTATCTATCTATCTATCTTTATCTTTATACATGTCTATCTACCAAACTATCATCTATCTATCTATCTTCTCTACTATCTTTCTTATCATCTGGCATAACCATCTATCTTTTTAGATTACAATTCTGTTTAATTTTATTATTATTATTATTATTGTGTGTGTGTGTGTGTGTGTGTGTGTGTGTGTGTGTGTGTGTGTGGAGGAGGAGGAGGAGGATAGAGGACAGCTTTTAGGATCGATTCTTTTTTCACCTTCTTGAAGCAGGGTCATTTTTGTTTCTGGGTTGGCGTACTCCAGGTTAGCTGGCTTTCCGGTAATTTGTCTGTCTCTACTTCTTGTCTTGCTGCAGAAATGCTGAGATTACAGATGTGAGTCCCTGCATCTGACTTTTGTGTGTGGTCTTGGGGATTGAACTCATGTGGGTTTACATGGAAAGTACTTTTACATACTGAGCCACCTCAGTCTATGTTAGCTCCCACCCGTCTAACTTCAGAAACGCTGCCACATTTGTGTTGTAGAGCCTAACACATTAGACGGCTGGCATATAGCAGATAATCATTCAATATTTGTTAGATCAGTGAACTTTCTGGAGGCAAAACCAAGACTAACCTACCAGCTTAAGCTTATAAACGAGAGATTCCAACTCTCATTCCAGTGTCTCAGGACTTCTTGATTCTTTTCAGCACCTCCAGGTCAGGCTGGAGGTGGACTTTGTTCTGGCCAGAATAGCCCTTCTTTATTTTCTCACACCCTCTGACACAGTACAGTGCTGGTTTGAATATCTTTGAGGCTTCCTGTGAGTCATGTTGAAGACACCCACACTCCTCCAAAGAGACCCCAATCTCATTGCTTCTCATCCAAAGGCAACCTGTGTCCTCATTGGGGAATTTTGAATTTTCTTCCATGTTTGTTTCTATTGGCTTATTCTAGAGTTTGCCTCTACTTATTGGAGATATATATATAATATATATATACACACACACATACACACATATATGTATATGTACACACACACACACACACACACACACACACACACACACACATATATATGAAGCATCTTCTCATTTGACCTTGATAATAGTCACTAAGGGGCATGAGGGAGAGGACAAGTGCCTTTAATGTTATTTAAGCAGAAGATGGTACTAGGCCAGAATCTCGTCTATGGTCTCTGTACTACCTGAAAGATAAAAAAAAACTTTTATATTATATATGGTGCAAAAATTCATAATAGATGCTAATCGTGAGAATCAAGGGCAGTGGACATAAGTAAAGTTTTACGGGGACACAGCCACTCCCATTGCTTTACATCTTGTCAAGTGCTTTCAAGCCCATTGACTGTTAGCAGATGTGACCTATGACCTGCCAAGGCTGAGATTTTAGCCACTTGGCCCTTTGTAGAGAGAGCCTACTCCAGAGAGCTGGGACCTGCAGAATCTGAGTTTCTAGGAGTCCTAGAGGCTTTTCTAAAGGAATCTGGGGATCCTGGGCTGTGTTCCACAGATAGTGGAGTGAAGGTAGACCTGCTCAGGACTGTGAGCATTTCATCTTATTCATCTTACAAGCAGAAGCAGTGTGCCCCTATGCTTCCTCAGCCAGGAGCCCTTTAGACAACACCCAAATACTTGTGAGGCATAGGTGTGTTCAAGGTCTTGATGTGTATCGAGATGGCAGAAGATCAAGGAGTTGAGACGGTGGCTGCCTTCTTCATAAACATAAGTTCAAGGTGTACCTCAAAGACAAACGAAGGCTGTGGTTCCTGGTGCAGCTGGCTCAGTGCGAGCATTCCTGGCTCTTGTGCTACCATGTGTGACGTCTGTTTTAGTGAAGTTTTGAGGAGGGCAGACGGAGAGTGAGTAAGGTGAGGTTAGCCTCTCCCCACTTTTCCAATTTCAAAGCACATGATTATACCTGCACATCAGGAACTACCTGACCATGAAATTAGCTGAATCCAGGGTCTGGAAGGACCCTACATCATATCCAGTGGTGCTTCTCAAACTTTAATGTGCACAAAAAAGACACTCCAGGAGTCTGCTTCAAGATAGATCTTGAATCCATAGGTCTCTAGTGGGCCTCAGGTTGTAGAATTCCAAGGATTACCTGGGGGATGCTGAGGCCCATGGGCCAAGGACCACACATGGACCAAAGACACCTTCCTGAAGCTGCTTTCTGCAAGTGTGGTTTCTAGGCCAACAGTTTCCGGGGACTTACAAGTCATACAAAAGCTCATGTCGGATCACAAACCTGTGACCAGACTCCACCCTGCAAGGGATGTGTCCTGAGCTCAACCACCCTGCAGGGGATGTGTATGCAAGGTCGAGTTTGAGAACTGCTGTCCCTTTATTCTTGTGTACCCATTTCCTGCCCTAGACTCCTCACGGTCTGCTTAGAGCCACCTGGGCTTCCTGCCATTCTTTGAGAGAATCATTAACCATCCTTTCCCATCTAAATCCCGGAGCCCTCTCACCCAGAGCCTGTAGGTAGGTGTGCAGACACCCTTGGGATAAGCAGCCGTATTACAAGCCAATCCCTGCAATCTGGAACCCAGGCTTGGGGAATTTTCCATTCGGGACTCATTTTGGAAATGAGTGTTTGCTTCCTCTGTTTACAGTGTCTTAGTATGCAGGACCTGTTCCTCTCCTGGGAGGGAGTCACATGGTCTATGCTTTGGGCCAGTTTACTAGGATGCCAGCCTGGTCCTGGCGGTCACCCACCAGTGCCCCGAAGATATTTTCTCAGTGATGTCATTCTAGGTCTGCTTCCCCAACCCTGTGATCATCTCTAGGTATGACGCTACAAGAGACACAACTGTATCTTTAAGAGAAGCATCAATGATCTGTTCTGCACAGCAGAAAATTACTGTGGAAGCTAAAAGGTGTTAGTTTTCCAGGAACTTATACAAATCCATCTGCTGTGGAGCCAGAAGTTAACCCACATCCTATTGAAAAGTCTGTATTTGTCCTGTCTCATCCAGTTATGAGAATATTAAATTTTTATTTGTGTAATAGGCTCTAATTTGTAGAGCTGCCCTTGCATGGCAGGTAGAGCATTGGGATTGCCGGAGCCCTTATTTTGACTTTTGGCTCTTAAATAAATGAAGCTTTAAAAATGTCGGGAGTCATGTTGCCATAGAATGTAGTTAGATTTCACAGTGACTATAATTGTGATTACAATCAGATGGCTGTAACGATACAAAAGACACATTATCTTTATAATTTATGATCCTCCTGGACCAAGCTCAGCATCTTAAAAATGCAACATTTCAGCACCATCTGGGAGATTTGCCCAACAAAATTATGTATAAACAAAGTTCTTTATTGACTCACTGAGATCCAAGTGGAATCAATTATACATTATTGTTGTCTTTGTCGGCATTGCAAAGTGTAATACGGCTAAAGACCCACATTCCATAAATCATCGAAGCGTAATTTCCCCGGGGGTTGAGTTTTGCGTGGAAACAAAGCCTTGTCGGTATTTTATGCTTAGATTTCTTTGGTGATATTCGTCGTGGGAGCTGGTGCATTTCCTCTGGGCTCCCAGAGAGCGTTGCCAGGCTGGCTGAGTTTGGTACAAAGAGCCGTCCCAGAAGTGTCAGACTGGGAGCGTGTGGTAGAGCAGGGACCAGGATCTAAGGGAAGGGATGCGGATACATCCAGAGTCTCTCAAGTCTATTACTTTTGCTCACACTGAACCCTCAGTGTCGAAATGCTGACACGTAGATATTTTGTAGCTGAGGTAAAAGATTGTTCTGAGCTGTCTGAAAATGAAGGAAAAATGACTCTCTTTCAGAAATGTGGTCCCCAAATCCCAAACCACGGGAACCTGAATGTATTATATCATTCCGTGACTGGTCATTTCAGAACACTCTAAGGAAGATATTCTGGGATTGACAGCACCTTTGCCAGCAATGTACCTATAGTATCACAGGGGAGGAGGAAGGAGGCAGAGCCTGTGCTGCAACAAATTGAGAGTCGAAAGGGCATGGAATGGACCTGTCCCACCCAAAAGCTGAGTATTGTCTGACTTTTCCTGGAGAGATGTAAAAAAAAAAGTGTCTATTTATTCCAGATAAACAAGGCATTGACAGATCAAAGAAAGGATTCCCTCCAAGTCTGTATTGGAGAACCTAAGAGTTTACTAGGGAGTTTGCAAGATCCTGGGCAGCTCAGAGGCGACCATAGCACTGACATGTCCAAACAGCTTAACCATTTCCCTCTTATTTAGTAGGATCTTGGGGAGGGAAGGGAGTCTGGTGAGTTTCCCCCACAGAGAATGCACAGATGCTCAACGTTGGTAGGGCCTCAAGTGGTCACCAGACCGGTCTGCTTCAAGGTGGTGACGGTCATGTCTACTTGGGAAGAACTAGCTACACTGTGCTGAGCCTGGGGCTGATTTGACTCTAGGCAGAGGCCAGGAGTCTGTTGACCCGTGATAGCCACTACTTCCATGGCCTCTCAACTTGTTTGTGTGATTCCGTCAGGTGTCCACTTGCGTGGTGGCCTTGCCTGTTCTCTTTAACATGATCACTCCACGTCATTGCCCAGAACCTGGTAGGACTCTGCACTCTGCTCATTTACTAGTTACCTTTCTTGTTACTGCTTCGGTATCCATATCCAGGATAAGGGGTGGAGAGAGATTCTGATGCTCAACACACTTTCTTTCAGTCTGGGACTCCAGCCTATGGGATGGGATCACACACATTCCGGGTGGGTTTGCCTACCTTCGTTAACCCAATCTAGAAATGCCTTCATAGACATACCCAGAGGTTTGTTCCATGGCGATTCTAGACTCAGTCAGGCTGGCAATCTAGATTATCTCAGCTCACCACAGAATTCTTTTATCCATAGCAGACAGACACAGATGGGCAACGGCAGTCTTTGGGTTGTATTCAAGGTGTCTTATCACTCCAAGGGTCAGAGAGGTTCTCTATAGTATGACCCAGGAACTGGAACAATGAGAGGAGTGAGCAGATCACGGAGGGGGAGAGAGGGAGGACAAAGCTCTCTTAGGCTGGGAAATGAGATTCCAGAAGAGAAGCCTTCAGTCAGTCTGTGGGACAAGAAGGACCATGGACACAGAACCTGGGCAGATGTGTGGGGACAGATTTGATGTCTCACAGACCTTGTGAAGAGCTGGCTTTATCATGAGAAGTTTTGTAGTTTTGGAGGGAGCGCTAGATCAAGGAGAAGGTTCTAGACGCATATGCACATGTTGCAACATTCAACGGAGACAAGTCCAATACAGACTTGGCTTTTAAGTGTGAAAGGTTAACACTTGAGCCTCTGCCTTACCACCAAGGATCACTTCCCTCATGAATATAGTCCCCTCTGCAGTGATTTTGGATGGTTCAGACTGATCATACCCATTTTGGGCCACAAGGTCCACTTCTATCCTCCCAGATGCGGAGCACTCCTTCCTCCCTCTCCAAGGGCAAACTCCAAATATCTCTATGTATAATGTATGGCCTGCCTACCAAGGCCTGGTGGTTGGATCTTGCTTCTCCAGGGCAATGATCCACCAGGTGGTCCAACCTTTTTTCAATCCTGTAAATATGTCTGTCAGCTTTGGATAGGCAGGATGGTATTTTCTTCATGGGCGCTTCTATTCCACTTAGAGAGGCTGCTTTCTGGTCTGACGTCACTGTGCTTGGACAAGGGAAGGAATAAGTTATTAGAGTTAGTAAGAAGCCTGAGCTAATGGGCCAATCAGTTCACCACTAATGCAGATTCTCTGTTTGATTTCTTTGGGGCTCACTGGCTTTGGGAAATGGGCAGGACAGAAACCCCCAACGAGCAGGACCTCATTGTAGAATGATGGCCGGCTTGTTGGGGTTTCTGTCCCACCCAGTACCCCACAGCTGGCAAACCCCAAAGAAAAATCACACACAGAACTTCATAAGATTATAAACTGATTGGCCCATTAGGTCAGGCTACTTATTAGTTCTTATGACTTATGTTACCCCATTATCCTTATCTATGTTAGCCACACGGCTCAGTACCTTTCTCAGCTGGGCAAGTTACATGGGCTCAGTACCTTTCTCAGCTGGGCAAGTTACATGCTGCCTCTTCGGTGGTCTGCGCAGGAATGGCAGAGGAACCTTCCTGCTTCCCAGAATTCTCCTGTTCTCATTGTATCACCTCTACTTCCTGTCTGGTTTTCCCGCCTATACTTCCTGCCTGGCCAATCAGCATTTTATTAAAATACATGATTGACAGAATACAGATAATTCTCCCACACCACCTCATGTTACAGGAAGGGCTACTTAGTGTGTTGGTGCCAGCTCACCGTATGTTAGAGATGAAGGAGCAGAAGGAAGGGCAGAAGGAAGGAGCCACCCCTTGAAGCTCAGAGGAAAGCTGTTGTTTGTAAGACGTGCCCAGTCCCAGTACTGCCAGAGCTAAAAGAAGCTTCAAAGCATGCACATGCGTGTGCGCCATGCCACAGCTTTCCCATGACGTTTCAGATGGAAGCCAGGTCCTCAAGCATAGTAGACGAGGGCTCTACGACAATCTGTATATCTAGCCCCTTGCTATTTTTTTTAAAAGGCCATTAATAACCAGAACTGTTCCTTGGCTCATAGAGAGGACTCCGTGTTTGCTATTGCCTTCATTATATGCATTTTATTAAAAATAATATCACTGGGGCTGATGGAAGATGCCCAGTAGATATTTACTGAATATTTGCGCATTAGGCAAATGAGAATTACACCCACTGGTATGAATTGTGGCTTAATAATTTACTTTGGAGCAGGAACATACTTTAGCTGGAGATTTTTCTCTTGGTGAAAAATCTTTAGTTGGGGATTTTTCTCTCTATATCCTTACAAAGGTTTTAATCGCCTTCTAGCTTGTCAAGTAAGACAGTTAGAGGAAATTGTGGATCCTTGATTCTCAGCGCCATGAATAGAGGAAGCTGACAGCCGAAGAATAGTCTGCTTCTCTTTCTCTCTCTCTCCTCCCTCACTGCAATCCTTTGGAGGATTATATATAATGAAACCATTCTCCAACAGGGAGAGATTCTGAAGGCTGAGAAAGGACTCAACAAGGATCAGACATCTGCCTTCCAGGAACCCCTGTGAATGGCTGGCTACCTGGCTAGAGGCCCTTGACTTTGCTAAGGTGTCCGTGAGGAAGATGGCCCAGGAAGCAGAATTTGTTTCTACAGTGTCCTGTCCACAGTGTTCCCCAGGAACTGCTGGCTTCCTGTGCACATTCACAGAGCCAATTCTCTAACACAGTTAGTGCTAAAGTTTCTGTCTTTAAAAAGTAGTTGAGTTTCCTTTTACTAAGTACTGAAAATGGCAGAGACTGGATTTGCCCAGTCTCTAGTACTCAAGACACTTAGAAATGTGTTTGGTGAACAGTTGCATTAGCACAGTGCCTTTTCTGAAATCTGCTTTTTGTATGCTGATAGACACCGCTGCATCCAGTTTCTAACTGAATCCTCGACCACTTTTTTTCAGGATCAGTGCTGTTGTCTCCATTGTACAAGTGACAAATCAAGGCTGCCATGGATTTATTCATTTATTTAAGAGTCTACTCTGAAAGGTGGTACTGACCGAGGCTATGAGAATTGAACCATGCTCTTTTCCTTTTCCTATATAAAGATATTTTTTATTATTTTTTCATTTATTTATTTATTTTTTTCATTCATTCATTCACTCACCCATCCACCCATTTATTAATACATTCATTGTATTAGTTATTCTGTTGCTGTGATAAAACACAATGACCAAAGGCGACTTAAGGAAGACAGAGTTCAATTTATCTTATGGTTCTGGAGGGATAAGAGTTCATCATGGCAGAGAGGAAGGTATGTCTGTATGCAGCATGCGTGGCAGCAGATAAAGGAAGCTGGGAGATCACATCTCATTCGCAAGCATGAAGCAGAGAGAACGAACTGAAAGCAAGATAAGCTATGAGCTTTCAAAACTAACCCCAAGGGACATCCTTCCACCATCAAGACCACACCTCTTAGACCATCCAAAATACACTACCAATCTGTGACCAAGTGGTCAAACATATGAGACTAGGGGGCACCTTTTTCATTTAAATCTCTGCATTCACTCATCATTCAAGATTGTGTCTCAATGAATAGCCCAGGCTAGCCTGCATCTTGCCAGCCTTCCATTTCAGCCTTCTGACTGCTGGGGTCATGGATGTGTGACACCGCATACAGCTTAATTGAAAAGCAAAACAGCACAACAACAGCAGCAGCAACAACAACAACAGCAACAGCAGCAACAACAACTTGCTTTTAGTTTTTTAGACACCCCATAGCTGTGTTTCTAGGATGGTCTAGAGTGCCTACATTCAAGAAATCCTCCTGCTTCAGTCTCCTCAAAAGCCTAGCCTTTTCTCTGTTTGACTTCTCCATGCTGGTAGCTGCAACGATACCAGGACAAGGTGATATGTCCTTAATAACTAACCAGACTATGAGAAATTAAGTTGGTCTACTCCAAACAGTCATAGAAACTATGCCCGGGAGGATTGTTTATGAGACTCTTATGCTCTATAAATATCTACACAAATACAACCTCCTGCTAGAGATTTAAAAGCTCTTTCTAAGAGTTAATAAGTTGGAGTCACTTTTGTTGTATTAAAAATGTATATTCTCAGAGACAGACTGGAGATAAAGGGATGTTTATGTATTTGTTCCCTGTTCTGGGGAGATGAGCACAAGGGATGTCTATGTATTAGTTTCCTGTTCTGGTGATATGAGCATTTAGTTCCATTAGACGGGTAGTAACAGATGCACTATAGTTTCTGAATGAGTAAACAACTCATGTAACCCAGCCCTAGCCCTGGTAGCTCAGGGAATCCTCATTCCTTTGCAGGGGAGGTGGGATAGAAGAAGTAGGACCACACAGATAGTCCTCTACATCCTCAGAGGAGTCTTTCTGTATGGAAACTGCCTCCATGTTTACAGAAAGGGACCCAACCGTGCACCCATGCTCATGTGGTCGGTGAGGAGCAGAACTTGGAGTGAGTCTCTAGTGAGGGCTCCTCCATGCCCATCAGGGCTCCTGCATCCTCCTCCTACCGGCAAGGGTGCTGATGCAGGCCCTAGGAGTTAAAGGGTGCATGCAGGAAAGCAAGCGCCGACATAGAGAAAAGGGACACGTTTTTCTGGAGAGAGAGGTGGCAGTGCGAGAGTGCTGGTTTTTAGTGGACTCAGTGTGGGATGGGAATTTTACAGCGAGAAAAGCAGAGGGTGAAAGGCAGATACAAGGGAGCTCAGGATCCTGCAAAGAGGCCACTCAGTGGCTAGAGAGAAGGCCACATAGATGAGCGCTTTAGGGTGGGAGCAAAGACCCTGAGTGCGAGCAAGAGCAGCTTAGGTCTACATCCTGACTTTGACTTTAATCAGTACCCTGACCAGGTAGTAAGAACCATGCCTGGAGGCCAAGAATGACTCAGGTAAGTACTAGGGCCCCAGTTCAAACCCAAAATCCCTCTGGGAGAGATGGAGAATCCGTAGCCTAGCCTCATTGGTGAGCTCCAGGCTAAATAGAGACCTCGTTACAAGGAGGTGGATGGCATTTCTGAGGATGGCATCCAAGGTTGTTCTCTGGCCTCCAGAGAGTTCACACGTGTGAACACACACGGTGCAAGGAACTCATGTTGTGTGTTCTGAACCAAGGCTGCAGCGAAGTCATGAAATGTAACATGGGTGAATGCTGCCAGATTCACTTCAGATTTAGGAAATATTTGATTTTGATTTTTTTTGTCATTGATAAGAGTGTGCTCTCTTTATTAAAAAAACAGTTCTATTATTCTTTATGGTACTGACATTTGAAGCTGCAGAATGTAAACCCTTGGATAAGGGGTGACAGCTTGCTCAGCCAAGAGTAGCCACGTGGGTTACACATTTGAGATCTACTTTGTCAGACAACCACACAACTACATCATCTTTCTTAAATTTGAGAACTATATGAACATTTCCCACAGTTTCTGTATCTTTATGTTTAAAATTGTTCACTTATAAACAGCATATTGTAGAGTCTTCTTTTATAATCCAGATTGATAATCTCTGCATTTTATTTTATTTTACTTTTGGTTTTTTGAGACAGGGTTTCTCTGTAGCTTTGGAGCCTATCCTGGAACTAGCTCTTGTAGACTAGGTTGACATTGAACTCACAGAGATCTGCCTGCCTCCACCTCCTGAGTGCTATGATTAAAGGCATGCGTCACCACCCAACTGATAATCTCTGCATTTTAAAAAATAATTTATTTATTTTTATTTATTTTATGTATGTTGGTGTTTTAGCCTGCATGTATGTCTGTGTGAGGGTGTCAGGTCCCCTAGAATTAGAGTTACAGACAGTTGTGAGCTACCATGTGGGTGCTGGGAATTGAATCAGGGTCCTCTGGAAGAGCAGTCAGTGCTCTTAACCCCTAAGCCATCTCTCCAGCCCTGATAATCTCTGTATTTAATGTACTTTTTGATACAGTTGAGTTTAAGTCTTCAGCTTCTGTATTTTGTACTTTTATTCTTTTTTGTGTTAACTGAATATTTCTTATCCTCTCTTCTTTATTGACTTTCTACTGATTTATATCTGAAAATGTAATTTTTGGTTGTTCTAGAGATATTGCACACAGTCTCAACTTATCTACTTTTTTTTTTAAAAAATTAAAACACTGCTTGGCCCATTACGTCTTGTTTCTTGTTGGCTACATCTTAATTTAATCCATTTCTATTAATCTGTATATTGTCACGTGGCAGTGGTTTACTGACAAAGATTCTAACTGGTGCCTGTCTCAGGTGGAGGATCCATGGCTTCTCCCTGACTCTGCTTTCTTCCTCCCAGAATTCAGTTCTGTCTTCCCTGCCTACTTAAGTTCTGCCCTATCTACAGGCCCAAAGCAGTTTCTTTATTAACCGATAAAAGCAATACAAAGACAGAAGGACCTCCTATACCATTTCCCCTTTTCTGTTTAAACAAAATGAAGGCTTTAACTTTAACATAGTAAAATTGCATATAACAAAACAGCTAACAAGCAAGAATTACAGTTACAATATTTATATCTACTTTATCTCTTATCATAACTAAGGAAAACTATAACTATAAATTCTTCAACCCCATCAAAGACTGCAGAAGGATATAATATTACCTAAGTAAACATGGAGTGCATTGTAAACAACTTCCAAAACTCTAGAAATGACAGAGACATCTTGCTACCTGGACAGTCATCCAATCTTCATTCCACAGGCCCATAGTATTATCAGACTTTTCCACAAAGCAGGAAATTTCAAAGACAGTTCAGTCACTTTCTTCTATATTCTGCAGAATGTTTCACAGACTCTTTCATGAAGCAAGAACCCCGAAGGATCATCTCGCCTTTAGGCAAGTTCAGCAGTCATTTCTCTGCGGGTCTTGAATGTTCAGTCTAGCAGTCTAGCAGAAACTGCTCTTGCCCAAATGGCCAGCAAACTCCACAAGGAGCCTCTTTGATGCTCATCTTCCTCTTGAAGTAACTGGTACTGCCAGGAACAGATGTGTCTCATTGTCATAAATAGTTCTAAATTTTTAAAACATTTAAATGCCATATTCTGAAGGTCTCTGAAAGATTTGAAGAAATACCTATCTAACTGAAATATACCTCTATACATCTAGAAAATCTAACATGCCTACAATCTTGACTATTATAGGTGACTATCTATTAACCTGTGTTTCTTAATTATACATTACATTTTTAAAATGAGCTACACAAACACAATACCTTAATCAAGAACATAAATATACATATAACAAAATTGACCTCAAACTTTTATCAATAAGCCAATATCCATACCATTGCAAATTATTCATAACTATATCATATACCCCTTTAAATGTAAACATACATTTATAGACAATATTTGGGAATATGGGCATAGTTTTTTTCCATTCTGCTTCCTACTGATTTGGGGTATTGTTAATCAGGCCTTTTATGGTGTATCCTGTGTGCTAGGTTCATCTCTGCCAACAGTTGGGTGAAGTAATTTTTTGAGGGTGATCACAGTAACCTTTCATGGTGACAGGGTCTATCAAACTGTATTTGTCTGAAAGTATTCCAAAGGTTCTCATTTTATGTGGAAACAAAAGAAAAACCTATTTTCCAAAGCAACATATTCTTAGACTCAAATTTTGGAATCAAGATACCTTTAGAATATATATGCTGGTTTAGCTTACCAGCCCATACAATGAAATGTCTCTCTGTACTTAGCTTCTTCACAGTCAAAAAATTCAAAGAATAACACAAAAATATACACAATCCAGACTCTCTGTGAATTTTTCATTTTTATGTGGCTTATTTTTCTTTACTCCTTTTAATCTATAACTAACTGTACTCTGTCTCTTTAAAGACTTTTTTTTAAAAAAATGATTTATTTCTTTTCCAACTCTCTATACTCTTTTTCTTCTCTCTTTCAAGCCTACATATGTTTATCCAACACTATGACCCATTTAGAGTTCTTTTCTATTTGAATTTGTCTTTATTATGTATCTGTAATTATTTTTTGATCATAAGTGTTTCTTAAAATGCTAAGCAGCTTGGTCTCAGTAGCCCTGGGTGCTGGCTCTGCCTCTCTCACACTTTAAATATGTTGGAGGTAGTTCACCTCAGCTCTAGGACTGCTGGGTGTGAGCCATCCCCATCAGCTAAACTGTAGGTAGCACCATGCAGCATATAAAACCCTTTTTTTCTGAGTAAAAGCTAAATATGCCATGTAGAGCACTGCACAGCCTGGAAATATCTCTGTGTATGGTGGTGGGAATCTGCCATGCTTTCCCACCTGTGCAAACCTAGTAGACCTAACCCTACCACCTGCCCAGGGAGCGCCAATTCATGGACATGATCTCAGCTACTTTCTTCCCAACCCCAAGTGGGCACACAAACACCTGGACCCACAAATGCCATTGAAATGCTTCATAACCAGAGCTCGTGCTGGCAGCACAGCCCAGGAAGCCGCGTTTTAAAGCCACACAGCTTTCTTCTGCTATGACTGAATCAGGAAAATCCCTCCTGAAGGCGCTGTGGCATGCTGCCAGCAAACAGTAAGAAGCTGTGTTAAACTCTGTATTTTTGTGTCCAGAATTCCTTTTCAAGCTTTCTCAGTTTTTACATGGATTTATACAGTCACATGGGTGTCAATTGTTTCAGGGGAAAGAGCTGCTTGTTTGTCCTGGCTGCCCACTTAGCTAACACCCAAAATAATCACACAGAAACTATGTTCATTAAAACACTGCTTGGCCCATCAGTTCTAACTTCTTATTGGCTCGTTCTTACATCTTAATTTAACCCATTTCTATTAATCTGTATAACTCCACGAGGCAGGGGCCTACTGGCAAAGATTCTAACTGGCTGTCTCAGGCAGAGGATCCATGGCTTCTCCAACTCATCTACCTTTTAACACTCATATGTTTTACCTTTATCTTTACAAGCCATGAAATATTTCTATTTTGTTTCAAGTTATAAATGTTATTTTAATAAGGTAAGATTCATAAAACAGTTGCTATTATTACTCTTGTTATTTTCAGTGCTGGGATTTGAACCCATATCCTTGCACATTCTATGCAGGAGTATGCACTGAGCTATCCGTACATCCTTAAGAGTCTTTTATATTGACACATAAGTTGACAGTTCTAGCAACCTGCATTCCTGCCTATTGACCTGAGTTTCTATCTACTTTTATTTCCCTTTAGTCTGAAAACCTTTTTTTTTTAAAAAAATATTTCTTATTTTGTGTGTACTTTTTGACAAGTTTCTCACTCTTTGCTTATCTAGAAAACTTCATTTTAGCAGGTTGTTTCCACTGGACACAGTCCTAGCCTGAGAGTTCTTCACCCTTCCACTGCATTTAGCTTCTATCACTTCTGATGAGAACTCAGCCATTGTTCCTACAGTGTTCTGACCTCTGTGCAAGTCTCTTTCCTAAGCCCTTGGCTGCCTCCCTAGAGACAACCATTATCAATTTCTAATGAGTTCTTCTAGCAAAATACTCTCCATATGTAAAGATTACAATGTATTTGAGCTAGAGTTATGGCTCAGTTGGTAGAGTACTTGCCTAGGATGCCTAAAGGTCAACCATCTTAGCCAACATGGCAAGGATCAGGACACTCAGGGATCCTGTCTAAAACAAAACAAACAAAAATCCAATACCAACCAACCCAAAACAAAAACAAAGACAGAAGACCCCTAAAGAACGACCATGAAGTTGTTTTCTGGCTTCCACACAGATGAGCACATATATGCACACACCACAGTTCACACATGAACATGTGTCATGAGACTGGGCATAGTACCACTATAATCCAAACACTTGGGAAGTGGAGGCAGGAGGATCAGAAGTTCTAAGTTACCCTTGGCAGAGTTTGTGGCCAACTTTGGAAAAATAAGAGCAACTCAATGTGGGATACCTGAGAGCTTGTAGAAAGTAAACATACAGACAAACAAACAAAAGAACAAAATAATAAAAGAAAGAAGGAAATCTTTATAACACACAAACACACAGACATATGCACACCCCATACACTCTCACACCACACTCCCTGTTCATGACCTGGTTCTTTTTACTTAATAAGATATTCATTTGGAGGATATCTCATATTAGGAGCCCCACCTCATTTGAAATATCTTGGTGATAATCATTAGTGTGTATGTCACCATTTATCTCAGCAGTCAGCATCTGTGGGCAGCACATCTCAGCTCGTTTGCTCTTCTGCTGTGTCTTCCTGATGGTTAATCTCTTTACCAGGAAGTCCAGATTGCTGTGATGGTTCCAAAGTGAAGGTGACTTTTTTGTTTAGACAGAACAGTGTTCTACAGTAGGGTTGCTTCCTCCTGGTAGAAAGGGAATAGTGCGAAAGAATGACTACCAAGACAGAAAGATGTCACAAGCAACTCCTAAGAACCAGAGGCAGTGGCTCTTAGGGTCTAGTTAACAACAGGGTGAGACAGTCTCATTTCCACAAAAATACCACGTTGAAGATACCACTTCTGACAGGGATTTCTGTTCCTATCTCCCTGTAGCAAGTACAGCTTGCTGGTCAAGCAGTCCTGTGGACTTGGACACAAAGACTGAGCTGTTCTGTTGAAGCTCATCCAAGCAGAGAAGAGAAGTGCTATGCTGCCATCAGGTTTTTCGGTTTCTGTTTCTGCCAGCAAGGCTGAGCATTCAGACCACCAACCAGCATGTGGTAGATGCAAGAAGGTTGAAGATCATGATAAAGATCGTGATAAAATGTGGGTGCTTTGAAGCCGGGAGATGACACAGTCAGTAAAGTACAAGTGTGAAGACCCGAGTTTGATTCCCAGAACCTATGTTAAATACCCAAGAGTGGCTGTGTCAGCTCAGTGAGATTCCTGGCCAACAAGGGGCACTGATCCTCTAGCAGACATCCATCAGAGGGGTGAGTTTGCTCCTGACCTGTGGCAGAAGCCCGGCAAGGAGGAGCTCGGACATTCCACAACCTCCTGATCTCCTGGTCACTCTGCAGGGGCGGCTCTATCCTGTTAAACTCTCTTACCTCCTATCCCATCCCAGTCTTCACCCAGGAACTCCTTCCTTTATTCCTCCCTTACCCCTGGGGCCATAAAATCCCCCAGCTCAGCCGCCTTGTGTGCTGGGACTGGGCTGTAAGCGCAACCCGGCAGAAGGGAGTTCCTGTGTTTCAATAACCTGCCTGTGGAAAGGTAGGCCTTCTGTCAGCGAGGTCCCTGACCAACAAGGGAACCTGACCCGGTATCAGAAGACCCAATAGAGAGCATTTGAAGGAAGAGATGGGCAGATGCCAAGGCAAGTATTCCTCCAACAATCTGAAAAACAACATGAAAACACCAGATCCCAGCGACCCAACAACAGAAGGACTTGAACACCCTAATCCAGAAGAAGTGGAAAAAAGCGCCATTATGAAAGCAATAGAGTTCCTTAAACAGGATATGAATAACTCCCTTAAAGAACTGGATGAGAAGTATAACAAAAAGTTTGATGAAATGAGTAAAGAAATGGATGAGAAGTATAACAAAAAGTTTGATGAAATGAGTAAAGAAATGGATGAGAAGTATAACAAAAAGTTTGAAGAAATGAGTAAATCCATAAATGATACCCTGGGAAACCAAGAAAAAAACAATCAAACAGGTAATGGAAACAGTTCAAGAATTGAAAACTGAAATGGAGGCAACGAAGAAAACACAAACTGAGGGCCAGCTGGATATGGAAAATCTAGGTAAACAATCAGAGACTACAGAATCAAGCATAACCAATAGAATACAAGAGATAGAAGAACGAATCTCAGATTCTGAAGACGCCATAGAGAAAATAAATGCTCTAATCAAAGAAAACAGCAAATCCAACAAATTCTCATCACAAAACATTCAAGAAATCTGGGACACAATAAAAAAAACCAAATCTAAGAATAATAGGGATAGAAGAAGGAGAAGAATTTCAGATCAAAGGCCCAGAAAATATATTCAACAGAATTATAGAAAAAAACTTTCCCAACCTAAAGAATGATATTCCTATGAAGGTTCAAGAATCATACAGAACACCGAATGGACTGGATCAAAAAAAAAACACACCCTCGCCATATAATAATCAAAACACAAAACATACAGATTAAAGAAAGAATATTAAGAGCTGCAAAGGAAAAAGGTCAAGTAACTTATAAAGGTAAACCTATCAGACTTACACCGGACTTCTCTATGGAAACCATGAAAGCCAGAAGGTCCTGGATAGAGGTACTGCAGAAACTAAGAGACCATGGATGCAAGCCCACACTACTATACCCAGCCAAGCCATCGTTCACTATCAATGGAGAAAACAAAATATTCCAGGATAAAAACAAATTTAAACAATTTGTAGCCACAAATCAAGCCTTAGAGAAAGTAATAGAAGGAAAATCGCAACCCAAGGAATCTAATATTGCCAACACTGCCTACAATAACTCAGACATCTAGCGACCCTTCACAAGCACAACTCAAAGAAAGGAAAAACACAAACTCTACTACACAAAAAATAATAATAAAAAAATAACCGGAGTCAACAACCACTGGTCATTAATATCACTTAATATTAATGGACTCAACTCACCTATAAAAAGGCACAGACTAAGAGATTGGATACGAAAACAGGATCCAACATTCTACTGTTTACAAGAAACATACCTCAACCACAAAGACAGACATCTACTCAGAGTAAAGGGTTGGGAAAAGATTTTTCAAGCAAACGGACCTAAGAAACAAGCGGGTGTGGCCATTCTAATTCCCAACAAAATTGACTTCAAACTAAAATCAATCAGAAGAGATGGAGATGGACATTTTATACTCATAATAGGAACAATTCATCAGGAGGAAGTCTCAATCCTGAATATCTATGCCCCTAATATAAAAACACCCACTTATGTAAAAGATAAACTTCTAGAACTCAAGGCAGTCATCAAACCACACACACTAAAAGTAGGAAACTTCAACACACCTCTCTCAGCAATGGACAGGTCAATCAGTCAGAAACCTAACAGAGAAATAAGAGAATTAATAGAGGTAATGAATCAAATGGACTTAACAGATAGCTATAGAACATTCCACCCAAATAGGAAAGAATATACCTTCTTCTCTGCAGCTCATGGAACCTTCTTGAAAATTGACAACATACTGGGTAACAAAGCAAACTTCCACAGATACAAAAAAATATTAGTAACCACCTGTGTCTTGTTGGATCACCATGGAATAAAGTTAGAATTCAACAACAATTCTAACCCCAGAAAGCCTACAAACTCATGGAAACTGAACAGTCAACTACTGAATCACCCCTGGGTCAAGGAATAAATAAAGAAAGAAATTAAATTCTTCCTTGAATTTAACGAAAATAAAGACACAACATACTCAAACCTATGGGACACAATGAAAGCAGTGCTAAGAGGAATGTTCAGAGCACTAAGTGCCCAATTAAAGAAAATGGAGAAAACACACATTGGAGACTTAACAGCACACCTGAAAGCTCTGGAAAAAAAAGAAGCAGATTCACCCAGGAGGAGTAGAAGACTGGAAATAATCAAACTGAGGGCTGAAATCAACAAAATAGAAACACAGAAAACAATCCAAAGAATCAATGAAACAAAAAGTTGGTTCTTGGAGAAAATCAACAAGATTGACAAACCCCTATCCAAACTAATCAAACGGCAGAGAGAGACCATGCAAATTAATAAGATCAGAAATGAAAAGCGGGACATAACCACAGACACAGAGGATATTCAGAGAATCATTAGATCTTACTACGAAAGCTTATATGCCACAAAGTTGGAAAATGTACAAGAAATGTACTTGTTTTTAGATAAGTACCATTTACCAAAGTTAAATCAAGACCAGGTGAACAATTGAAATAGACTTGTTAGTCACGAAGAATTAGAAGCTGTTATCAAAAACCTCCTGACCAAAAAAAGCCCAGGATGAGATGGTTTCAAAGCATAATTCTACCAGAACTTCCAAGAAGAGCTAATACCTATACTCCTTTATGTATTTCACAATATAGAAGCTACAGTTACCCTGATACCAAAACCACACAAAGATACAACCAACAAATAGAATTACAGGCCAATCTCACTCATCAACATCGACGCAAAAATTCTCAATAAAATACTGGCAAACCGAATTTAAGAACACATTATAAAAATTATCCATTATGATCAAGTAGGCTTCATCCCAGAGATGCAGGGCTGGTTCAACATACGCAAATCTATCAATGTAATCCATCATATAAATAAACTGAAAGAAAAAACCATATGATCATTTCATTAGATGCTGAAAAAGCATTTGAATTCAACACCCCTTTATGATAAAGGTATTGAAGAGATTGGGGATACAAGGATCATACCTAAATATAATAAAAGCTATTTACAGCAAGCCGACAGCTAACATCAAACTGAATGGAGAGAAACTCAAAGCCATTCCACTAAAATCAGGAACACGATAAGGCTGTCCACTCTCCCCATACCTCTTCAATATAGTACTTGAAGTTCTAGCAATAGCAATAAGACAACATAAGGGGATCAAGGGGATTCAAATTGGGAAGGAAGAAGTTAAACTCTCGTTATTTGCAGATGATATGATAGTGTACATAAGCGACCCCAAAAACTCTACCAAAGAACTCCGACAGCTGATAAACACCTTTAGTAATGTGGCAGGGTACAAGATCAACTCCAAAAAATCAGTTGCCCTCCTATACACAAAGGATAAAGAAGCAGGGAGGGAAATCAGAGAATCTTCACCTTTCACGATAGCCACAAATAGCATAAAATATCTTAGGATAACTCTAACCAAGGAAGTGAAAGACCTATTTGACAAGAACTTTAAGTCTTTGAAGAAAGAAATTGAGGACAATACTAGAAAATGGAAAGATCTCCCTTGCTCTTGGATTGGGAGGATCAACATATTTAAAATGGCAATTCTACCAAAAGCAATCTATAGATGCAATCCCCATCAAAATTCTTCACAGACCTTGAGAGAGCAATAATCAACTTTATATGGAAAAACAAAAAACCCAGGATAGCCAAAACAATCTTATATAATAAAGGAATTTCTGGAGGTATTACCATCCCTGACTTCAAACTCTATTACAGAGCTACAGTATTGAAAACAGTTTGGTATTGGCACAAAAACAGAGAAGTCGACCTATGGAATCGAATAGAAGACCCGGATATTAACCCACAAACCTATGAACACCTGATCTTTGACAAGGGAGCTAAAGGTATACAATGGCAGAAGGATAGCATCTTTAACAAATGATGCTGGCATAACTGGATGTCAACCTGTAGAAGAATGAAAGTAGAGCCATATCTGTCACCATGCACAAACTCAAGTCCAAATGGATTAAAGACCTCAACATTAATCTGACCACTTTGAACCTGATTGAAGAGAAAGTGGGAAGTAGTCTACAAGACATAGGCACAGGAGACCACTTCCTAGGTAGAATCCCAGTAGCACAGACAATAAGAGAATCAATGAATAAATGGGACCTACTGAAACTGAGAAGCTTCTGTAAAGCAAAGGACACCGTCAGTAAGACAAAATGTCTGCCTACCGACTGGGAGAAGATCTTCACCAACCCCTCATCAGACAAATGTCTGGTCTCCAAAATATACAAAGAACTCAAGAAACTAGACACTAAAACTCTAATTAACCCAATTAAAAAATGGGGTACTGAACTGAACAGAGAATTCTCAACAGAAGAACTTCGAATGGCCAAAAGACACTTAAGGTCATGCTCAACCTCCTTAGCGATCATGGAAATGCAAATCAAAACAACTTTGAGATCCCATCTTACACCTGTCAGAATAGTTAAACTCAAAAACACCAATGATAGCCTATGCTGGAGAGGAGGTGGAGTGAAGGGAACACTCATCCATTGTTGGTGGGAATGCAAACTTGTGCAGCTACTGTGGAAATCAGTGTGGCGGTTTCTCAGGAAACTGGGAGTCAACCTCCCTCAGGACCCAGCAATTCCACTCTTGGGACTATACCCAAGAGATGCCCTATCATACTACAAAAGCATTTGTTCAACTATGTTCCTAGCAGCACTATTTGTAGTAGCCAGAACCTGGAAACAACCTAGGTGCCCCTCAATAGAAGAATGGTTAAAGAAGGTGTGGAACATATACACATTAGAGTTTTACTCAGCGGTGAAAAACAGTGACATCTTGAGTTTTGCTTGCAAATGGATGGAAATAGAAAATGCTTTACTGAGTGAGGTAACCCAGACACAAAAAGAGGAATATGGCATGTACTCACTCATAAGTGGATTCTAGCCATAATTAAAGGTCTTTGAGCCTATAATGCGTGATTCTAGAGAAACTAAATAAGAAGGTGAACCTGAAGAAAATCATATAGTTATCCTCCTGGATATTGAAAGTAGACAAGATTGCCAGGCAACCTTGGGTGCACTGTGGGGGGTGGTGGCAGGAAGGGGAGATGGTTAGAGAGAAGGGAGTAGGGGAGGATTGGAGAAAGCTTGGGGGAATTTGAGGGGGGGAGGGAGGAAGGAAGGATATGGGAGCAGGGAAGTATATATCTCAACTAAGGGAGCCATTTTAGGGTTTGCAAGAAACTTGATTCTAGAGGGGTTCCCAGTTCCAAGGAGAGGTCCCCAGATTGTTCCCTGGACAGCAGAGGGGAGGGTGCCTGAACTGGTCTTGACCCATAACCTTACTGATGAATATTTTGTATATCACCATAGAACCTTCATCTGGCGATGGTTGGAGATAGAGACAGAGACCCACATTGGAACACTGGACTTAACTCCCTAGATCCAGATAAGAAGCATAAGGAGGGAGAATGTGAGCAAGGAAGTCAGGATCAAAGGGAACCTTCATCCGACGATGGATGGAGATAGAGACAGAGACACACATTGGAGCACTGGACTGAGGCCCCAAGATCCAAATGAGGAGCAGAAGGAGGGAGAACATGAACAAGGAAGTCAGGACCGCGAGGGGTGCATTCACCCACTAATACAAGGGGACTGATCTATTGGAAGCTCACCAAGGCCAGCTGGACTGGGACTGAATGAGCATGTGATCAAACCGGAGTCTCTGAATGTGGCTGACATGGGGACTGTCTGAGAAGCCATTGATAATGGCACTGGGACTTGTTTCCTCTGCATATACTGGCTATTTGGGATCCTAGTCTGTTTGGATGCTCACCTTCCTAGTCCTGGATGGAGAGGGGAGGAACTTGAACTTCCCACAGGGCAGGAAACCCTGACTGCTCTTAGGACTGGAGAGGGAGGAGGAGAGGAAGTGGGGGGAGTGGGAGGGTATTGGGAGGAGGGGCGGAAGTGGAAATTTTTATAAATTAATAAAAAAATACCCAAGAGTGGCGCAATACAGCTGTAATCTGAATCCTGGGTGGTAGAGACAACGGCCCTGGGCCTGGCCAACCTGACTTGTTTGGAGAATTTCAGTTTGGGAAAGATTCTGTCTCAAAACAAAGCAAAAACAACATCCAAACCCCAAACCAAAGAACCCAAGATATGTAGGGCCTAAGGAATGACAGGCAAAGGTGTCCTCTGGCCCCCACAGGCATGAACACACCCATGTGCACATGCGTGGACAGGCTCTTTGACAGACACACAGAGATGTGGTCACCGTGTCTTCCTCTCCACACACACACACTGGCCACAAGAGCCTGAGACTAATATTTAACACAGGAGGAAAGAAAGGCACCGATGTCAAAATCGGAAAGCCACATCCGCTATTGTCTGTGAAATGTGACAGGGCAGGAGAGGTTAATCATGTCTCATAACCAATGTTGCCCTCGTGACTTCACTCTGAGGAAATGCTTGCTTTCCTGGGTTCAAAGTCATTGGCTCAAAACATTTCCGATCTTCCAAGCTGAGAACTCCATCAAGGTGGATGAGCACCGCCGTGCATGTGTGCTGTGGCATCAGGCTAAGTTTGGCTCATACAATTTGCATGGCAGAGGCTTCTGGAAGGAGAAAGAAAGATGAAAGATTCCTCGCTTTGATTAAGCTAGATGGGTCATTAGGTCCCTATTATGCTTTCCACAGTTGGCTGTGGTGGAATGAAGAACCATTGTGTTTATGACCTGAGAACTCTTCCCGCTAAATGGAAATGATATGAGTTCAATGACACAATTACCCTCCTTGGTTCTGGGAGCAAATATGGAATCTGTCCCTAATGTGTTTTAATTGCTCATGCAACTTTATGGAATTGTTAAGAGCCGGTAGCAGCCGTATGCATCTCTCCCTGCTCAGATGACTACCGGAGGGGCACTTTGAACAGACTATTCTGAATTCTTTGCCCTTGGGGAAACGGGAAGTTTTCTGTCTTGAAAAGGGCTGACAGCATCCTTGGATGCTGTGGAAACTACTGGCCATGGCTATGTGTCTTGTACTTTCCATACACTGAGCTTTGCTCTAGGTGAGAACAGGAAATCAATGATTCTGCTTGCTGCTGTTTGTTTTTAAGACTTGTGTGTGTGTGTGTGTGTGTGTGTGTGTGTGTTGTGCATAAATGCAGGTGCCTTTGAAGACCAAAAGACAGTGTTATATCCCCAGAGCTGGAGTTACAGATGGTCATGAGCTGCCATGTGGGTGCTGGGAACTGAACCGACATCCTTTGCAAGAGCAATACGCACACTCTCTTAACAGCCAGGCCATCTCTCCAGCCCCAACTAGACACTGTTATCGGTGGTTTAGAGTGCATTCCCCACTCAACCCTCACAGACCTCTAGGAAGTTGTGTTAGAGTAACTTATCTTGTTTCTGAGCTCAAATTTCTGACAAGAAGAACTCACACAGGAAGGATTTGAAGATAGAGTCCATCATGATGAGGAAGGCGTGGTGGCAGGAGCTGACTGCTTTCAGCTGTGGCAGCAGGATGGGTGAGGCTTTTTTGCTCATATTGCAACAGATCAGGGAGCAGAGGAAGGCAAAGGTGAGTACTCAATTGACTTTCTCTCTTCCCTCCCCACTTTTATTCATTCAGTGGCTCCAGCACACAAGATGGTGCCACCTACTTTCAAGGCAGATTCTACCTCCTCAGTTAATTCTGTATGGAAAAATCCTGAAAGACACATTCAAAGGTATATTTCACCAATGTTCTGAGTGTGGGTCTGTCATTGAACCCAGAGATCATGGATTTGACTAGGCTGGCTGGCTAGTCCCAGGGGTTTTACTTGTTTCCCCCTCCCCAGTGCTGGGATTGCAGGTCAGTGCAACCATGCAGAACTTTTATATGGATGCTGGGATTTCAACTCAGGTACTCATGTTTGCATGCAAAGAACTTTACTACATAAGTCACCTATCTGTCTAGTACCCCTGGGTGTTTCTTAACCCAATGAAGTTGACAATTGAAATGGACCATCACAGGCAGGCAATATTACCCAGACAGGAGAGGCAGTGATGCAGACACCTAAGTCAGGCTATTAGTTAGTGAGTGGGAAAGACAGAGACCTGGGAAGGCCCCTTTGAGATTATGATCTGGAGTACTGTGGCTGCCCCTTCCCACATGAGAAGTAAGCGAGGCTGAACAAAGCTACGGCAAGAGTTTGAGATGGCAAGTCATGGGGCACAAGCTAGGGATGTGCTGTAGCATCCCAGGCACAGAACTTGGGAACATTCATTCCACAAGCATTGTGGAGTTCCACACTCATCCATGGAAAAGAAAGACCAGTTCCTAAGGAGTCCTGCAAGCTGTATGCTACAGGGTTAGGAAAGAAAATGATTTCCTTAGGGCAAGAAAGGCTGCTGGGAAGTCAGAAGTTGAGGAGGTCCTATGGGATGCACCCGACCAGGCATCCAGAGGAAGGGAGGCGGCGATTTCTGTGTGAGAGAACCAGCAGCTTGGCTGCTGTAGAACTTGGTTTCTTTTTATGAAAATCATGTGTAAAATGAGAAAGTTAAATTTAGTGACCTTCAAGGTCACTTCCATCTTTGAAAAATCTCAGATTCTCTCAACTTATGCCCTATGGGCACTGATTAATGGACCTGACAGTACACTGAAGACCTCAATGAGAAATTTATTTGATTCTGTCTTAAGTATCTTCACCTCAGGAAGTCGTCTGCCAACTCTTATTTGTTGGAAGAAAAGAGAGTTCTATCAAAGCTTCTCTGTTCATTGGCCCCTGCCCTGCAGCCCTAACCCACTGCCTTTTATCCATCCTCAAAACACCCTTTGACTTACAGAATCCTTCTGCTTGGGCAAACGACTTAATGTCTTCATTTGCCATTAAATAGACTGCATGCCAGACCCTCTGCATAAGTAATTAATAGATATCCAAATATACTAAATCCTCTCAATTAGTTCATAGTAAATCTTTTTTTTTTGATCTCATGTATGTGTTAAAAGCAGAGAGTTCAGTGGTAAATATTTGACATTACCTCTTGGTTGCTTGGATTCTACTCTCTAGTGTCGCCTATTATTGCTGGAGGCCCAGAACATCGCCATTACTTAGACTTTCCCTTTTAGAGCAGTGTGGCCCTGAGCAAGACGCTTCTCCTTTCTAGACATCACTTTCCACGTATGCAAATGAAAGACATTTATAACATGACCTCCTAGGGTTTCCTAGGAAGAACAAATAATTTAGAAAATTATTTGATATTTCAAAAGGGCTTAGGAAAATACCCCAGGCATAGCTGGATTTTAATTTAGCAAATCTAATAATAATCTAATTAATAAGTAGGCTAAAGATCTTAGTAGGTATCTTTCAAAAGAAGACATGCGAACGGTCAAGGAACATGTACAACATAGGCAACGCTACAGTCGGTCAGCACTCTGCTACTGTGATGAAACACCTGAGACACACGAGTTAAAACGAGGGAAGGTTTGCTTCTGCTTCTTGTTCCAGAGGCCTCTGCCCGTGATTTCTTGCTCTGATTGCCTTGGGCACAAGAATAAAGGGAAGATGTGACAGAGGACGGTGCTCACCTCATGGTGATTGGGAAGCAAAGAATGAGAGAGGAAAAGGCTGGAGTCCCAGTGTCTCCTCGAAGGGCGCAACTCAAGACTTTTCTTCTAGTAAGCCCAGTTTTGGAGGGTTGCATCCTCTCCACAGAGTGTCATACTGGTGACTAAGCTTTTTAGCAGGTGCCTTTGAGACAACCAGCTCTACACTGTGGTTTTAATGACTAGGGAAATGAAAATACAAATAGTTTTGGGACACCAGCTCAGTCAGATTTGGAAGGTCATTACCAAAACGACAAAAGGGAAGGTGTGCTGACAGGGTGTGCAGAAAGGGGGGTGCTCACACAGCCTAGGTAGGCATATAGACCAGTTCCAGTCATTGTGGTAAACAGTACTGGGGTTCCTCTGAAAAGTAAGATGGGGGGTTGGTAAGATGGTTTAGTGCTGCCAAGATGGCTAATTGGCTAAGAGGGCTTAATGTGGTGCTGTGCATGGCAGTTAATACACACTCACAGCTGAGCACTCAGTCACAAATGAGATGTCTACTTCACCCCTCCCCCTGAGGTTCAGAACCATTGCAGGAGAGGGGTGGAAAGATTGTAAGTGTCAGAGGTGGGGGAACCTAGAGAGAAACAGTGTCTTGGATATCACGGGATTGTTCATGACCCACAATAGCTGTGGTTGCCTGAAAAATACCTGACATGATCAATCCAGTCAACACTCCATCATGGAGGAGGAGGGGGCTCACAAACCCCCATCAGTAACTGAGGAGTAAGGATAGTTGAGGTTTCTTGGGGAGGGAAAGTCAAGTTTTTTTTTAAAGGGTGGTTGACTATGCTTCAATGGATGGCCCCCACCCAGGGAAATATGGGCAGTACAAATTGGATTCAGTGGGTTATTTAAAGAAGATGCTTGAAGTTGGGAGGGTTCTCAGGGTGGGAGAGGAACTTGGAGGAGTTACAGAAAGTGACTATGATTAAAATACACTGTATGAAATTCTCAACGGATTAAAATTATTATATTTAAAGAAGAGGTCTTGCTGTGTAATCATGCGCACACATGAGTGCACAGACATTCACACAATAGACAAAATAGATAGACTAATTCTAACCCCCAGTACTGAGCAACCACTGCTGGGTATAGAGTTAAAGGAGATAACATCAGCATGTTGAAAAGACACCCACTCTCCCAAGATTATTGAGAGACTAGTGGATACCTAAGTATTCACCAGTGGATTAAAGTTGGAGACCAGCCTGAGTTACATAGTAAGTTACTTCAAAAACCCAAACAAACAAGCATAAATGTTTGAGGTGGTATACATGCTAAATACCTTTCTTATTACTCAAATGAATAGCTAAAGCTACTGAGAAAGGCTCTGTCTTTAAAAAATAAAAGTCTACAATATGGACTGGAGAGATAGCTCAGTGATTAAGAACATTTGTTACTTTTGCAGAGGACCTGGGTTCAGTTTCCAGCACTGACATGGTGGTTCACAACCATTTGTAACTCCAGCTCCAAGGGATCTTTCTGATCTCTATAGGCACCAGACACACACATGGTACACACATATACATGCAGGTGAAATACTCATAAAATAAAATGAAAACAATAAAATACCCCATCCCTTCAAAATAATCAATATATAATAATTTATAGATAATATATACAATATATAACATATACTACAGATGTGTGTATATATAATATATAGTATAGATGTTATTTATTTATTTATTTATTTATAAAGACAGGGTTTTTCCAGGTAGCCCTGGCTGTTCTGGAACTCTTTATGTAGGCAAAGTTGGCCTGGAACTCATACCTGCCTCTACCTTCTAACTTCTGGGATTAAAGGCATGTGCCACCATGCCTGACAAAAAATTTTAATGCTATATTAATTGTGCATATTAATGGGGCTCAGTGTGGTACTTCAAACATATATACTACATATGGGTTAAATACAACCTCCTCTTCTCCATTTTCCCACAATATATCCTTTTCAATATCCAGTAATTTCTATTGTATTGTCAGGTCATGTTTAGTTTCTGTGTATGAAGCCATGTATGGTGGCATGAGCTTGTAATCACCACACTTGGGAGACAGGGCAAGATGACAACCTAATGAGATTCGGTCTTACAAGCAGAACACACACACACACACACACACACACACACACAAAAGATTCCATATGTGAGAAACTTGGTATGATGCCTGAGTTTCTCTGCCTGGCTTATGTCACTTCTTCCTTCCAGATGTCCCTGTTTTGATAAAACTAATAGGATTTTATTCTTCTTTATGAGCAGCCAAACCATAAAGAAGATTTAAAGGTGTACAGTTCATGGTACTATGAAGGTAATAAAAGCCATGTAGACCATAAAACAATGGAGACCTAAAGGGAATGAAGACCAAGAAGGCCATGAAGACCTGAAGATCACGAAAAAACATGGACACCATGAAAGCCATGGAGACCTGAAGGAAATGAAGCTTATGAATATAATAGAACACGGGCAGAAACTGAGACTTGATATAATGGAGACTTGAAGGCATCATAGACTACTGGGGGATTTTGTCATGAGGAATTTAACCTTGTCCCAGAAAAGGTCTGGTCTTTGCCTTCAACCTTTGTGCAGTCAGCTCCAGGCCTCTGGAATATGTATGTATACTTTCATTCAGTGTCTAGCTTTTTGATATCAACTGTATCTTATAATGTGATGTTGAGCAGAAACTTTGGGTCATGTGGAATCAGTTGACCTTCAAAGAGGCTGGAAACAAAGTAGCTTCTTGGACCATCAGTCGTGTCTCTGTGCTGAAGACCCAGTAAAGGCTCTAGACATGAAGACTTACAATCTAGTTAGTGGTTCTATTGTTGTGAAAAAATATCATGGTCACGGCAACTTTTATAAAGGCAGACATTTCACTGGGTCTCGCTTATAGTTCAGAAGTTTAGTCCATTGTCACCATGGTGGGAAGCATGGTGTCACATAGTTAGACATGGTGCTGGAGAAGAAGCTAAGAATTTTAAATCTGGATAGGCAGGCAGCAGGAAGAGAGAGTGACACTGGGCCTGGCTTGAGCATTTGAAATCTCAAAGCCTGTCCCAGTGACACACTTTCTCCAACAAGGCCATGCCTACTCTAACAAAGTCACACTTCCTAATAATGCAACTCCCTATGGGCTTTGGGGGTGTAGATGGAGGCTACTCATTTGTTTCCCGGCCACCCAGACCCCAATAATCACACAGAAACTATATTAATTACAACACTGTTTGGCCTATTAGCTCAGGCTTCTTATTAACTAACTCTTAAGTCTTAAATTAACCCATTTCTATTAATTTATGTATCATTATAAGGCTGTGACCTACCGATAAGGTTCTGGTGGCATCTCTCTCCTTTGGCAGCTACATGGCGTCTTTCTGATTCCACCTACTCTTTCTCTATATCTCTGTTTGGATTTCCCGCCTGGCTTTACTCTGCTAAGCCATTGGCCAAAACTGTTTTAGTCATTAACAAATAAAGTAACCCATATACAGAAGGACATTCCACATCGTGGGGGCTATTTTCATTCAAACCACCACACTGGCATAGACAACTGTTTTCAGTAATGCTTTCTACACATGATCTTACCCGTCAGAGCCAGGAAAACAATACTGTCCCTCATCTGCAGCAAGACTCAACACAAGTTTCACATTTGCGCCTTTCCCTGGCTTCCCCCAAGAGCCTCTTCCTTCAGCTGATTTGAAAGTGTATCCTTTCCTGCAATAAATAAATCTTAACCCTGAATTTATCAGGATTTGATAAGATCTGTGAGCTCTTCAGGAGGATTAGCAAAGGCGAGGGTAATTTTGGGAATTCCCTAAAACTTGTTGATGTCAGACACGCAGGCAGTCTCATAGATTGGGTTTCCTCTAGCTTTGCAGTTTGCTATTTGTTCTTCATGGCGTAGTTAAAATCTTAAGTGTGAAACTTCTAATAAATATCTTAAGGTACCATGAATGTAATTACATCAATTATTAAACTTAACAAGTCTTTTTTTTTTGTCCTCATATTTGGAACCAAAATACCTTCCTCCCCCCTCCAAAAAAAGCAACTTCAGGTAGAACAAATTTATCTTGACTGAAGTCATGAGATGGTGCTCCGTAGACTCAGAGTAGATTTCCCCTATCCAGTTAGCCCTCTCTGGATTTGTCATCACAGGCATACCCAAAGGTTTATCTTGATTAGGGTTTAAGCTTGATTAATACTATCAAATGACAATCAAAATAAAAGTGAAGCATTGCAGCAAACATGTACGACTGAGGCTAGCTTTTGTCTCTTTCTCCTAAAGCCTTTCTGTAATGTGCATTCTCAGGGTGGCAACAGAGGGGAGAAAGAGAAGGCAAAGCCTTACTGAGCTCTGGAGAACTCCCAAGGCAAGCATAGTTGCGTTACCTAGGGCAGAAGGAACGAAGCTCAGAAGAAGGTGCTTTTGGTTTGCTGTCTTTATTATCGGTTAAATCTTGCCCCATAGGACTTTGACTCCTGAATCTGTTCTGTTTCAGCTTCTAGAGGCAGCCATTGGGAAAGCCAGTTCCTATCCCCAGGCTCAGTGTCTCTTTGGGGTGTACAGGGATGGGAGGTGCAGTGGCCTTTGTGAGTTATTTGATGCATACCTGGATCCTGGAACAGTTGGGATAAGGGCAAGTCTAACACTTGCCTGGAGACACTGATATGGCAGGCAGCCCAGGATCCTGGGGTTGGTGACAGCATCTGGGATTCTCCTTGAGTGGAGCATCCAAGGCCCTAGGGATGGGAAGTCATGTAAACTCAATCCACTGTAATATTTCTTCTTTTAACTGTATGCATTAATATTATTAACATATATATGATGATGACATAGTTATTCTTTAATGGCTATATAGCTTATCATTAGTATTGAATTATGTATTCAAGCCATTTTCCCAGATATTTAAATTGTTTCTAATTTTTGGTACTTAATCAGTGCTCTGATGAACATCATTATGCATGCATTTTGGGGACCATATTTCCTTGGGGTATGTTTCTAGAAGTAGAAGAGCTAGGTCATGGAGAAAAATTGTCTTTAAAATTAAATGAGGTGTGTGTGTGTGTCCTGGATTCTGAATTCTTCTATTGGAATCTCTGTTCTGGAGATGAATACAAGCAACAGAGTTTCACTGAAAAACTGCTGACGTGTCTCTACTGGATGGGGACATGATACCTCAAAGTGAAGTCAGGTACAGATGGGCCAATGGGTGTTGATGGACCTGTCAACGTTGGAGAATGTGTATTTGCATGGTCTTTCTACTGGGAGAAGAGATCAGTTGAATTCAAATTTATAAGAAAACATACAGGGCTGGCATGCATGGAGCTACATAGTGATCCCTGCTTGTCATTCCAGTGTTGGGAAAGTCAGACATTTAAGATCATTCTCAGCTATATAGCAAGTTTGAGGCCAGCCTTGGATATATGAGGACCAAAACAAAGAAACCCACATAAATACAAAACTCCAGAGCTGGGCAAATAAAAACTAGTTCGAGATGAATCTGTTACCTTTCTTTCTTAAATTTTTATTTTTATTGTGTATGTGTGAGTGTTTGCCTACATGTATGTATGTATACCATGTGTGTGCCTGGTCTCTACAGAGGCCAGAAGAAGGCACCAGGTCCCTTGTAGTTACAGATACCTGTAAGCCACCATGAGTACTGGGCACTGAACCTAGGTCCTCCGCAATGGCAGTAAGTACTTTTAACTGTGGATCCATCTCTCCAGTCCCAAGTCCAAGTCTGCAATATAAACTTGGCAAACTCTCCAACTTCTTAATGCATTAGTCTAAGGATGGTGGATGAACCTTGTTCATCAGGGAATCTTCTAGAACTACTCCTTCCCAAGATAGCATGCTGGGAAAGACTTCATACCCACAGTGTATTTATTAAGCAGAAGTTAATAGCCAGTGTACCACACTGCATTGTCATAGGGCCAACCACAACGATTTTGAAGATGGCTATTTTAATGAGCACATGCAGCCTTATGTCTGGTAAGCACATATGAAATGCAGACAGGAGACCCAGTTATTACCTTTTAGCCACGTGGGAACCACTGACCGGAGTGATGAAGCTGTTTCTCAAAGCTGGCTTTGCTGTTTTCCTGCCTTTGACAGTGATTGGGGTCTTGAGAGTGGCTCTACCCCGGTTGTCTCCTCAGTAGGACACTGCCAAACTTGTCGTTGTTGATGGCTGTGGCAGCGGTGCGGGGCGGGGGATGGGGAGTTGGTGGCATGCAAGCTGCCAGTTTGATGGCTAGAGCTTACTTACTGATCCACTCCATGCTTTTTACTATTGGGCAGAAACTTCCCATAGCATTCAAGGCGGAAAAGCAGCGTTCATCTATGGGAAGTGGGAACACTCTGCTTGAATTATATTGCCACTACAAAAATAAAGCCATGTGAATGGTTAGACTCCCAAGCTGGTGTTAACCATCCCACTCTCGACTGAGCTAAAATGAGAGTCAGGGGAGGCTCCGAGGAGGAGAAGAGCTGAGTCAGGGAAGGATATTGGCTGTTGCCAGGTCATCAAGAGAAGCAGGGCAGCAGAAGGAATATATTTATCTATACATATATGCAGGCAATAACAATTGGTGGAGAAAAGAGGCCATGAATTTGAAGGAGAGTGGGGAGGGATACACGGGAGGGTCTAGAAGGAGGAAAGGTAAGGGGGAAATGTAATTATAATCTAAAAAAATTAAACCAACCAATCAACCACCCAACCAAACAAACAAACAAAAACAAACAAACAGAAAGCAGTGGGAGTCTCTCTTGGAATTAGTTTCTTTTGCTCTTTGGATAAAATTTTTGCATATGAACTTCAGAGGCATGGGTAGGAGCCATAGAAGGCTGGCATGACCTGAGATCTCTGGTCCACTGTGGCTTTTTAGGCATTGCTGAGCCGTTACTTATGGGCAGAGCTTCCCCACACAACTGTGTGCCTGCCAGAAGTTTCAGATCTGCTTAGGATGGGTAAATGGAGATTCAAGACCTGGCCCGGCCCTCTGTCAGCTCTCCTCCATGCCCTTTGTTCCTGAACTGTGCTCTAAGTACTCAAGCCTTGACTTACTCCATGGGCTTAAGGTAGTAAGGTCTTGCCTTGACTGACTTCTGCTTTTCACTTGGCCCAGGAGGAAGACTTTTACCGGTGATTACTTATTCTTAGGTGCCGTCAAATCCCGAGGGACCCCTTCTCAGGTCCTTCTAGCTCACACACACACTGGTTTCTCTTCTTCCCTCCTTGTCTGGGCCAAGTCACTCTTGCCTGTGTCAGTGAGTCCTGCTTTCCATTGCTCTCTGATGTCTTACCAGGTGCCTTAGCTCCATGGTGTACCGAAAACTCAAGGTAAGCCTGTCACTTACTCTCAGACAGCGTTCAGGACCTTCTGATCCAGTAGTCACACCCTGAGCCAGGGGCCGCCATTGATCACTTTCTTAAAGACAGTGCAACCTGTCACGGTCTCCTCACTCGGCGCCCGGTGTGAATGGAAATGCCCGGAAAGAAGCTTCATTTGGCTGCAAATGAAAATTCCTGTGGGGAACCTGAAGAGAATGGTTATCTGATTAGAATTTTCAGTACTGAGGAGAGATTAGAAGGTTACAGGTCCAGAGGCTAATTATCTCCTATTGGGCTAAGTTCTGGGCCTCTGGAACAATCATTCCTTGCCCACTTTTGTGTCAGAACTAGCAGCTTGTGACAATAGTTAAAAGCCCTTTCTTTTGGAATCTATTAATTTAGCAGACCGCTAGTGTGCTGACTGGTTTTATGTCAACTTGACACGAGTTAAAATCATCTTGAGAGGAGGGAACCTCAATTAAGAAAATGCCTCCATAAGCTCAGGCTGTAAAGTAAGCCTGTAGGACATTGTCTTAATTAGTTATTGATGGGGGAAGGCCCATCCCCTTGTGCGTGGTGCCGTCCTTGAAATGATGGCCCTGGGTTCTATAAGAAAGCAGGCTGAGCAAGCAATGAGGAACAAGCCAGTAAGCAGCATCCTCTGTGGCCTCCACATCAGCTCCTGCCTCCAAGTACCTGCCCTGTTTGAGTTCCTGTCCTGACTTCATCCAATGATAAACAACAATGTTGAAGTATAAGCCAGATAAACCTCATTCTCCCCAACTTGCTTTTTGGTTGTGGAGTTTCATAACAGCAATAGTATACCTAACTATACAATTAGCTTCTGCCAAGCAAAGGATGTCATCAGATAGCACCTTAGGGCTTTAGAAAAGCAAAATCCCACTATACCTGCCCCTTCAGTGTCCTCACCAATGTATTTAAGACTTGCCTTGATTTCTGACTTTCTTGGAAATGGCTTCCACATTGGAATACGGAATTTAGGGTAACCTAAATCTGTGCTCCTGGGTCATGCTCACTCAAAATTACTCCAGAATAAATATCCCTTGTCCCCATTAATATAGTCAGAGGCTGATCTTTTGTTCCTGGCTGTCCAGACCCAAAATAATCACACAGAAACTATTATTTCAACACTGCTTTTCCTATTAGCTCACACTTCTTATTGGCTAGCTCTTATATCTTAAATTAACCCATATCTGTTAATCTGTGTATCATCATGTGGTTGTGGCCTACCAATAAGGTTCTATCTAGTGTCTGGCATCTGACTCCTGCAGCAGCTACAAGGCTTCTTCCTGACTCCACCTTCTTTCTCCTACTCTATCTGCTTGGAATTCCCACCTTGCCTATTCTGCACTGCAATAGGCCCAAAGAAGCTTCTTTATTATCCAGTGGTATTCACAGTGTAAGAGGGGAATCCCACATCACCTCCCATTTTCTGTCTAAATAAAGGGAAGGTTTTAACTTTAACATAGCAAGATTACATACAACAAAACAGTTATCAAGCAAGAATTACAGTTACAATATTTATATCTACTTTACATTTTATCATAACTAAAGAAAACTATAATTATCACTATCTATTCTTCAACTCCATCAAAGACTCTAAAAGGATATAATATTACCTAAGTAAACAGGAAGTGCATTGTAAGAAACTTCCAAAACTCTAGAATTGACAGAGACATCTTGCTGCCTGAACAGTCACCCAAAGTTCTTCTGTAATGTTATGGCATCCATTTTCAGCCTATAGGCCCACAGTATCTGGTAGACTTTTCCATGAAGCAGAAAATTTGAAGATCTGTTCTCCTTTGTAATGGCAAAGTTGCTTTCTTCTGCGTCCTGCAGAATGTCTGGCAGACTCTTTCATGAAGCAGGAATCCCAAAGGATGGTCTCACCTTTAGGGAAGTTCAGCAGTCATTTTTCTGTGGGTCCTGCATGTCCAGTTCATACAGCAAAACATCAAGCAGTCCAGGAAAGAACAATTTCTTGCTCAGATGGCTAACTAATTCTATAAGGAGCCTCTTCAATGCCCATTATCCTTTTGAAATAGATTGGTGCTGCCAGGAGCAGATGTGTCTCATTGTCATGAAAAATCCTAAGTTCTTAAAGCATTTTAAATGCTATATTCTTTAGTCTTTGAAAGGTTTGAAGAATACCTATCTAACTGAAATGTATCTCTGTACATCTAGAAAACCTAACTAACATGACTACAAGCTTGACTATTACAGATGATTATTTAGTAACCTGTTTTTCTTAATTATACATTTTTAAATGAGCTACACAAACGCAATATCTTAATCAAGAACAGAACAGAAATATATATATATATTTATATATAAATGTAATATATATTTAAATATAAATATATTTATATTTGTTATATATGTAACAAAATTGATCTTAAATTTGTATCAATAGATCAAGATCCATACCAATGCAAATTATCCATCTCTATATCATATTCCCTTTTAAATGTAAACAATCATTTATAAACAATATTTGGGAATTTGGGCATAGTTCTCTCCAAACTGCATCTTGTCTTTTGTTGGGCATAGTAATTTTGGTATTCACAGAGACCTTTCAGAAGATCTTGGTCCATGAAACCACATTAACCTGGAAGGAATCCACAGATTCTTATCCTTTGTGGAAACAAAAGCAGAACCTCTTTTCCAACTTAACACATCCTTAGACCCAAATTTTGAATTCAAGATACCTTTATGATATATATGTTGGTTTAGTTTAGCATTCCGAACAATGAAATTTCTCTCTGTACTTAGATCATTCACAGTCAAAATAGTCAAAGAAAGCATATTAGTATACATAATCCAGATTCTCTGTGTATATTCCATCTCTATGTGACTTGTTTTTGTTTACTCCTTTAACCTATGACTATACTCCTCTCTTTAAATACTTTATTTTTTAAAACTATTTCTTTTTATAACTGTCTATATTCTTTTTCTTCTCTCTCAAGCCTATGTACATTTTAAAGATACATTATGACCCATTTAGAGGTTTATTTCTGTCTGAATCTTCTTTTATTGCATATTAGTAATTATTTTCTGTCCAGGAACACTTTTTTTTTAATGCTAAGTGGGCATGGCTAGGATCAACTTTGCAGTCCTGCCTGTTGGCTCTGCCCTGTTCAACATGGCAGAGGCATTTTCATTGCATCTGATAGCCATGCACACTGGCCTAGCTCCAGTCTCACAGTGGGTCTATGTCAATAACATTAAGCAAGTTTTAGCACTCTGTTCACAAACATCATTTAAATGTTTAGCCTCCTGGAAGAGCCAGAGTTTGTTTTGGCAGCAAGGCCCAGGAAGTTGCCATTTAGAAACTGTGCAGTTTTTTTTTTTCTAATTCGGAATCAGGAAGACCTCTCTTAAAGGAGCCGCTGTGCTCCTTCTCACTGCCAGCAAACAGAGCCCATCTGAAAATAACTGCAACTCTGCTCTTTTGTGTCTAGAATTCCTTTCCAAGATGTCTCAGGTTTTATGCATATGTAGTCAGCCACGTTGGCACCAATTTGTTGTTGGAGGCTGTTTGTTCTTTCCAGCTGCCCAGACCAGAAATAGCCACACAGACACTGTATTATTACAGCACTGCTTGGCCTATTAGCTCACACTTCTTATTGGCTAGCTCTTATATCTTAAATTAACCCATTTCTATTAATCTGTGTATTGTCATGTGGTTGTGGCCTAACAATAAGGTTCTGCCTAATGTCTGACACCTGACTCCTGCATCAGCTACCTGGCTTCTCCCTGACTCCACCTTCTTACTTCTCCTCTATCTGCTTGGAATTCCCACCTTGCCCTAGTCTATGCTGGAATAGGCCCAAAGAAGCTTCTTTTTTAACCAATGGTATTCATAGCATATAGAGGGGAATCCTACATCACATTTAGATGAGAGCTATGGTTTTTGTGTCACCAGTGGAAAAAAAGAAATGAAAAGGAGGACATGACTATTCCTAGGTGTGGTGGAGGAGAAAGTCTACTGCAGTTATGAGGGGGAGTATAACTAGAGGCAGACATATCTAGGAAAGTCCAGAGTGGTAGTGGCCCTTAGCTGGACTATGTGAGGAAATGGGGAAGGGAAAAGGTGAGAGCCAGGTGACCAGGAGACCAAGAGGCCGATAAAGAAAAAGGATAAAAGGACTGGTGTAGTCAAAATGTCTGGATTATGTAGGGAAGAACAACTGTGGAAAGGCAGTCAAACCCCTGGACTGGAGAGATATGACAGCAAGGCGAACCCTAAAATAAGTAGGAACTGAGGGATGCTGGGAGAACATGGCAGTCACGGTCCACTTTGATATATTAAATAGGAACCTCATTAGGTGTTTGACCCAGGTTTAAAACCTGACAGTTTCTGTGTTGAAACTGGCATTTAGCAGGTGCTTAGTCTCTTTCAGAGTGTCATAGAAGCGTCCCACCCAATGATAAGATTCCTGCAAGGGGGCTGTCCTCGGGACTCCTTGGAGAGAGCTGAACACTGTCTGTTTGGCAATATGTTTGTCACTTTATGCTTGAAATGTCCTCTCGTGAGTAGATTCCAGAAGTTTCACTACTAACTCCTCTCTGGAGATATGGGGGGGGGTCATATAATGTCACATATAAGAGTAGTTGAGTGGGGAGGGGGAGAGAGAGAAGAAAGGAGAGAGGAGGAGGAGGAGGAGGAGGAGGAAGAAGAAGAAGAAGAAGAAGAAGAAGAAGAAGAAGAAGAAGAAGAAGAAGAAGAAGAAGAAGAAGAAGAAGAAGAAGAAAGAAGGATGTGAGGAGAGGAGAGGGGAGGACATGGTAAGGCAGGGGAGGAGAGCAGAGGAAATGGAGTGGGAGGGGTCCTCTGTCCCGGGGTTTTGGACTCTTGGGTTTATCTTTGGTGGCATGATGATGATTCAGACTTTTAGGCCATTCCACATGAAACTGGTTTAATGTGCTACCATGACACATTGATTCAGGTAACAGACTTTTGAATGGGGCAGTCAGGAGCACAGGTTTAGGAACTGTGTGGATTGACTGTAATCACAGTTTTGTCTGGCATCCTCAGGGAAACTTTTCTTATCTGTGAAGTTAGGGTGATAATGTGCCCTTTTCCAGAGATGTGTATGAGCATTGGGTAGGCTACTCTCTCCTTGTGGGAGTGTCAGAAGCAAGTCACCACATGTAGATCCCACTAAAGGAATTAAGCGCCTTCTCTGAATGGTACAGGAGCACTACATATTCTTTGGTGTTCTTAAGGATGAAGGATTTGTCTATCTGCTACTTATTTAATCATTTTTTATGCTGTGTACTCCACCACTTATTTAATACATTAGTTTATAATCCAATATGAATTTACTGGTTTCTAGCTCAAGTTTTTACAGTGTGGCCGCTTGTTGATTTTTCAGTTGACCACTGCATCTTGATGGCAAACCCCACTGTTTTATTTTTAAGTCCTTCTTTGTTTTCTTGCACTATAACGTTCTCCAGGCTCTTCTTGTGTAGCCCTGCTCCTCCTAGAAGCAGCTATGTCTGAAGGATCCTGGATATGGAGACTCTGTGTGCTTGCCATTGCTGGGGTATCAATCCTTTTAGGTCCTTTCAGATGACAGACAGCAGTAGGTATAGGTGTATGTATGAACCCAGGTGTGCACATATGTTGTGGGAGTAACTTCCGCTGCCTCAACCAATAATCACTGAAGCAGGAGCCCACAGTGCAGCGGGGAGCGACTTCCGCTCCATCAGCCAATAGCTGCTGAAATACCAGCCCACTGGGGCGTGGTATATTTCTCTTTTAAAAAGAGAAGCAGTTCCGGACAAGGTCTCTCTTGGTTCCGGCTCTTGGTTCCGGTGCTCGGTCTCGGCTGCTGCTCCCGGCTCCTGCTCCAGCGACTAGGCTCCCTTCCTGACGGTTTATGGTGTATGTAAGTTTTACCCCCCGCCAAATAAATAACCCCTTAAAACATAACTGGTGTGGGATTGATTCGTTAATAATTGGCTTTGTACTTGTGAGTTATTGTTTTTGACAAATGTATTGGTATTGATTCTTATATATTGATACAAAGTTAAATTATATTGATTATTTTATGCATACATGCTTCTACCTCTGTTTAAAACATTTTTATGTATTGACATATATATATTATATTGATATATGTATATTTTACCATATTGCATTGTACACTTCTACCTTTGATTAAGATACTTATATATTGTTTATGTATTGATATATATATTTACCATATTGCAATGTATACTTGCACATTGTTTATATTTGGAGGTCATATTGTCCCCATTTATTACACAGTTGTTTACTATTTCAGTCTTTAAGTTAGATAGATATTGAAAATAATATAGATCAATAGTCATCTAAGTTTGTCATTTATAATTAGACTAATCAGGTTCTTTAGGTACATAGAGATTATATTCAGTATAGATAGATAATCTTCAACCTCTTCAAAGAGCTGCAGAAAACGGCCTTTAATCTAACTCAGAGTTCTGTGGTAGGGAGACACAATCCTTCCTGGCAACACTGATCTATTCCCGAGAGAATATTGAGCACCAAAGACACTCCACCTGGAGCCTTTCTTCTTGGTAGAACTGGCCTTTGGGTAAAGAAATGCCCATACCTCAACTACTGACAGAGTTACAGAGTATCCGTAAATGGATAAAACAGGACTGTCATATCCTGCCAAGACAGGATAAGATAATTTTGAAAAGTTCCTTGCCTTTGAAAATGGTATGTCAGTTACGTTAGGCCTTAGCCCAAGTTGGTTGCTTCAACGCTGCAAACATGATTTTGGGTGTTTGCCCAGGTAGCCAGTTGTCTCTATGATTTGTTACATGTTCTGGAAGTTTGATTGCACTTCCTAATTACTTAGGTAACATTATTTCCCTTCTCAGATCTTTGATGGGATTGAAGATTATATAAACGTAATTACTTTCCTTTTATGACATGGCCAAGTTATTTCTTATATAAGACTTAAGCTAGTTAAAATAGGATATTTGTATTTATTGTATATAATTATGTAGGTTTGTACTTACTATATATAATTTCGTAATAGGCTTAGAACTCTCTTACTTAAACAAAAGGGGAAGGTGTTATGGGAGTAACTTCCGCTGCCTCAACCAATAATCACTGAAGCAGGAGCCCACAGTGCAGCGGGGAGCGACTTCCGCTCCATCAGCCAATAGCTGCTGAAATACCAGCCCACTGGGGCGTGGTATATTTCTCTTTTAAAAAGAGAAACAATTCCGGACAAGGTCTCTCTTGGTTCCGGCTCTTGGTTCCGGTGCTCGGTCTCGGCTGCTGCTCCCGGCTCCTGCTCCAGCGACTAGGCTCCCTTCCTGACGGTTTATGGTGTATGTAAGTTTTACCCCCCGCCAAATAAATAACCCCTTAAAACATAACTGGTGTGGGATTGATTCGTTAATACACATATATCTAGAAATTTTCATATAAATGGGTGTATAAATCCTCAGTTGCCCCTGGCTTAGGGAGAAAGTGATCACATTGTCACTATTAGGCATACGATATTTTAAGTTTGGTATATAGCTACTTTATCACATTGAGGGCATTCCCTTCTATATTTAATTTGCTAAGTATTTTTTTTAAAAAAACAAAACTTCATAGATGTTAGATTCTGATATAAGTTAATGTGATCATATATTTTTTCTTTAGTATCCCGATTTGATGGGTTGATTGCATTGGTTGATTTTCAAATGTGGACCCATCCTTGTATACCTTAAATAAATCCCGTTTGGTTGTGGAATAAAGTTCTCTTTTACATTGTTGGATTTTATTTGCTCATTGGGTTGAGAGTTTGAGCTTATGCCCATGTAGAAGTCTACAGTTTCTCTTTCCTGTAACATAATTATATTATCTATTTATCTAATTATTAATGTAATGCTGACCTCATAGTATGTTTTAGGAAGTGACCTCACTGCCTCTGTTTTGAGCACATTGTGGGAAACTGTCTTTATTTTCCTCTTATGTTCTCTGTGAAACTCTCTGTGGTTGGTGTTTTTCTATTTTTAACCATTTTTGCTCATGTGTTTAGATCCTCTGTTGTCAGGCAATATTTAAGTTATCATCCATTGGCATTAGCAATGACACTAGGGAATCATTGGTTACAGATGAGGAGGGTGATCTGCCTAGCATTTTTAAGCCTGTCCCAGCCTGATATATAAAGGCCTGGGAGGTAGGTAGGAAGGGAAAACATCCACTTTGCTTTGTAGTTGCTGTTGTTTTGGGCAGAGGTAGCTGATTGTGTTTGGGCTCCACATTTTTAAGGAACAGGAGCCAGAATCCTCATTCCTAGGCCTCATGCCTTTCCGCGAGGAGTGGGGTCGTTGGGAAGGTGTTGTTCTGGAACCCGGGCTGCCAGCTGATGCAGACTTTGCAGATTCCATTACACTTGGCATTGTCTTCTCTTTATTTATTTTCTGGTTTGACATTCAGTGCCTTTGAAGGCTGGTGGAAGTCAAAAAATGAAGACGGCAGCTCCATGTTGAGGTCATAAGCTGTAGTGCACAGCGGCAGCTGTGGGTAATGGTTCTCCTCAGAGCCTCTGGGAGCAGACACACAAACACACGTGGCTTTCAGTCCTCCAATGGGGAATTGGGTTAGTTTACAACTATGTTCACCCAGAGAGTCAGGAATGTTTCCAGAACTGGAATGATGTGAAGTCAGGGGACACATGTGGGTGCCTATGATTCTGAGCGTCCCCCCAAAACAGTAACACAGGGCCTTCCAGGGCTCCATGAATGTCGATGGAGGCCCTGCCATGAAGACAGTCCATTTTACCTTCCACTTCCTCTTCTAAAATCTTCCTCCAAACTTCCTGAAGGTATGGAGTATCTTAGGTTATTAGGCTCAGGACCAGGCCCCTCATCCTGTAGAGACTTCTGACTGAAGAGCTTCTGTTCTTCAAATTGTAATTCAGATATGAGACAGAGCATAGCCTTGTCACCAGACAAGTGACACCTTCAGAGCTCACAGTGGCTGTGATGTTGGTTACCTGCCCCCTCTCACAGCTGGTGTTTCCACCTAGATATTCAGAATATTGTTGATGGCTTTGGCAGGCTCAACACTCTTACTGGTAAGAAACATGGAAAAGGAGGCCAAATGTCATATATGTATTGACCAGAGGCGCTCAGATCAAGTCACTGGTCTAACATGGGATGCCAGCATTGGGCCCACCCCTTTCCTGTGGAACACAGCTGTTTTGTCTAGTATGTGCCATAAAAATTTTGCTTCTGTTGTTACCAAAGGGACATTCTGACAGCTCCAATTTAAAGTCTGTTCACAGTGGTGTTGTAAACGGTGGCAACCCTTGCACCCTAACAGCATGGGCTCCAAGGAAGCAATTACACCTCCTAAGGTATAGTTTATTAACCTTAAAAATAGGATATGTGAACTGTAGATGTGGAACATTTGTTTGGCACTTCCGTGAGTTCTCAGGTACACCCCAGAAGCACAGCTAGGCAGCTGCTTCAACCTGCAGCCACCCTCCGACCTGGTGGATGCCAGAAACACTCTCTGGAGAGAGTTCTGGGTATGGTGCAGACCAGGAAAATTGGTTTCCTGGGATAAAGGGGTCTCACAGAGCTCCAAAATAGTGAGTTATCACCACCCCCTCCTGGCCACAGGTTGCTTTTATGCAAGGAACAGCTTGGGGTTATTGTCACAGGGTCTGTAAGTGCTTTTGTATCTGCGGCACCCATAGTACAACACGTAAAGACACAGTGCATGAAGATACGGCACGTGAAGACACGGCACATGAAGACACGGCGCATGAAGACACGGCACATGAAGACACGGCGCATGAAGACACAGCACATGAAGACACAGTACATGAAGACATGACACATGAAGACACAGTACATGAAGACACAGCGCATGAAGACACGGCACATGAAGACACGGCACATGAAGACACGGCACATGAAGACACGGCGCATGAAGACACGGCGCATGAAGACACGGCACATGAAGACACGGCGCATGAAGACACGGCACATGAAGACACGGCACATGAAGACACGGCACATGAAGACACAGAGCATATAGATAAAGGCTTCATGTATCCCCTCTTCCCAGGGCTCATGGTCTCTGGAATCCCAGCCTTCAACTTGCCCAGAGCCCTAAACAGTCATACGTCTTTTTTAGGGGACTAAAAGCTATTTCACCTCGGAGACAGAGTGGGACCTTGTGCTTTTACAAAGTTGACTCTTCTGCCTTGCTTTTCCCTTCTGGTGGGTGGAAGGGAGTGAATTCACATTCGGTTCTCTCCTGGTTGCCTCCTTCTAACTAACTGCTTTGCACGTCTGAGCTCAGGCTTGAAGGGATGACAGTGAAACTAACGTGAGACTGTTGGATTTTAAAAGTGACCCCACATCCCAATTATTGGAATGATTCAGAGTTACCTGAGCAATACCCATTAGCATCACTCTCTGGTTGCTCTGGCCTCTAGGTCTGGAGAATTTGCTTCATTGGCTATGTGTAGGGCTCAGGCCAGGACTGCCCTATCCAGTATGGCACCAGCAGTCACATGTAGCTACTGGGCACTGGAACTGCGGACTATATTCTCTAGCTCAGAGACGTATTAGAAAAAATAAGATGTAAAATATGTCTTTAATATTTCCCCTATTGATTACTTGTTATACAGATAATGCTTTGAGTATATTGAACAAAATGAAATATAATTAACCTTATCTGTTTCTACTTTCCTTAATGTGGCTACCAGATAGTACATAACACATAATTATATATCTGACCGCTATTACCTCTGTTGGACAGTCTTGGTCTAAGACCATCGGTTTTCAACATGTAGGTCATGATCCTTTGGGGGTCTAATGACCCTTTCAAAGGGGTCATATGTCAGATATCCGGCATACTAGATAATTACATTATGATTCATAACAGTAGCAAAATTAAAGTTATGAAATAGTAACAAAAATAATTTTATAGTTGGGGTCACCACAGCATGAGGAACTGTATTAAAGGGTTGTAGCATTAGGAAGGTTGGGAACCACTGGTCTAGACAGTTCAGGCTACTTACAGTCAGTAAGCTGATCTTGTTCATAATTGTTTGCCCACCACTGAGGAAAGCCTCCATGATATAGCAGCTGGCTGGGAACTGTTTTCAATACCCGGGCTATAATGCTGTCGGAAGAATTATAGCCTCTTATCAAAGACCTCTGGGGATTTCCGGATACACAAGGAATATAGCTGGCTATTAATGTGAATTTCATCTTGCTGGAAAAGGGGGAGGACTCCTAATAGCAAATGACGCGATCATGAGTTTGGGTGAGCTCCCCATCTGTTTATTGACGGCAACAGGTGGTGGCTTTGCTTTATGGAATCATAGCTTTGAAACATATATTTAGTATCTGGGTAAAATTGGACAAATTTTAAGCAGGAAGAAGCCTAAGTTGGAGCAGATAATAAAATTCAGATCATAAAGCTATTAATGGGGAAATAAGGACGTGTTAAGAAATCATGACTGTAATTTATAAAATTAACAAATTCTGTGTGTAGTGTGCATGGCAGTCACAAAGGCCTTTGGTGGCTTAATCGTGGGACGCTGGCTCCCTCATAACATCGGCCCCAGATGTTGCTAGACCATTTCTATGAGAGCCCTAAGGGTTTCCAGATTTTGCAACTAACAATAAAGGGCACTCAATTAAGTTAGACTATCAGACAAATAAGGAATAATTTTCAGTCATGTCTGCCCTGTGTGATGTCTGTGTCTTAGGTTAAAGCATCCCAGCTGCTAATCTGAAACCATTTTCTCACAGAGCAAAGGAGTAAACTCAGACTCTTACCTCTGGAGAGTCCCCTAGATGATCTGAGCTCTGGGTGACTGTGAATGTCAGAGACAGGAGCAAGAGAGCTTAGACTCAAGCAGCCTGGAGCCAAAGGAGTCGGGCCACACACTTTCTCTTGCCACCAAGGAAATAGAGAACTTGACTTTAAGGCCCGTGTGACCTGTTCTCGACTTATATAATACAGAACCATGGCACTATATCTGTGTTTTGAGTTACTCAGGTCTCAGGAACTTGTCATAGGAGCAACAGCAAGGTCCTACCTTGACGTTCTGCAGGGTCCTCTAAAGTCTAGCGGAAACACACACACACAGACAATAGCTTCATTTGCTTTCAGCTGACTCTACAAGTCACTAATTGGACTGAAGAGATGGCTCAGGAGGCAAAGTGCTTGTCATGCCAGTGTGATGACCTGAGTGTGGATCCTCAGAAACCACATAAAGCTGGACGCAGTAGCAGTAACCAAGCCCCCGTAATAGTAGCAAATGTCTAGAATCCCCACACTCCTACAGCAAGAGGGAGGTGGAGATGGCGATCTCTGGAAGGCTTATGAGCCAGATAGCCTGGTATATGTAGCAGTGAACATCAGGAAATTGGGCTTCAAACAAATTCTAGGGAGCTGTTAGGGTAAGGGGGAAAGACAGACCTAAGGATCATAGGACTTTCTGAGCAAGGAAGATGCTGCCCTGGGCTCTTGTAGGTTTTTCCCATGGGGTTTGGGAGCACAGCATCTGAGCAGCTGTGGTCCATGTCGAGGGGAGGCAGCAGTCATGGAGAGGTGCTGGGAGATCTTTGCCTTCTCACTCTGTAACCCCTGGCCTTGACTGCAGGGTTTTTTTTCCCTCCCCGGCACTGAAGGGGAAGTTATAGTAGACTTTTCACATTACACATACAAAGAACAAAGTCGCTAATCTCGGGTGTGAGTTTTCCCCTTTAAAAAGGGAAGAGTCATGCTGAAAGACTGAGAAAGGATACAGCCTCCTGCCTCCCTTTATTCACTAAAGTTCTGCATTTGCAGAACCCCACAGGGGTTATGTTACAGGCTAATGGTCTGCAGCTCTGAACCCTCCCCTGGTTTCTACACTCAAAGCCACTGTGCCCAAGAGGCCTTAAGGGAAGCAATAATTGCATTATAAAGTAGACAGGTAACTCTTTGAGGTCCTGCAAAGGTAGCTCCCCTGTGTCCAATCCCCCCTCTTCCCTTTCCTTGACCCCCCAAAGCAACAGCAACTTAACTTGAAGTTTTGATTAACTTCTGAATTTTTCTTTACACTTGCAGGTAGCTTGTCAAGGCTATTCCCATGATACAAATCAGTACAGCATATTTACACTGTGTGTGTGTGTGTGTGTCCTGGCTAGTTTTTTGTCAACTTGACATAAGCTAAAGTCATTATAGAAAAGAAAGCCTTAGTTGAGGAAATGCCTCCATAAGATTAGGCTGCTTTTAGGGCATTTTCTTAATTAGTAATTGATGTGGGTGTGTCCAGCTCACTGTGGATGCTACTACTCCTGGGGTAGTGGTCCTTGGTTCTATAATAAATTAGGCTGAGCAAGTCATTAGGAGCAAGCCAGTAAATGGCACCCCTCCATGGCCTCTGCATCAGCTCCTGTCTTCAGGTCACTGCCCTGTTTGGATTCCCATCCTGACTTCCTTCAATGATGGTCTATGATGTGGAAGAATAAGTCAGATTCTTTCCTTGCCACTTGCTTTTGGTCATGGTGTTTTATCATGGTAATAGAAACAAACTAAGACAATGTGCATGCCAATGAGTCATATGCCTAGAGCAGCAGCATGCTTGTGAATCTGGAAGCCAGAGCTTCACCTCAGCATCTTTTTAAATTGCCATTCACTTTATGTTTTGAGTCAGGGTCTCTTACAGAATGTGGAACTCACAGATTCAGTTAGACACTCTGACCAATTAGCCTTAAGGGTTCTCCCATCTCTTTCTTCCAGTTTTGGGATTATACAACCGTGTCTGATTTTTTTAAGTGGGTCCCCAAGCTTGCACAGCAAACTATTGACTCAACTACCTCTCCAGACCCACATCTGAACTAAAAAATACTAACATGTCATGAAGTACATTGTTTGCAAAACACAGTGTTGTGGTTTGAATAGGATGTTTCCTATAGTCTTGGCCATTTGAATACTTGGTCCCAGTTGGTGGTTGCATTTGGGGGAGATCCAGGAGATACTGCCTTGCTGGAGGGAATACGTCTCTGGGGTTGGTTTTGAGAGTTCAAAGCTTTGCAATATTCCCAGTGTATTCTCTTGTCATCCTACGTGTGATTTAATATATGAACTGTCAGCTTGCTACTCCAGACACCATGCCTACCTTCTGCTGTGCTTCTCACCATGTTGGTCATGGATTCTTATCCCTCTTATGGAATCATAAGCTCCAAATAAATCCTTAAATTCTTCCTTCCCTAAGTTGCCCTGCCCCCACTTTATAATGCAACAGAAAAGTGACCAATATACATGATATCACACACACACACACACACACACACACACACACATATATGTATGTACGCACACACATGGAGTCTGATCTGCTGTAGTCTAATGACATCATTGCTGTCCCTCTCTGATTATGAACATAATGAATTAAAAAGATTCAACAACGAAGTTCAGTCGCATTATTGCATTATCTTCATTAATTACTTCCGAAGAAAGTGTCAGTTCCTTTAATCAAGTTTTCAAAGCCAAAATGAATCATAAGACAAATACAGTGGTCAAACCCTCAAATTCCTTCTGAGCAGGCACTCGCTTGTGGCCCTGAGGTTTCTGGGTTCTAGTGAGCAGCAGAGGGCTCATACAGATGTGAGAAATAGGAATATCCCTCCAAGACAGTAAATCTGGCAAATCATGGATAGAAACTATTTATGGTCTTGTAATGGCATTTTCTAAAACAGGATTTTAAAGAATATTCTAGAAGACAGAAGTTGCTTCATTGGCAGTCAAGGCAGGTCACCCTGGAGTATTTGCAAACATATTTATGAGCATAAATGCCAGAGAAATTTGCATATTATACTTTTTAATTGGTCTTGTGATTCCACATGGAAACCTTTCATTGAAGGGAAATGTTATCCCTTCCCTCTCTAGACAACAAACTCTTTCCTGAGACACCTTCCGAGGCTGCCTTGCAAACGAGAGGGGTACGCACTTGAATCAGAGATGTCAAGGCCTTTGAGCATCTCTTTATCTTCTAATCCTCTGACATCAAAGGCCACAGGCCTGGACCAGCTATGTGACATGTATGGTCTAAGGCAACACGGCCCCTTGGAGATATGAACAGAAAGGAAGATACCAACAGCCTATTTTGAGAGGTGCACTTTTCTTTGTTTCTTCCCACATCCCACCATATCTCAGCCATCTTGTCTCTCGGACACCCAGGTTGAGTTAATGTATGTTGAAATGACAATTCTATATAACCAGACCCCTTCCCACGACAGCAGCCCCACCCATATTGAAACTGCATGGAGTTTTATTAGCCTAGTCTGCTCTCCCCGTGCTTTGATGCTCGCCCAGCTCTCTAGAGCGACCGCCTTTGCATCTACATATTGATGATAAGGTCTGTGTATGAGGGTCTATTTTGCTTGCATGGAGTTTTCACACTTATTTGATCCTTGTAATAAATCTGTGAGGGAATGAGGATTGTTTATTCCAATAGACAGGATTGGACACATTCCGGGTGGTGTGGCTATAGACTAGTACGGTTGATTCACCTGCTCACCCTACCAAGAGCCAAGACTCTTTGAGGTGAGTGATTTTTCCAGTCTTACAAGGCACAGTGTTGGGGTCCCAAGTGGATTCTTTGAATTCTTTTTTTCCCAACATAGTATTTGATTGATTATTTGGGAATTTCACACAGTGTCTTCAGATCATACTTGATTTCCAGTCCTCCCTGTCAGAAGCCATCAACTGTGAAGAGCTACGCTTCTGCATCCCTATCACAAATTTCGAGGGTTCTCTTCAATGGCTTCCTGTCAGGGCTGTTTTTTGTTTGTTTGCTTTGGGGGTTGTCATAGAAGTCTTCAGTGTCTCTCATTCTCAACTGTGAGTGTGCGGTTGCCATTTATACCACTACAAAGGAAACTTCCTTGCCCACAACAGCCAGTGGCAGCCAGGATGGCTGATATCTCTCTCTCTCTCTCTCTCTCTCTCTCTCTCTCTCTCTCTCTCTCTGTTCTTTTGAGGCAGGGTTTCTGTGTTGCCCTGGCTGTCCTATAACTAGCTTTATAGACAAGACTGGTCTCGAACTTACAGAAATCCACCTGCCTCTGCCTCCCAAGTGCTGCGATTAAAGGTGTGCCCCACCACCACCCAGCATTCACGTTTTGTGGGTGGATACATACGCGTGTGAGTGCAGGTGTACACCACAGCTAGAGACGGTGGTGACCCCCCTAGAGCTATAGGTGGCTGTCAGCTGCCTAATGTAGGGGCTCGGAACCAAACTCAGTTTCTCTACAAAAGCAGTATAAACTGTGGTTAACCATTAAACCAGCACTCCAGCCCCTGCATCTCTCTTTCAACAACCTGGGACAGGGATGAGGTTTCTCCATGGAGCCTTCCTGACAGGGTGGTTTTCGTAGAGTTGAGCTAGAGGTCAGCCCTGTACCAGAGAGTGCTGTGGAAGCGCATTCTCTTTGCAGTCACCTGAAGAGTGGCTTTATTTTTTCCCTTGAGGTGCCATACCCAGGAGAGTGTTGGGTGAGTTCTATGGTTATAATACACCATCACTCTTGTATGAAGTCTCTATCTGGTGAGAAAGAGCAAGCGGAGTTTGAGGGATGGAGAAGGACAGAAGGTGCCAATGTGTGCTTAGCATCACAATAGGGGCAGCCCCAGGAGCACGTGGGTCCCATTTATTTTTCTGATTCATAACTGTTACTCATGTCAGTGCGCAGCGGTATCAGGCTCCCTTCATGCACCGGCTGCTTTCGCAAAGAATCCATTAGTCTCGCATGAATCTTCAATTATCCCTCTACTCAGCGAGGAAGCGAAGCTCTTCCAGTTGATGGAAAATCTTTTTGCTCTCCTAACCATTTAACCAGACCCAGAACACTAATAACTTTTACTAAATCTCATGAAATGGGGTGGGGGCCCTGCATCCTGTAGGTTATCATACACAGCCAGTAGGTAGATAACTGTATATAGATTTCTAGCTCTGCCCATTCGTTCATTCACAAAACATTCAGAGAGAGCCTGCTGTTTGCCAGGAATAGGGACAAATCCTGGATACTTTTGCCCTTTGACAAGGGCTCTATCTGCCTTGTGCAAGAGAGTGAACACATTTAGGGCCACTTCAAAACAGCCTCAAAAGGAAGGAAATTACCAGTAATCACACTACTATGAAGCTCCTGTACAAATATCTTATCAAAGAGCTGAAGTGTGTGCATGTGTGTGTGTATGTGTATGTATGTGTGTGTATGTGAGAGAGAGAGAGAGAGAGAGACAGAGACAGAGACAGAGACAGAGAGACAGAGAGACAGAGAGAGGGAGAAATTGATTTTGGGTCTCTTCATCAATGGCTCCCTACTGTGTTTATTTGAGTCAGGGTCTCTCACTGAACCTGGAGCTTACCAATTCAGCTAGGCTGTCTGGATAATGAGCTCTAATTGTCTGTCTACCTCTGTTCTCTCAACACTGGGATTATAGACACCCTCTGCTATGTGGAACGTGGGTGCTGGAGATCTGAACACAGGTCCTCATGTTTGCTCAGTAGGCACTTTTTCAACAGAGGTATTTCCCAGTCTTTAATTGTTGTAATGGTTATTTTTTTTAAAAGGCTAAAGCAGTTGGAAAGTTTTTATGAAAGTTGCGAGGGGGATATAAAGAATATGGGTTTCTTAGACTCTTTTAAAATTTTGGGGACTGGAGAGCTGCCTTGGTGGGTAAGAGCACTTGCTGCTCCTGTCGGGGACCTGGGATATGATACCCTGTCCTGGCCTCTGTGTGCACCTGCATGCTGATGGTACACATGCAGAAATGTTGAATACATCACTTTGTCAATCAATCAATCAATCAATTAGTCAATCTTTAAAACTACATTGTTGAGTAGATTTCCTATAGCTCAATTCTTTGGAGGAATTCTTTATAGATCAGGTGCTATTTGAGATCTCAAGAAATGCGAATGTGGCTATTGAAGGGATGTCACAGACAGATGGATTAGTAGGAGCAGAGATGAAAATGGAGAAGATTGGCGCACTCATGCAGAAGACAGAGAATCAAACAAACTTCAAGACTAGGCTGGGAGTCACTTCCACCACCAGCCAGCTAAAGCCAAACAGAATGTATGGGCCCGTGTAAGTGAAAAACCAAGTGGCTTGAAACCAAAAATTTGCCCACATCCTCTTTGTCTCCATCTTGTTACCTGACTTCAGAGAGTTCAAACATCCTTGCGAAGAACTCTTGCAATATATATTCACATTCTATAAAATTTCCTTCCTTGACATAAAGTTCTTGGAAAGTACACAATGAAAGAGGAAATGTCGGATGTATCGACCACGATCATGTTCTAGCGAGAACCTTGAGAGTTTTAAGAAATGTCATTTAGAAAAGAAAAATAGTCTTCAAGCATTTGAATAAAAAAAAATCAAGTCATTGCCAGGAAAGAAGGGCTGAAACATTTCAACAGCAACAAATCACACTAAAAGATGAATGAATGCATGTCTACGGTACTCATGGGAGGAAAATATGAGCCAAGAGCTCATTTCTAGTCAACCTGTCCTTTGGGGATAAAGGTACAGGTGAACTGTCAACGAATATGCAGAAACTATGAACTGTGGTTAGCCTGAGCCTTGTGTAGAGAGAGACAGTTAGGGCCATAGCTTAGTGGAGCATGTGCTTAGCATACAAAAGTTCCAGGGTTTGATCTCTATCCCTGCGCAAACCAGGTGTGGTGGTACAGACCTTTGATCCCAGCACCTGGGAGGTGGAGGCAGGAGAATCGGAAGCTCAGGGTCATCTTTGACTATGTAGGATGTATGAAGCCATCCTGGGCTACAGAAGACCTTGTCTCAAAATAAAAATAAAACAAAGCAAAATAAAACAACAGGAGAGACAATGGCAGAAGAACTGATATTGAGTCCACACAGATAAGCAATGGTCATGCGGGAAAATACAACGCACAGTGACTGTTGCCACGCTGACAGTTGTACATCTGCTAAAAACGGAAGGAGCTGATGGAGACCAGAATGAGCTCATGGGTTCCTTTGGTGATATTGTCTGGGAAAAAAATTCTTATTCCAAATTAGAAGTTATGGAGAATGGGAATATAAAGAAGAAAAGTTGCAAATAATATTTTATGGTAGGAGATCAAGAGATAAAATCCACAAGAGGACAGATTAAAATATTAAAAATATTATAAAAGTCTAAAAACTTTTTTTTTGCACAGAAATTCAAGCCTTCCTCAACTCTAAAACACAGACTAAAGAACAGGAAGTTCACGGAAATTCCACACGTGGAAAGACTTTTATCTGTTTCAGTATGCACATATATCTATGTCTGGGCATCTCTGTGTGTAAGATCATATGCATACCATTGTGTTCCAGAAAAGAGATGAAATATGCTGACTGACTGGACATGTGACACATGCCTTGCTTTTAATCCCAGCACTGGGGAGGCTAAAGCATGAAGATAGAGGTTCAAGGTCAACTTGGGTTACAAGCCTGAAAAGTGTACTGATAAACACAAGATCTCACTATTGAAAGAAACATTTTTATGGTTTATTTTTTACTAAAGGAAAAAAATCAACATTGTGCTCTATATTAGAGATATGTAAAGAGAAGTCTTGTAAAATGAAATAACAAGAAAGATGAAACGCGAGACAGACAGCTTGGCATTGGGTGGGATGGAGTTCAGACCAGAAAGCATCACAGGAGACAAAGAAGATAATTTACAATGTTAGGGCCTGCCTTTCATAATGCAGCCAGGCACTGTGATTAATGTTTAGTCATCGGTAGCACACGTCAGTTTTCTTACCGCAGAATCAATAAGAGATTCAAGGAGAAGCCATCGAATGCATTAATATTAGTCTTAATCCACCTCTGTCAATTGAAGGATTTGCACACAGAGAGGAATTCAGTAGGAAAATAGCAGGCAGTCCTAACCAGCACAGACAGTAAGGTTAATCTTATATGCGAAAGTCTAGATAAGAGATATTTATTTATTTATTCATTTATTAACTTTACTTATTTGGTCTTTTGAGATAGGATCCCATTGTGTATCCTGGGGTAGCTTGAAACTCACTACGGAGAGATCTGTAGTTATGTAGGCTGCCTTTGAAATGATAGAGATTGATTGCCTCTTCGTCCCAAGTGCTGTAATCAAAGGTGTATACCACTAGGCCCAGCTGTTTTTAATCTTTAATTATGTGCCTGCATGTGTGTCTGCACATAAGTCTGTGCATGTTGGCATGGGTGCCTGGGAAGGCTAAAAGAAGAGGATGTCAGATCCCTTGAAACTGGCTTTACAGGCAGATGCAGGCTGCCCACAGTGGTGAGCGGAACCAAAATTGGGTCCTCTATACAAGCAACAAATGCTCTTAATCACCGAGTTATCTCTCCAGCTCCAAGATATAGTTTCTTAAAGTTCACGTGGTGCTGTAGTTTGGATATGCTATGATATTCCCAGTTGATAATGACATTTTGAGAGACTGTGGAAACTAAGGAGGTGGGCTCTGTTGGAGAAAGTAGGTCAGTCATTAGGGGTGGATCTTTGGGGATACCTTGTCCCTGTCCCCTTCCTGTCTTCCTCTGTTTCCTGTCCACAGTGGTGTGGACAGCTTTCCCACACCATACTTTTCCCACCATGATGTTCTCCTACATCATGTTCTCACATCATGTTCCCACATGATGTTCTCTCCACATCCACAGACAAAATATCTGAACCCTCTGAAACCATGAGGCAAATTAAACCTTCCCCTTTTCATGCTGCCCAGGTCAGATGCTTCAGTTATCACTGAGATAAAATTAACTAACATACATGGGACGGTAAAGAAGTATCTATACTTGCCTGACAGAGGTGTGTGGATCTGAGTTCAAGGCCTGCCTGATCTACAGAGTGAGTTACAGAATAGCCAGGGCAATACAGAGAAACCCTGCCTCAAAAAACCACACACACACACACACACACATATACACACATACACAAAAAGTGTCTATGTCTTATCCCACAAAAGAGATCTTAAATGAATTTTGAAGGAGAGAAGTAATACAGAACTCTCTGCTCTGAGCAGCGCAGTAAAGAAACTATTAGTTATTTTGTGAGTGAAGCTAAATGAATAGTTTTAGGAAGTCTATTTAGAAGTAAAACTAAGGAAGTCCTACAGGAGAACCTGGGAGAAGATGAGGTTAAATATCCTGTGGATCTTTCATATTAAAGCTTGAAAACAAATCATAAGGCTTTCATATTTAGCTTAGTGCAGAATTAATACTTGCCTGCACAGGCTCGCCAGTGGAACAGGACAGAAAAGTCTGGGTGGAGATTCAACAGCACATGGGTATTTAGTATCTATTTGTTTAAGTCTAGATCTCCAATCAGTATGGGACCAACGGTGTCTCCATCATGACAGAGAGCTTGGTAGTAGTCAGAAAGACATGGTGGTGGGGCAGTTACTGAGAGCATATATCTCCAGACACAACCATGAGGTTGAGAGACACAGAGAGAGTGTGCTAGCGGGTAATGGTGTGAGTCTTTAAAACCTCCTCCCATAAAGCCACACCTCCTAATCCTTTCTAAGTAGTCCCACCAACTGGGGACCAAGCATTCAAATATATGAGCCTATGGGGGGTCATTCTCATGGGGGGTCATTCTCATTCAAACCACTACAAGCAGGGACATGCTCATCATTTGATCAGAGCATCTTGCTGTTTGGGAATGTATGCATTAGCTGACATTTCTACAAATTCTCACTGTTTCTGGAGTCTCAGAATGCAATTAAATTTGGAAGTCTGTTGTTGCTGATGTAAAGACTTTACATCAGGTGAGACTGGAGTTAGGTAAGACCTCAACCCACCATGGTGGATGCCATTTTAACAAGATGCCTGGGTATGTAGCTGGTTTCCTAGAGTCCTTGCCTAGCGTGCACTAAATCTTTATGCCTGGGTTTATGCCTAGTACTGCATTATTCAGGTGTGACAGTGCATGCCCATAACCCGGTACTTGGAGGTGAAAGCAAGAGAATCAGAAGTTCAAGATCATCCTCAGGTACATAGTGAATTTGAGGCCAGCATGGACCACATGAGACCCTGGCCAAATAATATCAAAGAGTGGCGTACAAGGAGAAGGCCAGGTGACGGCAATGTGTCTACTAGTCAAGGAACACCAAGGACTGCAAGCAACATGCAAAGCTGAACAGACTCTTTTAGAAACTTGAGGAAGAGAGAGAGAGAGAAAGCGAGAGAGAGAGAGAAGGAGGGAAGGAGGAAGGGAGGAAGAGAGGAAGAAAGGGAGAAAAGAGGGGACAGAAAGGGAGGGAAGGAGGAGGGGTCCTGTTCATAACTCAATCTTAGCCTTCTAGATTCAGGAATGAAGAAAACAAGAGCCTGTAGCAGGCTCTTTTGAACTGCCAGTCCTCAAATTAAGCCTCAGGGACTTATTATTAATTATGAATGCCCAGCCTTAGTTTACGCTTATCCTACTAGCGCTTATAACTTAATCTCTTTCTCTTTATCTACATTTTGCCTCAGGGCTTTTTACCTTTCTTACATTCTGTATGTCCTGCTTTCCTGCTTCCTTGATGTCTGTCTGTCTGACTCCTGGCATCTCCTTTTTTCCCTTATTCTCTTCTCCTCGAGCCTATATTCCTCCTACTTATTCTCTCTGCTTACCAGCCCTGCCTATTACTCTACTGCCTAGCTATTGGCTGTTCAGTTTTTTTCCCACCAATCAGGTACCTTAGGCAGGCAAAGCAGCACATCTTTACATCATTTAAATAAATGTAACATGAACAAATGTAGCATACCTTTACATAGTTAAAGTACTATCCCACAACATAAACAAATGTAATACACCTTTCCATAGTTAAAGTACTATCCCACAACATAAACAAATGTAACACACCTTTACATAGTTAAAGTACTATTCCACAACATAAAAAAATGTAACGCATCTTTCCATAGTTAAAGGAATATTCCATGATAGGAGCCAGAGTCACTGGACCTGGCGGTCAAAAAGCTTCTGGAACAACACTGTGAAGTTGTCAGTGTCTCATAAGACTGGGCCTGAGACTGAGTCTACTTTCACCTTACTCTCTCCCTGACTCTGGCCTCCGGATTCAAGGTGCCCAGTCTGAGCACTTGCCTACTATGATCTCAAGGCATATACAATGTGGTAAGTTTAAACCAAAATGCCTCCTGAGAGCAACCTACACACTGGGTTGTGAGAATTTAGTAAAAAAAGGACTGTAAAAATAATTCACTAATTATGCACTTTTAAAATATTGATTGCACATTGATTTGGTAATACTTTAGATATATTGGGTTAAATAAAACATATTGCTAACATTACATTCACTTATTTCTTTTTACTCTTAAAAATATGACTACGAGAACGTTTTAAATTATACATGTGGTATGAGGCGACGGCTTGTATTTCATTTTTTTTCATTGCTGCTCCACAGACAAAGTCAGAAGCAGGCTAAGTTACTGTGATGGTTACTAAGTTACTAAGGTGGCCTCCCGGGCTCAGGGCAGAGGTGAGGGGAGAAGCATAGCTTTTGAGGGACAGGGAAGAGAGATGGTGTCTAAGCACCTACTATGTGCCAGAGGGGCAGCCTAGAGAGGAACAGAGCAGTGAATATCCCATGAGCAATTAGACCTTCTTGGGATGAGAGCTACGGGGTTGGGTATGCAGGAGGGTTGCAGGTGTGGTGTGGGAGAATTGTCTGTATTCTGTCAATCATGTATTTTAATAAAACGCTGATTGGCCAGGCAGGAAGTATAGGCGGGTCAACCAGACAGGAAGTAGAGGTGGGGCAATGAGAATAGGAGAAGGCTAGGGAGGAGAAAACTCCCTCAGCCACTCCTGCGCAGACCACCGAAGAGGCAACATGTAAGCTGTCATACTGAGAAAGGTACTGAGCCCATGTGGGTAACGTAGATAAGGATAATGGGGTAACATAAGTTATAAGAGCTAATAAGTAGCCTGACCAAATGGGCCAATCAGTTTATAATCTTATGGAGTCTTGTGTGTGATTTTCCTTGGGAGTTGCCAGTTGTGGGGTACCGGGCGGGACAGAAACCCCAAAAAGCCAGCCCTCATGTTACACAGGTGTGTCCAACAGCATGTGACCCAGGAAAGCTATGAAATCAACCAAACACAAAATAGTAAATTGACTTAAAATATGAAAAGATTTTCGTATAGCATAAGCTTTGTCAAAGACAATGCCATGTTGCAAAGACACTCCTGGTTTGAAGCTTGTCCAGGAGTTAGGAGGAACTCTGTAGAGAGATTATGCTGGTGAAGAAGAGACGGGGGTCAGTCTTGCTGATGGTGACACTTCTAAGGAGGCATTTAGTGTTGGGAAGGGAGGATGGCTTCCACGCTGGAAAGGAAGTTAGCCTGTGAAACGGCTGGGCACGTGGAACCACTAGCAGATTTCAATTTCCACCACTGGCAGATGATAATTTCAATCTCAACCACTGGTAAATAATTTTGGAATTTTCAGCATGTGCTTCTGGTCACTTCAACATTAGTGGTCAGAGAGACAAATGTCGCCCCCACTCCCATCTGTCAAAGCCTTACTCTGTAACTTGGGCAGACCCTAAACTCATCAGCCTCCTGCTTCAGACTCTTTAGTGAGAGTTACAAGAAGAATCACCTTCCTGTCTTAAGAAACGTTTTGAACCACACACAAAAAAAATCTGACTGTCCAAAGAAATTCCGAGGCCATTATTTATATAACAACTAAATAATAATAAGTATTTATCATTATATAATTACCTGTAATGGTGTCTCACAAATCTTAGCAACAGGAATCTGAAGGGTTCGTATTTGTTCTGTGATGCACAGTGCTAAATCTGGGCACTGGAAAATTATAGACCCAAAATGTCACAGATGCTAATAGATTGTCTCATTATATAACAAACCAAATAGCTCACGAGAAAGTACAGTGATAATGATGAAGGCAAACCCATAAAGATTTCTAATTAAAGTGGAAGAATAGCAACAGCTGAAGTCACAGCCATGCCAGGCCACGCTGACGGTGCAGGAGAAACAGAATCTTGCAAATTCCCATGCTTAGCAGCCCAGGCAGTAATGTCAAGCAGAAGCTGAGCAGGGTGCTCAGCAGCCCTAAAGTCAGCTTGCTTTCTGTTTGGAAACTCTGGCTTAAAAACACCATACGTGGGAAACTCATAGTCTTATAAAGCAAAAAGACAGGAATTGCATGTCATCCGTTTGTTAGGGGAAAAAAATGAGTGTTAATTTTCAGTCTCCCATTCACTGTCCATTCCTTCCTGCTCTCCTTTCCCTGGTCTGCAATCTTCTAGAACCTACGCAAGAACAGGGTGCATGGATGGCAATGGCAATCGTGTTAATTAAGTAGGCGGTAACAGGAGCGGCAGTTTTCAAACACTGAAGTTATCGAGAGCCCCAAGACCTTGTGTGCTTTGAGCTACCTCTGCCGAGATGCACTGAGATGCTTGAACTGAGATGCTGAGACCATCGACTCATTTGAAATAACAGCAACAGACCCGCGCTTAGCATAGTAACAGAACACATTCATCAAAATAAGCTGTTTTCCAAGAGAAGGCAGCAAGAAGACCAGCACTGCTGTGCCAGTCGGAAAATCCACGGAGTGTCTGGGTTAGCAGGAGAGCTTTCTTTGTTCTCCTATCGGCCGCTTCCTGCAGCAGGCTGTGCTGTCTGGCTGAAGCAAATGGGGGGGAAGTTTGGCCACGCATCTGGAGAAACATTACTGCCCCACTGCTCTTCTTTTATTCTTTGCTCAGTGAGATAGTGCCAGCTTCCCAAAAGTTAGTGATAGTGTGGAATATGGGGAGTCAATGAACCATCCATCTTTGCTTGTATTAGGGTCCATTTTTCTGCATCAGAATCTTTTTACCCACAGAAGATTTTTGTAACACTGCCCTAGCCAATTGAAAAGCAATCATGTTCTAAGCAAGGCGGTACTTACAAATGTTGACATGCTTCATTAAAAATGATAGAATAAATACTGGTTATATTCAGTACTGACTACATCAGAAAGTATTTAACTATGAGCGGAAGGCTGTCCAGCCTGTGGCAGCATACATGCGTATTTTCCAAAATCTAATATTCATCTCAACACCTCAATTTCCTCTTTGGCAACAAGTAGTATCAGTTGTTTAGCTGGAGATGGCAGGGTCTCCTGGCCCTCTCCTGAGCAAGGGCAAGGCTGAATAACTATGGTGCCAGTGCTTCTTACACATATCTAGAGTATTCCCTGGGAATGTTCAGGGCACAACTCAGATTATTACCCAGGATCTTTTATTCAAGACAGCTACTGGATACAGTACATGGCATAAGAATTTTGTGTGTGTTTACAAGGGATATTAAGTCACGTGGCATTGATTTGTACTGATTCAACAAGGGCAGTTTTTCTTTCTTTCTTTGGGCATGGCAGCAAAGAACAGGGCCATCAGCTCAGGTAGACACATGGCCACTAGACACAGGGTGTTAAAATACGGTTGTTCTTCACCTTTCGTAATAAACAAAGAGCAGTGTCTGGAACAATGCAGATGGCTCCTTTGTGGGGCCATGGATGTTGTTTATTTAGTCTATTTAGTCTTTGGATATTCAGACTGGAAATTCACAGGGAGGGGGGCTAGGGCGTGAACCAAGGCCTCCTTGAGCATCCGAAACAAGCTCTCAACCCACTGAGCTACGTTTCCAGCACAAAACCTCTGGGACTCTTGTGATGCTGGGGGCTCCAGATGTCTTACTCTCTAAACTTCTGGAGCAATAGCATCTCTTTCCCTAGGTTCAGCATATGAAAACTTGCCTCATCGCTAAGATCTGTTTGTAAGTCCACATCAGCGCTTCTGAGCTAACCTTGTAATTCACAGAGACTTACATGCACTGTGTCCTGGTGAGGTCAGCCAGCATGCTCGGTCCCAGCCAAGGTTGGCGCTCATCCCTCCTGGTGGTGAATGAGTGCCCCTCATGCAGTGTAACTTGTGCTGTAATGTTTCAGGTAATTTTTTTTTTGATAGTTTTTTAGTTTAGAATGACCCAGAAGAAAACTATGGGCGCCTTCACAGAGAAGCCATGTTGATGAGACAAAGCTCTGATCTGGCCTGGCTTGTTACCGTTGACTGTGTTTCACATTACAAGTGAAAAATACATTAACCAAGGAGTCTTTTTTACAGAAACACATGTAAGGCAAGAGTATGTACTGATCCGGTGATGAAAATGAAGCCCCGCTTTGTCTGACTTGCAGTGCTGCTGACAGAGCGTCACATTAACAAGTGAAAAGCGAGTAGGTGCGGTGTCTTTCAGTGAACACAGAAAGCAAGGTTATGTGCTTCTTGGTTGAAGTGATCTGACCTTGAGTTTATAAGAACCTGATTTTCTACCCCCCACCCCACCACCCCCACCCCGGGACAGGGATTCAGTATTCACTCATTCAGTGGTCGGTGTTTTTGCTGAACATGGTTATCAGGTTATCATGGGGAGTATGAGCTGGTTAGCTAATGGAACAAGCCTCTCCTTGGCCATCCCTTCATTAGAAAGGATAGGTCACACTGTGCTTCAGTAACAGCGTGTCCTCAATCTTAGTGTTTCAGAGTGATAATAGTTTCTCTTCTTTGAAATTCTTTAGAAACAATACCGTGTGTGTGTGTGTGTGTGTGTGTGTGTGTGTATGCGTATGCGTGTGCGCATCTGCGCACACATGCTAGTGCACATGTGTGTGTGTAATATGTGTGTTGAGTGTACACAACTGTGAACTCTGACAAAGGCCACAGGCATTGAGGGTCTTCTACCATTCTCCACATCATTCTTTTGAGGCAAGTTCTCTCTCCCTGAGCCAGGATCAAGTCCTAGCAATCCCCCTGTCTCTGCTCCCAGAGTTAAGATTACAGATGCACACAAGACCATGCTCAGTTTGTTCTAGGGGAGCTCGGATCTGCACTCAGGTCCTCAAACTTGTGCAGCAAGGGCTCTCAAGCCCGGAGCCATCAGCACAGCATCCCTAATAATGCCATTCACTTATAGTTCCTGCTTCACTTTCATTGTCTGTTCGAGGGCTCTTATGCATGCGTCTTTCCCTTTGTGATGTGGGCTGGCACAGGTCCCAGCACTTAGAGCACAACTGGTCACAGCAGCTCTCAGTGCATGGAAGGATGCATCTCACAGGCATTGAAGGGTGTTCTGCAGAGCGCATTGTTTCTGTTGATGCTTGACTGAGGTCAATCCCAGAGCCACACCAACTTTCCAGAGGGAAGCTAAGAGCCATCCTGCTGGAAGCCAGGAGGAAAGCAGACTATGTGAGGCAAACAGTGCTAAGGAAGGTCACATTTGTTATGTGTCATTTGATGGAAAATCCTGGAAGATGCCGTCAGTTCATCAGTTTGTTGTGCTGTCAGTGATCAACTAAGCAGTGATCAACTAAGAAATGTCAAAGGCCGTGTTAAAATAACGGTAGCAATGAGGAGTCCACGGAAACCAACCGGGATCTGCAAGGAGTAGGGGTGTGTGTGTGTGTGTGAGACAGAGAGAGAGGGGGGGTTTCACTATATAGCTCTGGCTTTCCCAGTAGTCATTGCATAGCCCAGTAGCCCAGGCTGGTCTCAGACTCACAGCAATCCTCCTGACTCAGCTTCCCAAGTGCTAGGATTACAGCCATGTACTGCCTTTTCCAGCTTGTGGATTAGGCATTTTGGAGAACAAAAGAGGGGTGAGTGGGGCCTTAGTGGCGCCCGGGCAGAGAGAAATCAGAGAATGAGCAAACCATTAGGCCAGCAGCCTCTGCAGCTGCCACATATCCAAGCAGGGTATTCCTTCAGGTATGTTTCAGAGTAAATGGTAGACTCAGCTCTAGAAATTTCCTTAGACACATGCTCTACAGCTAGGGTCACCTTAGGGACATGAGCCTGAACTAGATCCTGTCAGTGGTTTCTAGACTTTAGGTTAAGATTCAAAGTTATGGAGAGGGCGCAAAAAAAGCCTAGATAGTTTGTTCCTACCTCTTTTCTCCATCACCAGTAAGAACAAAGAAATACAACTAATTCAACCACAGTACAGCATCTACTCTGTGATTCGTCTTCATTTCAAGGTTAAAAGACAAATATTCTAAAACCTAAATAAAGAGGATGGTGGGGAAAAACTCTGTACTTGAGTGTAAAATGTAATATATGTCGCTGTAATTTATGTTCACAGCATACTCTTAATATCTTACTGCCTCAAAGGATAATAATTATTTATAAATCGTCATAGTTTTGACAAATTTATTGGTATGTTGTTGTTTTAGTTTTCTATTTTGATAAAATTCCAAATGCATCATTGATTATAAAATCTATATTAGTAAGTCCCACATACTATTCCGTAACCCTAAGGGTAACATCTTGTCTTACTTTAGCATAATGTCGCTACAGGGTGTTGACATTGGTATGCTGTATCAATGGATTGCATGTGTTTGTAAGTGTCTTTGCAATTAGTTGATGTGTAGGTCTGTGTAACTACTACCCCACAATAAACCATCGGAACACTTTATGTGACACTAGAATACCTTGTACGTGTGGGATCTCCGTGCTTAAATTGATGACTCATATAATCATAGAAACATTGACTGCTTCTTAAAACTGATATATGCATGATTGATTCCCTGCACCCTATGAAGCGCTTTGGGATGTTTCGAGCAAGCAATGATAGTGAAAAGAGTTCTCTGACTGGGAACCTACAAGAGGTTGCTAAAAAGATTTTTAGAAGTCTGCTAATTTTAGATTCAGATGCATGAGTCCGTGGAGCATGAGGTGGTTTGAGTGAGAACGGCCCCCATAGGCTTACAGATTTGAACGTTTGGTCCCCTGTTAATGGAACTCTGTGGGGAAGATTAGGAGGTGTGGCCTTGTTGGAGGAGGTGTGGCCCTGGGGGTGGGCTTTGAGCTTTCAAAATCTTACTCCAGGCCCCGCCCCCCTCCAGCCTAGGATCAGGATGTAAACCTCTCAGCTACTGCTCCAATGCCCAAACCTGTCCGCTTCCCACCATGATATCATGGTCTAATCCTCTGAAACTGTGAACACGCCCCCAGTTAAATGCTTTCTTTTGTAAGAGCTGCCTTGGTCATGGAGTCTCTTCACAGCAATAAAGCAACTAAGACATGAAGTTTGGGAAAGAAAAAATAAGGACACTGTGACGGCTCGTACTGGGTTCTCTGTATTATTGGGTTTCCTAGAAGAAAGAGGACATGAGTTTGACGACATGAATGTGATTTTAAAATGTCCATTTTTAAAATGAGACCCTCCAATCTCACTGAGCAACATCAAGATCATAAAATAACATTCAGGTCTGCAGTGCCTTCCTAGGGGGGCTGTTCACTCTCTAAGAAACTCTGCAATGGGCCTTTATCCATGTCATCTTGTTTATTTTGAATATTGACTTCATATGATGGGTTTCCACCAACCCCATTATGGCAGGAATGTGAAATGTCCCTCACAGGCTGGTGCATTTGAAAACTCGGTTCCCAGCTAGTAAGAAGTTCTGGGACCTTTAGGAGGTAAAGTCTGGCTGGAGGCTTTGTTGCCTAGCCCCACTTCCTGTCCACTAGCTAACTGTAGATACTATGTAACCAGATAATCTTCTGCTCTGGTCCCCATGCCTTCCCCACCAGAGGAGAATGGTCCTCTTCAACTGTAATCTAGAATTAGCCCTTCTTCCCTTACATTGCCTCTTGCTGGGTATTTTACCACAGCCATACCCTCATGCATCTTAGTTCTTTTTTATATTGCTGTGATAAACACCATAACCCAAAGTAACTTGGAGAGGAGAGGGTGTATTTTTTCTTACAGCTTGTAGTTCATCACCCAGGGCTATCTGGGCAGGAAGCAGATGGAGGAATGCTGCTTATTGACTTGCTCCCCAGCCTGCTTCTTTTGTATATGCTGGGACCAACTGCCCAGGGTTGGCACCACCTACAATGATCTAGGCCCTTAGATCAATCTCTAATTAAGAAAATGTCCTACTGCCAATCTTATGGAGGAATTTTTTTCAGTTTTAGTTCTCTATTCTAAGATAAATCTATCTTGTGCCTAGCTGACAAGAAAACAAAATGCTAAACAAACAAAAAAAGAACCAATCCAAAACAAAATAAAACCCAAATATAACCAAAGCACCATCTCATAGTTGAGTGAACTTACTGGCAAACTGTAGACTCTAGTGATTCTGTCATTTGACCATCAAGTGGCTAAGCCAGATCCTACGCCAGCTCCTTTAACTTCTTGGTGTGTGTGTGTGTGTGTGTGTGTGTGTGTGTGTGTGTGTGTGTGTGTGTTTGCCCTGGATGAATTCTCGACCATGTTTTTTCAGCATATCGGGGGAGGAAGCCGTGAGAGCTTTTCTCTCACCTGGCAGGTGTCAGTTCTCAATACAACGCAAAGGAACAAGGTCTGAACGTACCTGTCACTCTCACCTGGCTTTTGGACGCCAGTTGCCTTGATTTCTATCTCAGAGTCTGTTCTTCAGGACGGTGCACACGTACTTCTGTAGACTCCTGGACTTCCTCAGGCTGCCCAGCTGTTGCGTACCCTGAGTGTGGAAGGGCAGTGCCTTGGTCTTCCAGGGGAGCGAGTGTATGCCATTACACAGGGCAGATGAAAGCAGCTACCACCAGGGGGCATTCTAACCCTTATGTGGTTTGTACCTGGAGGACAAATGGCCCCATCTCCTTCCCTACAGCGGAAGGTGATTTTGCTGAGATTTACAGTCTCCTTTGGCTCAGACACTGCTTCGTGAGGATAAATCTCTGTGGTTTCTTCATGCTATGGAATCCTTATGCGCTCGGCTGGCATATTGCAGTTGAAAAAAGAAATGAGCCTCTTGAAGGCATTTCCCCCTTGTATCTTGCAGTGATGGATGACTATGGCTGAAGCTGTCTTTCTCCCAGAGCATAAATGTATTCAGTTGTTCTCTTTCGAACCCACCATTCAATTGATTCCGACACTAAAATATAATAAGTGGTGTCAGGGAAAGGTTGGTGGCTGGTTTGGAATTGCAAGCCAAATCCTCTGCCTTCTGGCCCTTGTTGAGTTTAGTTAAATGCAGCGTTCAGGTGCCAGTCAGTAGCTCAGTCAAGCGGAAGGGGAGCCAGTACTTGGGAGTGGGGAGTGAAAGATTGTATTATGTAATGGAAATTACTTTTATCTCTAGCTGTCCAAATGTAACTGGCTTGAAATTCCTCTGACCAAGATTGGGATGTTGGAAAATACAAGGTGATTTGGGCCTCACAGAAGGGAGAGCCCGACTGAGTCCCGGCCAGGGTGTTTGCAGTTTGCCCAATGGTTTTCATATGCTACTCGGGCAGCATCCTTTGTAATAAATCCTAGAGTGGAGGCAGGTCATGGATGGTGAAAACTGGCCAGTGGTGTATCTTGGTTCTATCCAAGACAGGAGGCCGGGCCACCAGGCAGTGTTCCATCACTGATGTGGGTTGACATATGGTGTAGTTGGTGTCCTAGTAACGAGGCAGAAACTGGTTCTAGCAGGGCATTCTCACCATGTAGATTCTACAGTTTCTTTTCTGAGCTATAGCAGTCTTGTCTGAATGGCAGGATCTGAGCTGATGGACCCTGGCCTCCCCAGTGTTCGCAAGCCTGCCGAGGGCTGTTGTAGGTCCCAGGATGATTCTTAGCACATTGGTTAATGACCACGCCATCCTGGGCTTACTCAGGTACAAGCTAGGCTACTGGACACAGTGTGAAATGACCTGTCCTGGAGCAGTCTGGATTTCTGAAGAGTAAGGATTTGATGAATTACATCTTAGTTCATACTAATAAAAAACAAAATCATCCTTTATAGCTCTCTCTTCCTGACAGCACCATCCTCTGGGGTGATCCTGCTGCAAGCTTCCATGACTTTATTCAGCACAGAAACTAATGTATTCTAACACCACACTAATATGTGCTCTTAATTTTTTTGAGCAAGACAGTTCATATACTATTGATGCAGGTCTCTTATTAATCGAACAACACTGAGGCATGCCTGTCTGCTGGTAGAAGAGACCATTAGCTGTCTCATTTTGATGGCTGCACAGAGTTTCACAGCATAACAGTGTTTGGTTTATTGAACAGTTTTTAATGGTGAGTTTGGGGGAGACCTCTAACATTTCGCTGTTACTTGCAAACCTAGTCTTAGGGTGGAGAACTTCTGATGAATCCCTGGACCGTACTGCATTGCTGGAGGGAAGGGTATGTGCATTTAATTACTTGCGGGCTTACCGAAACAACCCCACTTTATCCAGTGGGTAGATTTTGAAGAGAAATAGGTGTTAATGGTGAGAAAAATGACCATGAATGTTGGCCATGGAAGGCTGGTCCTGGTCACCAAGGGAGACAATGCAGCTGTGCAGCATCTGGCAGTCCTTGAAGATATACAGGGAAAACATTTCATCTGGAGGCTCGTCATCTCGGCCATCTAATGAGAAGCATTGCTAGAGCATCTTTGGTTCATCTCTTGTGCTGGCAGAGCTTACGCTTTAGGTAAGTAAGCAACCCCCACCCTGCTTAGGAGTCGTTTCCTCTAGGGAAAATATGCCTTTTTCACCTTCTTCCATGGTAGAGTTGCTTAGGAAGATTCACTCTCTCTCCCTCCCCCTCTCTTTCTCTTGTGTGTGCACTAACCATCAAACTTGTCACCTACCCTTTTCTTAGGTAAATTTTTGCTTCCACCTTTTGGAAATCAGCGATCTGGGTTGTCTCTTCTGCCAGGAAACAGTCATCATCAATTGACCCATCTCCCACCACTAAAAAGAAGTCCAGGAAACCCCACTTTTGTGTGCTTGTGAGTGTGATACCTGCTGGTGCCAGAACACATTTCAAAAGACCACAAACTAAAACCCAGCTGTACTGGTTGGCTTTACTTTTTTTTTGTCAACTTTCCACAAACTGGAGTCATCTTGGAAGCAGGAACCTCAAACTGAGAAAAATCTCTTCATCAGACTGGCCTGTAGGCAAGAAAATGCAAGGAGGGGCATTTTCTTGATAAACAACTAATGTGGGAGGGTCACTCCCTGTGGGCAGTGCCACCCTTGGGAAGGTGGTCTTAGAAGGAAGAAGAAAGGCAGAGAAATGTGAGCCTGAGGAGCAAGCAGTAGGCAGCAGCCCTCCGTGGTCTTTGCTTCAGTTCCTGCCCCTAGGTTCCTGCCCTGCCTGAGATTCTGCCTTGGTTCCCTCGATGATGGATTGTGGTGAACATGTATAAGTCAAATAAGTCCTCTCTTTCCCAGGTTGCTTTTGGTCCTGATCCTTATCACAGCAATGGAAAGTAAATTAGGATACCTGTCAACATGCTGATCCGTTGTGTGACATAGCCATAAGCTGTAAAAATGAGCTTTTAGATGTCTAAAATTGAGGGCGACATCAATAACACCTTTTACTTAGGTCTCTTCTAATACTCCAGAGCCCCTTCTTGCTAAATCACGCTGTCTATAGGAAGTCCTAGGTAGTGGACTGTGTAAATGAATTAGCAGTGATTTAGTAAAATCCCACTTTGAAAGGCTCAGCCCATAAACAAATGCACTCAAGACAGATAGTCTTAATGGGGGCTGTCTCCAGGGAGTAGATGGCACAGTGTCCCTCTGTTCTTATTCCAGGAGCTTTCCTTACAGAAAATCCAGCAGAGTGAGGGGGGACAATGCCATCCAAGCAGAGTATTGTTAGCGGGAATTATAAAAGTATATTTCATAACCCTAGGAGTCCACACTGGTTTTAGTGAAGCCCTGCACAGATCTGTGATCTCTTGGTGCATTGTTTAAGGAATGATTGTTGCTCCTTTAAGGGAACCCCACGGAGCCCTAGATCAAGGTGGTCCTGAATTCATCAAGACCAGTTGGGATTCCTTGTTGAGGAGGGAGTATATTGAACATAAAAGAGCAGCTATGGGGATGCTGGTTCTGTGCCCGAGAGTCTTCATTTCAAGATGTTAGACACCGTGCTAATTTCTCGGCTGTTCTGATCTTTTGTCAAGAACACCAGCAACACTTCAGACAAGGACATCTTTGATGGACTTTTCAAACCTACATGCCCTTCCTTTGATACGACATTACAACCATCCCATGTAGACGTACTTTTCATTTACGAAGTGTCAACCACAGGGAGCCACAGTGGGAAAGAAATCTAAAAGCTGGTGATTGGGAACCTATAGTCTTGGGCATCCCAACAGTCAGTTCAGGACAGGGAAAGATGGGCAGGCAAGTGCCTCTGGATTCCTAATCGGAATGCATCTATTAATGTCATGTATTTGTGGTCATTTGCTGGTATGGTGAACTCTCAAGAAATTCAAAGAAATGATGAACAAAGCTCAATTATAGGATTTGTTAAATTCAATGTATTTCAAAGAAATCTCTCTACAATTATGACTTGTGTGGTTGGTTTAATGTTTATGGTAACAGCTGATTGCATATACTTGGGAGGTCTTTCTGGTACTAAGCAGGAGATATACCTGCCTTTGACCTCTGACCTTATAGATAACAACTTCTTCCAAAGCCCCCAGCTCCACTGTTTTGTAATGTGTTTTTATAGCTGCCAGGTCCCTTTCTTTCTCAGACCTGCTCACACACCCCAAGTCACTGAGAGGATATTGGACTCAAAGGCAAAGCAGAGTGAAGTCTTTCAATCCACTAAACTCAGTCCAGCTCTGTCCCGAAGCACTGACAGAGAATGTCACGTGTGTGGATGAAACGAATAGATGGCTATGATACTAACATGGTACCAACATGCCAAGGCCTGTATGTCGCCAAGGAGATGCTAAAGATGGGTGGGATGCAGGAAGGACTGGAGCCGTGGAATCTCTCTTCCCCTTAGGCTTGCTTACTTTATAAATTGATCATAAGTGTGGAATGTTCCTAAGTCATGGATGCCTTCAAAGGTTGCATCCCATTATTCAGGAGCTGGTAGCTTTCCCCATGGGTCTCTTCCAGCAGGTATAAGGCTTGCTCACTATGTAGACTTGGGTATTTCCTGGCTGCCCCGGACCTAAGGATGAGGTTCTATGGAGAAGCAGCCTGGGAAGCAAGTATTTGGAGTTCATGCATGTTAAAGTTTGGGAATCTATTGATAGTGTGTGTGTGTGTGTGTGTGTGTGTGTGTGTGTGTATGTATATGTGTGAATGAATAGAGGTTGCCTTTGTATGTTTGGGAATTCACGCATGTGTGTGCCTATGCATAAGGAAGTCAGAAGACAGCCTTCAGTGTGGCTCCTCGGGTGCCATTCAGATATTTTATTTTGAGATAGGGTCTTTTTCCCTGAATCTGAAACTCAGCATTTCCTTGGCTAGGATGGCTGGCCGGTGAGTTGCAGAGATCCAGCCACCTCCATCTCCCCAGCACTGGGTTCCAGATGTGCATTGCTAGTGTACTTTGCTTTTTTTTTTACACAATTACTGACTGGGACTTAAAGTCACACACACACTCATGTTTGCAAAGCAAGTACTTCACTAACTGAACTGTCTTGGCCTGGTGGACTTTCCTTATTGTCTCCAATCCCATGATCCTATGTATGTTGAGACTGACACAGGAAACAAAAGGAAATTCATAGCATTGGAAACTTCCGGTCTGTTGGAGACCCTGTGCCACTAACTGCTAAAAGACTTGAGTCTTAAGTCCTTTAAATGGTTCAACACGTGTCTTCTCTTTTAGCAAATGCCTTCTTTGGGCTTTACCTCGAGCAAGATTAAATGAGTTACTTAATCTACTCTAATTCAATCTTGCTTTTCTCATTAAAGAAAGCAATGGTAGAAAGAGTTGAGTTTTAATTCTTACCTTCATTTAGCATAAAATGCCGAGGACAAGAGGGTCACTTTGTAAAGTTGGACCTTTTGCTACAATACAGATCATCTAAGTCTCTCCACACACAATGCTCTCCAGTCCTTTCAGTGTTTCTGAGACCTATGTAGGAAGAGGGATCAACTCTGAAGCCAAGTGAGATGACTATTGTCTTAGTTCTTTTCCACTGATGTGATGAAACACTATGACCAACAGCAAGCTGGGGAGGACGGGGTTTAGCTGGCTCACACTTCTGCCTCACTGTCCGTCATTGAAGGAAGTCAGGGCAGGAACTCAAACCAGGCAGGATCCCGGAGGCTGGAGCTGATGCAGAGACCGTGGAGGGATGCTGCTCGCTGACTTGCTCTTCGTGATTTGCTCAACTTGCTTTCTTATAGAACCCAGGACCATCAGCCCAGGGATGGCACCATTCACCCACAGAAGGCTGGGTCTTCCCAATTAATAACTAATTAAGAAGATGTGCTACAGGCCTGCCTACAGCCAGATATAACAAAAGCATTTTGTCAGCTGAGGTTTCTCCTTTCAGGTGACTATAGTGTCGAGTTGACTTAAGTCCAGCCAGCGCAATGGTTTAAACACAGTGATGGGGGAAGGGTAAGATTCTTCAGGACTGTGTCCTATGCCAGCGTCCCTTATGTTCCCCTCTCTATCCTTGAAGTTATTGGGCTACTGGAGGATGAAATCTGTGGAGATAGTAGCTCAGACTTGACTAGTACTTGCTGTTTGGGCAAAGGCCCTGAATTCCATTATCAGCACCCACAGGAAGGCTTAGACCGTTTGGTAACTTCAGTTCTTGGGGACTCAACATCCTCTTCTGGTCTCTTCGGGCACTAGGCATGTGCTCAGTGCACATATATGCAAGCAAAACACTCATACACATAAATGAAAATATTCTTTAGAAAAACCTATAAGGGCAGAAAAGAGACGCAAGAAGAGAAAGCAAGAGAGGAATAATCCCTCTCAGGTGTGCTCAGAGGCTTGTCTCCTAGGTGATCCCAGCTCCTGTCTAGTTGAGAGTCAGCACTAACCATTCTCATGGTCTTGTACTCTAAACTGGGACTCAACACGACAGTCATTTTGTCAGTGCTAAGGGTAAGCAGTGAATCTAGTGAAGACAAGCACACTGGTGGGAGGGGCAGCTGAGCCACATTCAGGCCCTGTCCTGGGTGCTGGTTGCCTTCAGGGTATAGTAAAGCCTAGTGGGAAGTACTGTTCTCCTCAAAGGGAGTGTCTTGCTTGTCTTCTGAAGCCCATTCTATCTCCTATTTCCATTCTGCCATACAGCTGCTGGAATTACAGATGTGCACCGCTGCATCAGATTTTACGTGGCTTCTGGATGCTTGTCTGTGGATCCCAAATCTGATTCCCTCGAAACAGAGGAGTGATCAGGTTCTGGAGTCCCAGAACCTGGTCACAGCGATCAGTCTTTGAGAACTGATGTGATGCCTGGCTCCTTCTGCAGAGTCTTCATTCTGTTCGTCACCAGTTTCTTTAACAGTGAGCTGCTCGGAATCACAATGGAACTGGACAAATGGGACTCCCTTGCCCAGGGTGAAAATGAACGCACTTCTCTGGAATCCAACCCTGTCAGCCAGCTTTTACACATTCAATCAACCACCAAATAACCCGTAGAGATCTTAGGCTCATAAATAGAGTCCTACGCTTTCACTTAATAGACTCACGTCTTTCTCTTTATGTGTTCTTTGCCCCAAAGAATATAAAATATCTGAAAATTGGCCATGTATATGGTAAATCCTCTAGTCAGGTAGGAAATATTCCCATAACAGATGTGGGAACTTACAAGACAAACATCAGAAGCAGAAAAGATAATGGTTGGCTGAGACCATTTGGAAGCATAAATATGATTCATTCGTTAGTAAAAGATTATTTAGCAGGAGTTGTATGAAAACGTACATAATTGGTAGTTACAACAAGCTTAAAAGACACAATTATTTTAATAACATATCCATACCCCAAACTCTTATTTAACAAAATAAACAGAAGTCATAATTGCCTTTAGTAGAATTTGTCATAACAGTTTCATAAAGTACACAATTAACCTTCATGACAGCTTGTGAGGCGAATATTATTTCATTTTGCAGAGGAGAAAATGTGTAGCAGAGAGGTCACAGGCCTCGCTTCAAGTTATTTGGTTGGTGAGTAAGGGGAGAAGCCTCACTGTACAAATCCCAAGACCTTCCTTGTCAGTCCATAATTCTTTCCTAGAAAGATCATCATCAGACATAATAGAAAAGAAATTTCTTTTTAAAGTAAAAAATATTTTTAGGTGTGTGTTGTGTGTATTTGTGGCGGTGGTGGGGATGCTTGCTTTCTCCTCGTCCCTGTGAGTGTCAGAGAACATTCTGAAATGCTGGCTCTCGCCTGTTTGGGATAAACCTCTTCTGCTTGCTGCTGCCTCTGTCAGGCTGTGAGCTTGTGGAACTTTGTCTCTGACTCCCAGCTCCCTGCAGGAGTGCTAGCATTCACAGAGGCGCTCTATCAGGTCTGGCTTTGCATGGGTCCTGGGGATCTGAATTCAAGCCTTCCCACTTCCATAGCCAGTGTTTGCCCACCGAGCCATCTCCCCAGACCTAAATTCTTAATTTTTATCAAGTGATTGTGGCTCAAATTATTGGCTTGGGGAAACTAAGATCTTGGTAATGTATACTATTTTCTCTCATGTTCCATCCTTGATTTTTTTCTTAGTATCTAGTGTTCGTCGAAGATTGGGAAAACCCAATGCGAATCCAGGTCAGATGAAAGTCCTTTTTTTTTTTTTTTTTTTTAGTTTATCTGCCAACATCACCATCTAATTGGGAAAAACACATCATGGAGTGTGCCTAGTCTTATTTGTTTTTCTTTCCTATAATGAGTTGTCACGATTCCTTAAAATAGAAGATAAATGTCTCCTAATTGAATGTGTGGATAATGGAGTGTGTAATAAGGGACCATCAGGGACTCAGGACATGAATAAGCAGTTTGATTCCTCAAGAAGAGGAGCATCACTGTCTCCATTTCCCTTCTGTGCACAGCTCACACTACAGACTCACTTAGCTGCAGAGAGCTGTTTCTGAGTTAACCCTTACCTTAGCTTCTTTATCAGTGGCTATCAAAGAACCCCCGATCAAACAACTTCAGCGAGAAAAGATTATTTCAGCTCCAGTTCAAGGGTGCATCGTGGTGGGGAAGTCAAGGCAGCGGGAGCTCACATGACATCTGTATATCAAGAGGCAGAGTGATGAATGCCTGCTGCTGCCCAGCTCTTTCTCCTTATACGGAATCTAGGATCTGCGGAGGGAATGGTGCTGCCCACTTTCAGGATGGCTCTTCAGACCTCATTAACAGGTGAAGAGAATCCCCCCAGGAATTCCCAGGGGCTAAATAACCCCTCCCAGGTGTGCCTGCCTGCAGGCTTGTCTCCTAGACAGTTCCAGACCCTGTCAAGTGGACAGTCAACACTCACCACCCCAGTGGTCTGGTACCCTAATTGAAATTCAGTACGATGGCCAATTTGTTGGTGCCAAGTGCAAGCAAGGAGTCTGGTGAGAAAGAGCCCCCTGGTGGGAGGGCAGCTGAGCCACACACACAACAGGCTCTTCACTTCTGGGCACGGCAGGGTACAAGTACTGTTCTCTTCAAAGGAAGTGCTTTGCTTTCTCTTTCCAAGGCCTTAGCTCTTTGTTGGTTTTATGCTTCAGCTCCCAGTACTGTCTACAGTGTGTGCTGATGCTAGGTCTCCTTCCTCCCATTGTTCAGGTGCCCGCACCCCTCCATGTAGCCACTAAGAGTTCATCTGCAGGTATGATGGCACCTCTCCTCCTCCTTTTCCATTTTTCTCCAGGCCCCTATGATCCCTAGACTTTGTTGTATTACAGACTTTCCCTGAGGAGAGCGCCCCTCCCCCATTGACTCAATCCAGATAGGGAGAGTCTGTGGCAGACCAAAGTATTGCTATCACTCAAGTACAATTTGGTGAACCAATGAGTTTCATTGAGGCTAATTAAAGGACTCTGGATGAGCAGAAATCACCCCAAGACAGCCCACCTAGCCCTGGTTACAGCTCACAGAATCTGGAAACCTGGAGCATACTGCACACTGCCTTACAACAGGCCAGAAATTGCTCTTTCCAAGGGACGCAGTTGGTCTGACCCCCTTCCAGGCAGTTTAGCTCGTCCTTGTTTCTTCCAGGCTGCCTGTCTGATCTGAGCTTCTTTGCAGCTTGGCTCTTGTGAGAGTGACTCTCAGTAGTCTTTATTACTTTGGGGAATGGACGAACCTAATGAATCTGGTCCTTATTGGGGACTTCCTGAAGCTATTATGAACGGTTTGCTTCCTGACTTCTTTCCTGTAAAATGGAATGTTTTACACACACACGCACACGCACACGCACACGCGCACACGAACATCCTGTTGTTTCACTTCCCTTTCACAGCCTATGTGTTAAGAAGTTGCCCTTCAAGATGGAAGACTTTAGCCTCCTAGGAAATTGCTACAGAACAGTACCACACAGCAGTGCTTACCCTCGCCTGTTCCTTCTGACCTTAGGCTTGATCTAGCTGACACTTGAACTCCTCTGCTCCAAGGCATCTCCAAAGTCCTAATGTTTAGTAGGAAGTCTCTAGACACCAGGGCTGTCCAGGTGACTACAGCTGTTTCCCTTCATGGAGCTCTCAAACTTATGTGTTTTCAGTTTCGGATTTTACATATTGGGAATACAAGAAACCTAAAGGGCTGCATGTTCACTGTTTGGACATCACATTGAGTGTGAGGCCCTGTCTTCCCTGTTTCTCGAGGCCAAAGTACAGGATGCAAGAAATGTTTACGCTAACCAGCCTAGCTTCCTCTGCCTGATTCTGCCAGCTGGAGGGGATTAGTTCAGAACCTTGTTTCCGTCTTGATATGGTAATTTTACCTGCTAAGGAGGGTCCTCACAGGAGCCCTGAATCTCCTCCTATCTGTCTGTCAGAGTTCCCAGCTGGGTACCCCCTGCTGAAAGCTCCTGTCACTTGGTGCCAGAGGCTCACCACCTTGATCTCACTCCTGGCTGGGAGGGGTTTTCGTTATTGGGGCCAAAGGGTATTTTAACCCCGGATTAAGCTGAATAAATGGGGCATTCTCTTCTTGAGGACGACTCGAACTCTCTGTGTTGTGTGCATCTTGTGTTCAACCCCTAGGACATTATAGAGCTCGTGGGAGGCGGGTGGTGATGCTGACCCCGTGGCGTGGAGCGACCCCCACAATTGAGAAAGAATATGAAATTAAATTGTGAACATTTAATGGTGGTCTGGATGAGAAATGATCCCCGAGGCTCATTCCCAGTTAGGGGCTCTGTATGCTCCCATAGTCTCATCCCAGTTGGTGGCTCTGATGGGGGATGGTATGCAACTGTTAGTACCCGGAGCCTTGCTGGAGGAAGTACATCACAGAGGGTGGGCCTTGAGAGTTCATAGTGCCATACCACTTCCAGTTCACTGTCTCTGCTTTCCAATATCAGAAAAATGCCGTCAGCCAGCCTCTTTAAGTTGTGTCTAGTCATGGCCTTTTATCACAGCTACAGAAAAGGGACTACTGCTGCATTCTATACTCCGTGAGACAGTTTTGTAAATATATATGTATACACCTATTTATGTTATATACATTATTTTATGATGTTTAACAGTTGACTCTTTAGTGCTTAGCTTTGTTGTGTGTCGTTGCAAATACAGATCTATCTGTTTAGCTCTTTATTTAATGTGATACATTTGACTGCAGTAAATAAATGATCACTGGAAAATTGAATCAAGGCATAGGATGACCTATTATATGTATTTATGGACTAGCTCAACAAATATATATTGAACATCCTCAACCGGCCAGGTACTGATCCTGATGCAAGAGAAGAAGTCCATTAAACAAAGTTGTTGTTTTTATGGAGTTGACATTCTGGAAGGGAAACACGAATGGTAAGCAGAGAGATGTTACGTGCATAGTTTGTCAGCAGTGATGGGAAGTAGAAGAGAGCATGTAGGGATTGCTGTTATAGACAGTATGAGCCAGAAGGACATCGCTAGTGCGGCTGTGTTCATCACAGGAATCAAAGAGGTAAGAGGAAAACACAGGACCACTGATGCTGGGCAGAGGTGTGGTGCCTCAGCAGACAGCAGCAGCAGGCTCCCTAGGGTTTGTTTGCAGAACTTTCTGATTCCTGTCTGTGATGTAAACATGACTACTGAGGCTCATTTCTAGCTGCCCCCCCCCCCTTCACATTATCAAATGCACAGTCAGGGAGAGCTGCTTGTCGTTTCTGTGGGGTGGATGGATTTGGAGTATCCCATGAATGGACACAGAAGGTGTATTCTAGGTGGCTTAAGGACAGGCAGGGGGATCACATGACTGTAGTAAGCTGAGCAAGGGGAAGAGCAGCAGCTGAATTTTAAAAGGCAGCCTGGGGCTAAGTGAAAGAAGCCGGCTTCAAAAGACCAAGGGTTGTATGGTTCTACTTGTGTAGGCGGTGAGATTCCTAGCGAGGTAAGTGGAATGGTGCTTGCTCCACGCTGAGGAGGTGGGGGAAGGCAGAGAAGTTTCATGGGTACAGAGTTTACGGTTTCCTTTTATTGCACATGTGATAATAAAGTTTACGTGGTATGTGTACACACATGCCGCCCCCATCTGTCTCTCTGTCTCTGTCTCTGTCTCTGCCTCTCTCTCTGTCTCTCTGTCTCTCTGTCTCTCTCTCTCTGTCTCTCTCTCTCTCTCTCTCTGTGTGTCTGTGTCTGTGTAGGTCACAGGATACCTTGTGGCGGTTTGTTCTCCTCTTTAAGTGTGCCCCAGGGATCAAACTCAAGTGCTGCCAGGCTTGGCAACGAATGCCTGCTAAGCCATCTCCCCAGCCCAGGTTCCAGATATGAGAGATGACAACCACTCTAGAGGTCTGTTTATCAACAGCATGAATATCCTTGACACTACTGAACTGTGCACTTAAAATCGATTAAGAACAGTGGATTTTGTACAATGCAATAAAAAATAGAATAGTTCAAATTCAAAACAAGAGCAGCCCAGGGACAGAACGAGTAGGTCCTACAGGCAAGTGTAAGACTCTGATTTTTCCTTTGTGCAGAAGGAAAGTGTTCGGGGTAGAAAGGGACTTGCTCTAACTTACATGTTTGCAGTGCTCAGAAGAGACTGTAGCATATCAATTTATTTTTCCTTACTGTAATAAGATGCCAAAGGCTGGAAACTTTATAAAGAAAAAGCTTGCTTAACTTACAGTTCTGGGGCTCCAAAAGCATGATGCTAGCTGGCATCGACTCTGTGTGGTTGACTTATGGCAGGGATGTGTGATCGCACGGCAGTAGGAAGCCAGATTGAGACAGTGTGTGTCGGGGAATCAGTGGGGTTCCATGAGAACTCCATTAATCTCCTCTGAGGAGACATCTCTAACGACAGAAAAGCCACTCAATAGGCCCTACCTTTTAAAAGTCCATTACCTCTCAACATAGTCAGATGAGGACCAGGCTCATAATACACAACCCTTGATGGGTCACACTCAGTCCATATCAAGAGGGAAGGGGAGGGGTGGGGGAAGATTATTATAATAATCCAGGAGAGAGATACAGGTAGTGTGACTGCAGGTGTCCGTAATGGAGATGCTGAACTGTGTGTGTGAGCTGTGTATGAAGGTGCAGCAGGAAGTCTAAGAGATTCGACTGACTGGAAATGGGGTGAGAAAGGGAAGAGACAGACGATTCCATAGTCTTTGGCTCAGCGATGGAAATGCTGGTGATGCCACTTAATAGGGCTACGAACCTGTGTGAGGAACAGATTCAGAGAGGACATCCATTCAGGCTTGGGTGCGACGTGTCCTAGATGTCCAGGAGACACGCAGGTGGAGCAGGGGATAGGCGTTCTTGGCAGAGCTTTAAGCGGGGTGTCATCAGCTTGTGCTGGGCATTACGTATTTGCAAACAAGGTACAGTGTTCCTATGCTGCCAGCACTTGAAGCAACTCTGAAATCAAATTGAGTGATTGACTAAATACAAACAGAATTACAAAGGCAATAAAGTTCAAATCATGGTGGTATTGTGACACATGATGGTGGTTTCCCAGGAGAAAGGTGTGCTTTCCCATTCTTCATTTGCTTTTATTCTCGTTCGTCTTTCGGAGTTACTTTCCTTTGAGCCCAGTGGCCCTTGCTCTCCCCTGCTCCATCCCATCTCGAGTTCTTCCAGACTGGAAATCACAGTGCATTTGAAGGCTGCTGGAGACAAAAGCCACTGACCATTGTTGGCTCGGTTCATGTGTCTACCCGGTCATCTGCTTCTCGATTCTGCTTCTCGACTCTTCTCCACTCTGTTCCCGTGTTATTCTTCTTAGAGCACAGCTGGGGTTACATCACTGCTCGGCTTCAGTTTAAAGGCATCCAGCTGGCTCACTTTCAGCCAAACAGTGTCGAATGTCTTAACTGGTCATCCACAGAGTCACCATCTGCCATGCTGTGGCCTGTGCCTGTGCTGTGCCCCAGACAGGACCCGTTCGTGTTTCAGAATCGTGGATTCCACGTCACAGATCCCACCCAACTCACACCCAAGGATCCAGTGCCCTGAAATTATTTCAGCTCTCAGGAATCCCCTAAGGTGTGTGTTCTGTAGTTTCCGTCACTGTTTCTCCATTGCACATCTCTAGATGCTGAGGTCTCCTAATGCCATGTCCTAGTTGTATACTCTGGAACTTTCTCTGAGTTCTCCATGGCTTTAATCCCATTAGGAATGTCCCCCAGGCCAAAGCCGTACGTGTAGATTTTATTCTTCTTTATCTTAGTCCCCGCTGGGGTCATGTGTACAAGATGCACATAGCAGATTCTTTTCAGTAATACAGGACATTCACCTCTCTGCTTAGAGCTGGGCTTGGTACTCTTATGCCTTATTAACTGTTAACTGAGGTCTGAAGTGGATGCTTCCAAAAATTCCTACATTAAGTTAAGAAGCTCCTGGCCCAAAGCCAAGTATTGGGTGAGAAGGGAGGCATGGAGCATGAGTGAACAATTCCTTTCTAGAAAGCTCTACTGAGGCAGGCAAGCATAGGGATTGCTTAACAACCCAGGACTCTGCTTGCCTTGGTCTGTGTACACACTCCTTTAAAACACACAATTCACCTTGAAGCCTGATTCTCTCCATCTGAATCCAGCTGTATATGTACCCTGCTCCAAACAATGTGACTGTCACTGACAGCTCTTCTGAGTCATTCATTATTTGGGAAAGAAAGTTGAGTTGTATTAAGGGTATTTGAGTGAAGAAGGAGGGTGCTTCGTGAAAGCTGTTACTGACTTTAGAAATGACACAAAAAGCATGTGACTTTTAAGAGGAAGGCCAACTCCCTGCCACACTTTGCTGCTAGGGCAGATTGTGGCGGGATGAGGGCTCTCAAAAGAAAAAAAAAGAGAGAGAGACCAGAGAGCTGCTTCTAGGACGCTCATGGCTCATCTCACCACCTGTATCCTTGAACACTTGCATCCATCACTGCTCCAACCCACTCAGTCCGTAGAACAGGAAACTATTCAGAAGTAATTTCTTTGCCTCTTGATAGAGCATCTTCATTCCGAAAGAATCAATAGCTTGAAAATGAATTTTAAAAGGACTTCTTTGCAAGTCAGTGTTATTTGGGGAAGTGGGAGGGAATCTCGCATCTAACCCGGAGATAAATACATACAGTCTGAGGCACTCCTGGTAGTTCACCCTCCCAGGCTACACGTTATCAAACACTTAAATATTTAAAGCCTCAAATTAACTCCAAGATAACAGTAAAATGCTCCAATATCCTTTACCCTGATAAGAAGCGCAATGAATGGCTTTAAATTAATGCCAGCGCACATGCTCAGAATCTATTAAGGAAACTCAGCAATTTGTATGCCTGGCTAAGCCTAGGCCAGCTCATTTTGCAGTCGAGGAGGGTTGGAGCTGTTCAACAATGCCAAGAGGAGGCAATAGCCTGGCTTCTAAACAGCGGCAGGAGCAGGCCGGCCACAGCCTGGCTCTGCCCAGCGCAGCTGTGCTGGGGCCAGCTGCTTTTCTCAGTCCTCTCTGGTGACTAATCCCCTAACATTGGCATTCTGTGCTGTGCTTTCCCAGGGTGGCCACACACTGGATCTGATCTTGTTCTCATCCCCCCTTGCTGCTGGGGCATAGGCAGGGGGTGGACGGCCAGTTATTGTATTACATGTCAGGGAAACTGAGGCATCCAAAGGTTAAGCAGCTTACCCCAGGCTTAGGAGCTATTTTACCAGGCAGTCAGGTCAGCCCCCTGTGGATTTTTGGAGATCTACTTGACATCGCCTTTGAAAAGTAAAATAACCGTGTAAAAATCAAAAGAAAAGTAACCATGACTATGCAGTTGTAGTTCTCAGTATCCACCCTCTGCACATTGGCCTGGGGAGTTCTTTCCGGAAGGAGGAAGAAAGATCAAAAATGTGAAGCCGCAGACCAAGAGATACCCTATTTATATAATAACAGACAAACACGTATTTCCATGCGCAGAGAGAAGGTTGGGTTAGTGGCTCAGCAAGAGGACACAGTAGTATTCAGCAGCAACAGCTTCTTGGAAGGCAAACGAGAAGTTTATTGGTTAGCATAGCTGTGTGCTGGGCGTTCTTGGTTCTTGACTATTTGGGAGCTGCAGCATCAGATAGAAAAGGCTCAGAGCAGCTGTGGTTTCTACACTTTCCTCCCTATGTTACAAAAGTGACCTTGAATGAAGTCTATATCTGGGTTTGGGCATCTCCAGAGTATTTTATGAAGCATATGAAATCACTCGGAGCAGGACCCCAGGTAGCGTTGAAGGCATCCCGAATTCCGACTCCAGCATGGTCAGAGAGAAACACTCTATCCTGGCCTCATCACCTACCACATGTGCAGGGCATATTTCTGCCCCCCACTCCCTGAGGCTTCCAGACTAAAAGTGGCCAGGTGATGTCATTCTTAATAGTCCAGAAGGCTTGTCAAAGTGTGTAAAAAGACTCCACGAAGAGTCTGATTCCGTGCCAAGAACCCAGCTTTCCCTCTCCCTTTCCTGAGCTCCCTGGAAGGCTCTGGGTGTACTGTGCACTAGGAAGAGGTCTTTGACTCTGCATGGGAAATAAGAGTGCAGATGTGTCCCAGATGTAAGCTAGTTCGTGGGATGCAGGATATCTGAAGGCTCTGTGAACTCGCCGGACCGCATTCTCTCAGTTTTGCAGTCTGTCTAGAACACAGGCTACTTTTGCTCAGTTCCCTGGAAAAGTGGCTTCACTCCACCAGACTGCAGAACTGTCCTGGCATTGATAAAAACGGAGATCGTTTGCCAAATGGTCACGTGAGTGTCCAGCATAGCAACCTTGCACATGTTTGGTACTGGCCTTGCGGGATTTCAGGGTCAGGTTTCCTAGTCAACAGAGGTCACTCTCTTCCTTAGAGGTTTTAGATGTGGGACTCACAGGTTTAAAAGATCAGTTTCTAGGGTTTTATGGAACATCTAAAACTTTTTTTTTAAGACAACATTTACTGTATCTCAGGATAGCCTTAAATTCCCTGTATAGCCAAGGATGACCTTGAACATCTGATTTTCTTGCTTCTACTTCTGGAGTGCTGGGATTACAGGTGTGTGTGGTATGGTTTGTGGGATACTGAAAACAGAAGACAGTGTTGTGCATCCTAGGCATGCTTTCTACTGACTGAGTTACAATCTCATATTACATTTTTGTAATGTATGTTTTGGTCTTTTGCTGTATCACCCAAGCTACTGTTGTCACTGATGGAATGGGAGATTTCTTTGTCACGCCATAGTGAACATTCTTTTCCTGATGGGAGTTCTGGGGCCCTCAGCACCTTAAAAGCACAATCATAATTATGCCTGTATTGTTCCTCAGAGTCACCTGGGACAATTTTATGACAATAGGAATGTACAGCCTTCCCAAACCCTAACACTTGAGAGGGGATTTCCTTTATCTCTGAACCAGTCACCTTGTTAGGGTACAATGGGTTGCAGAGTACCTCTGAGACAATGGTCTCTGTAGGCATGGAGGCCTACACACACAGGAAAGCCAGGGATTTGGATCATGATGCACGGAGTCCTGACAACACAGGAGGAGTGGTAACAGGTGCAACAGAGAACAGGATGACATCTTTCCAGCATCCTTCCTCATGGCCCATCTTCCTTCTGTTGAGTGACAAGGGGAAGAGCTTGGCTATCTGAGCAAAAGGAAGTTTTCCATGCAGTTGGGACTGAGTCCACCCCTGGACCTATTGGGGATATTTCAGATGTAAATTGGAACACGGCACTTAGCTGGTTGTTAGGTTTCTTCTGTGTCTGTCTCTCTCTATATGGTTTTTATCAGTGTTGCTGTGGTTGCTTTTGTTCTGCTTCTTCTCTCCTGATGTGTGTCTTCCATCAGTCATAGAAACACCCCCCACCACCTCTTCTTAAACTTTCGTTCTGTCCCATTCTTTTTCTCCTCTTCTTCTAGACCATCGTTTTTTGTTTGTTTGTTTGTTTTTACAGGCACTAGACATTTTGACTATGTCCCACATATTTAATCCCTTCTTCCTTTTGGAGATCGAACCTAGGAACCTAGGCCTGGTGCTTTCATGTTCCGCCAGCAATTTCAAGTCCCTAATGTGTTGCAAGAAGCTACTTGTTCGTCCCAGCTGCCCAGAACCAAAATAATCACACAGAAATTGTATTAATTAAATCACTGCTTGGCCTATTAGCTCTAGCTTCTTATTGGCTAATTCCTACATCTTAATTTAGCCCATTTCTCTGCTTGGCCCATTAGCTCTAGCTTCTTATTGGCTAATTCCTACATCTTAATTTAGCCCATTTCTCTGCTTGGCCCATTAGCTCTAGCTTCTTATTGGCTAATTCCTACATCTTAATTTAGCCTATTTCTATTAATCTGTATATTCCCACAAGGCTATGGCTTACAGGGTAAAATTCCCCAGCATCTGTCTCTGGCGGCTCCATGATGTCTTTCTGACTCCATCCTTCTTCCTCCCAGCATTCAGCCTAGCTTTCCCTGCCTACATAAGTTCTGCCTTGCTATAAGTCCAAAGCAGTTTCTTTAATCATTAATGGTAATCACAGCACACAGAGGGAATTCCCACATCACCAATGCATATGCTTCAATTTTCAAATTTGTTTTTCCTATTGTTTTTCATTTTCATTACTCGGTTTGAATGTTTCCTGAAGAAGGATGCTTAAAAGAAATCCCACACTAGCTCAGAATTGAGTATAATGGGGGTTATTTATTTAGACTCACAGATTACAGTTCTCTGTTTGAATGGAGAACAGCAATTGAATCCTGAAGCCAGAAAAGAGACCAGACACATGCTTTACATTGGGATATATAGTACAAGAGGCCATGCCCAAGTGGGTAGGAAACTTAAAGGCTGTAGGAATTCCTACAGCACCTTCCCCTTTTGTTTAAATAAGAAAGTTCTAAGCCTAATACAAAATTATATACAATAAGAACAAGTATCAGGTATAAAAATTAGAATCACAACATTATAAACAATATCAAGCAAGAAACATGTGATAAGTGTTTCAATAATTATCGTATCCTAAGGAGTTTAAGTCTTGTATAATAAATAACTTGGACAAGTCATGAGAGGAAAGTAACTATTTCCTGAGGAGGGAAATAATATTACTTGAGTAAGCAGGAAGTGTAATCAAGCAACTTCCAAAATGTGCAACAAGTGACAGAGACAACTGGCTACCTGGGCAATCACCCAAAGTCTCATTTGCAACATAGGAGCAACCAACTTTGGCTAAGGCCTAGAGTAACTGACAGACCACTTTCAGAGGCAGGAAATTTTTCAAAACCATCTTACCCTGTCTTGGCAAGATTTGACAGTCTTTTTTCTTGTATCCTGCTTGTTCTATCTGGACATTGTGCATTTTGTCAGTGGTCAATGCATAAGTAGTTCCTTGCCCAAAGGTCAGTTTTGGCAAGAAGAAAACAAGCTCCAAGTGGAGTGCGTTTGGTGTTCAACATTCTCTCAGGAATAGGTAGGTGCTTCCAGGAGCAAATGTGTCTCACATCAACAGAACCCTAAGTTATTTAAATGCCACATTCTACAGTTCTTTGAAGTGGTTGAAGATTACCTCTCTATGCAGAATACAGTCTCTATGTATCTAAAGAACCCGATTAGTCTAACTTAAGTATGGCAAACATGGATGACTATTGACCTATAAATCTTAATACCTATATAACATAAAGACTAAGACTTCATGTTAGAATATTAAACAATCTTTAAAAAACTGTACAACAAATGAGGGCAATGATCTCAAAATGTAAACAATGTATAACTATCTTGATCAAAGATAGAAATGTATATTGCAATATGATAAATACATCCTAAAATTGTATCAATATACAAAATGTCTTAAGCAGAAGTAGAAGCAAGCATACATACAATATTGTAACATAAAGGCTGGCTTGTTGGGGTTTCTGTCCCGCCCGGTACCCCACAACCAGCAAATCCCAAAAGAAAATCACATGGAGTCTACATTAGGTTATAAACTGATTGGTCCATTAGGTCAGGCTACTTATTAGCTCTTATAACTTATGTTACCCCATTATCCTTATCTATGTTAGCCACATGACTCAGTACCTTTCTCAGTTAGGCAGGTTACATCCTGCCTCTTCGGTGGTCTGCACAGAAGTGGCGGAGGGAGCTTCCTGCTTCCCAGAATACTCCCTTTCTCTTTGCTCCACCTCTACTTCCTGTCTGGTTTTCCCACCTATACTTCCTGCCTGGCCAATCAGCATTTATTTAAAATATGATTGACATATTACAGACAATTCTCCCGCACCACAATATGACAAATTAACTTTGCCTAGGTATACAAATATTGTAGATAAAAATAGAAACATATTTAAAAAATTAAAATATAATTTAAGTTTGTTGAAGGCATAAGTCGCAAAACAATCCCACACCAGTTCAGAATTATGAATAATAAAAGAGTTATTTATTTAAGGGGAAAACTCACAGATCACTGTCCTAGATAACAGCCCTCTGAGCAAACAGGAACACAGTCTAGTAGCTGGAAGTGGGAGCCAGAAGCAGAGAGCAAGAGCAGGGCTACCGCTTCTTTTTAAAGCAAAAGAGACCATGCCCAAGTGGGCTTGTATCTTAAAAAATATTGGCTGAAGGAGCAGAAGGAGCTCCTGCAGAGTCTCCCCTTTTGTTTACGTAAGAGAGTTCTAAACCCAATACAAAACAATATACGTTAGGAACAGATAACAAGTATAAGATTAGATTTACAGTCAGCATAAATAATATTAAGCAAGGAATATATGCTAAATGTTTTAATAAGCATTCTATCCTAAGGAGTCTAAGTCTTGTGTTGAAAATGGCTTGGCTAGATCATAAGAGGACGGTAACTATGACTATCTAATCTTCAACCCCATTGAAGGCCTGAGAAGGGAGATAATATTACTTGAGTAGGCAGGAAGTACAATCAAGTAGCTTCCAAAGTGACCAATATATGACAGAGACAATTAGCTACCTGAGCAATCACCCAAAGTCTCATTTTGCAATGTTGAAGCAACCAACATTGGCTATGGCCTAGCATAATTGACAGACCATTTTGACAGACCATTTTCAGAGGCAGGAAAATTTTCAGAACCATCTTATCCTGTCTTGGCAAGATTTGACAGTCCTGCTTATCCATTTCCAGATATCATGTAACTTGTCAGTGGTTGAGGCATTGTCAGTTCCTTGCCCAAAGGCCAGTTTTGTCAAGAAAAAAACAAGCTTCAGGTGGAGTGTCTTTGGTGTTCAACATTCTCTCAGGAATAGATTGGTGCTGTCAGAAGCAGTCATGTCTCATGTCAACAGAACCCTAAATTATTTAAATGCCGTGTTCCACAGATCCTTGAAGTGGTTGAAGAATACCTATCTAGACAGAATACAATCTCTATGTATCTAAAGAACCTAATTGATCTAACTTTATGTACAACAAACTTGAACAACTATTGACCTATAATAATATGAAAATATACCCTAAAAGTTGTATCAATATACAAAATGTGCTAAATCAACGTAGAACATACCTATATACAATCTGACAAAATAACTTTGTATATATGTACAAATAATGTGAACAAAAGTAACAAATATAAGTTGAACTTGTATCAATATACAAAAACTATACCAATGTAAATTATCCATAAATAATAGCTCACAAGTATTCATTCTATTATCCACTATTACTATCCTTCCCCCTTTTTTAAACAAACATAATTTCCACCCCAACTCTCTATCTAGTACAAGTAATAATCAACAACCCCAAAACAGTGTTCCCAACCCTATGGGCAAACTTTATTGGGATGGGGGCATCATCTTCTAGAATTGCTTCCCACTGTCATGGGAGCAATGTTCTCTTAAGGGGATCCTGCAAAATCACGGTGATGGTTAAGTTTCAAAATTACTGTCTAGTATAGTTGCAAACAATTTCCGAGTAGTTGATAGATAGGTTTTTTTTTTCTTTCAAAGTTCTTATTTGGAGTTTTAGCCAGAATATCCTGAGAAGATACACCATTTCAGCAAGAGAAATGATGTACCTAAAAGAGAAGTGGTCTTATAGTAGTGCTGTCTGCATCATGATGTCATCTCAACTAGGTAGAGTTGTTGCTGTGGGGTCCCATCTTCTTCATAGAAACTTCAAAGATTACTGCAGGAAAAGGATCTGGATTCATAAACCATATTCTGTTTTTTAGATACTCCTTAGTGGATAGTTATTTTTTCTTCTGCCAGCATTCAAAAATCCAGGGTCTCTTGAATTTTTGATGATGTGTATTTTTCTGCAAAGATAAGAGGAGAACCCTGCCACCAACCCTATATGGCTTTCCTTACCACATGTATGATTGTCACCTCTGTGGATGAGTCATCATTTCTCTTTCTCAAGAGATTTCTCTTTTTTCAAACCGAATCTTTGTTAATTTTGATGGTATCTGTAACTTTTCTTCTCCCATTGAAAGAAGAGCAAAACCCCTTCCCCAACTTAATACATCTCCTGGCATCCATTGTGAAGTCAACACATCCTTGAAGTACACCAGTTGATTTAATTTAGAAGACTTTTCTATTATCCAATGTCTCTCTACTGCTGTTGTTTCTTTCTCATTAGCGTTAAGAAAATTCAAGGTCAATAAAGCATTATGTAATCTATTTCTAGGGGTATTTTTCATCCCTTTCTGTTTGTTTAACATATTCTTTTTTTATGTGTGTGTGTGTCAGAATTTAAGCCACGCTTTATTTCTCATAATTAACTTGGAATACAAACATCTCAAAACATAAGACGTTTTCTCACAGAGGTATACAACACTTGGATTTTTTTTAAACTGTAAATTCTCAATCAAATCTTTCTCATTTCTACTTTTTCTATGTGTCTAGTCTAGTTAGACATCATTTCGAAAAGAAACAAAAACAAAATTAGAACAAACAAACAAAAACATTATATTAAATACTACAGACCTGCCTAAGATTGGGCCCCATCAACATTTCAGTGTGGATGAGGGAGGCATTCATGAGCCTCCTTCCTGGCTGAGGTGGACTGTTAGCAGGCACTGGTTTCTGGGAGAGAAAGTGTGCTATTTTCTTCAGTGGTGTAGCCACTTGCATCAATAAATAAGCTTTCTCCTTCAGGCAAAAAGCCCTAATTCAACTCCTCCGTGGGTCACACACACAAAGGCCTGAAAGCACAGGGGGCTCTTCCTGGGAGATGGGAGGGGTGAGAGAGAATAAGAGAGGGTTAAGAGCAGCTAAAGCTCATTGCTTGCATGTATAAAATTATCAAAGAATAATAAATACTCCGGGAATCTGGAGGTAGAGCTCTGAGTTAGCATGTTACTTGCTATGTATGAGGCTGTAATTCAATTCTTCGTCCTTCCCCATTCCACCCCAAATCCTCTGGATACCACTGTTTGCTGTTTGACATATACCTAGGGTACATCAGGAATTAAATGATTGTATGTAAAGTAATAAATCACCAAGTCACTGTCAACTGGCTCTCTTCATCAGTCGAGGTCACAGATTTTTTGGTGATATTTCACGTTGTATTATGCCTCTCACGTATTTTTTTCAAAGTTTATTAAATTATGAAAGTTTCCATTTCCGCCCCTCCTCCAAACACCCTCCCACTCCCCCTCCCCCTCCTCCTCCCTCTCCATCCCTAAGAGCAGTCAGGGCTTCCAGCCCTGTGGGAAGTTCAAGTTCCTCCCCCCTCCCTCCAGGTCCAGTAAGGTGAGTATCCAAACAGACTGGATCCCAAAAATCCAGTATATGCAGAGGAAACAAGTCCCAGTGTCATTGTCAATGGCTTTTCAGAAAGGCTCGATCTTTCTATAACTGCCTGACCTGTAGGATTATGTGGTATACCTGTAATGTGTTTTATATTATAATAAGCAAAAAACTGTTTTATTTTCTTAGAGACATATACTGAACCATTATCTGTCTTTATTTGTGCAGGTATACCCATGATGACTATAACTTCTAATAAATGTGTGATTACTGAATCAGCCTTTTCTGAGCTCAAAGCATTGCCCATTGAAAACCTGAATAAGTGTCAATGGTGTGATGTACATATTTTAATTTTCCAAATTCTGCAAGTGGAACACATCCATCTGCCAGATTTCATTCCTTTGAGTACCCTTTGGATTAGCCCCTTCAGGTAGTGGTGTTTGGTTATAGAAAGAACAAGTAGGACATCTCTTTATAATCTACTTAGTTTGTTGCCATGTGATAGAAAATTCTTTCTTTAAACCTTTGCTATTGACATAATGTTTCTTATGGAGTCCTGAGGTCTACAACACATTTGCAATCAGTAATCAATCAATTTCTGCATTACCTTGTATTAGAGGACCTGGCAGACCCATATGGGATCAGATGTGTGTCTTGTATATGGGACAAAGCTTATTCCTGATTATATCTTGAACCTGTATGAATAATGAAGTCAATTCTGTATTATCTGGTATAAATTCAGTAGTTTCAATATGCAAGATAACTCTTTATGTATATTGTGAATCAGTAACTATATTCAGAGATTTTTTAAAATCGCTTAGTACCATGAGAATAGCATATAATTTTGCCTTTTGGATAGAATTATAAGGACTTTGTTCCACCTTACTTAAATCTTCTGATTTGTAACCTGCCTTTCCTGATTTACTTGCATTAGTATAGAATGTTTAGGCTCCAGTTATTGGTGTGTCCCATACATTGCAGGGAAGGATCTAAGTAGTTCTCTTTATAAGGTCAATTCTACCACTTTTGGAATAATTGCTATTAATCTCTCCTAAAAAATTGATTCATTGTCTTCCCATAATTTTTAAAATTTTATCAGTAGTAAAAGGTACTATAATCTCTGCTGGATCTATACCTGCTAGCTGACGTAGTCTCAATTTTCCTTTTATTATTAATTCAGAGATTTTTTTCCACATAAGTTTTTAATTTTTTACTTGGTTTATGTGGTAAAAAATCCATTCTAAGATAATATCTTCCCTTTGCATATATAGTATAAGAGGCTATGAGCAAGTGAGCCAGTAACTTAAAGGCTAGTGTCTGTAGAAATTCCTACAGTAGTTTCCTATTGAATATAATCAGTGCAAATTTTGTATTCTGCATGTTAAACTTACTGGCAACTCCAGCTAATGAGCTTCTAATTCAAACATTATCTTTTCCATCAGAGAACACCCATTTAGCTAATATTTTGGTAGATTATGAGCTATGTTAAAATCATCTTTATTATCATATCTAATATCCTTCTTTCTCTATCATCATAAACTTGTTGAAACTAGCTTTTTTATAAAGTTTGTCAGATAACCTTTACATCTGGATCCTTTGGGCACATTGACTTTGTGGTCTCTCTCTCTTGGTTTTGGGTCACATGGTTACTTCCTTCCTTTGGTGTAAACAGAGGAGTGGCATATGCATTGACATGATAGCTAGTTAGTAAATGGATTTAATAAAGAGTGATTAATCTTGAACCCTCCAGGATGCCTTGTTCTCCTTCTGCCTTCAAAATATTTTATTTTTATCTTTTAATTGCACATATATGTCTATGTGTGGGTTTGCATATGTGAGTGCAGTACCTGTGGCAGCCAAAAGAGGGCATTAGACCACACAGAGCTGGAGTTATAAGGTGGTTGTAAGTCACCCAATGTAGGTGCTGGGAACCAAACCTAGGTTCTCCGTAAGAGCAACAAGCTCTTTTCAATGCTGAGCTGTCTCTAAGGCTCCTCACTTTGTATTAAATAGAGATACAGAGCTGTTTCTGCCAGATATGTTTAAATGGAATTGCAAAGTTCAAATTCTTTTATTGTCAGCCCGTGCTTTCTGGAACTTTCCATCGATGTTTGCATTGGCATTCTATGTAGCCCCAAAACTCAGCTAATATCAAGAAGCAATAGGTCTGTGTTTTTGAAGACTCCCAGTGTTTGAACTCCACCGCCTTTGCTGTTGTGCCGTGGCCCCTACACAGCCCCCTGCCGCACTTTACATAGACTCTTCAGTCTGTTTCCCAAACCTAGAGCCAAGCTGCCCTCCCAGGACACTTTTCCATCCCATGGTTTGTTCTTTGTGAGATGTCGACTCTGCCAATTCTCAGGCATGGCTTCTTTTTATGGCTCCCAAACAGATGCTGTCAGAGGCACAAGAATGGACCTTGTTGACCACCACGTACTGGGGCTATCACTTCCAGAGATCCCTCGTTGCCAGTCTCTGAAATCTGCCATGCCCTTCTGGGACACTCCTTACAGGGGCTGCCCCTAGCCAGTGAAGGAGGATCTCAAGGGCTGTGAGGCATACTCAGGACTCGCCTCCCGACTGACTGTGGCTAATGGCTCTCTGATGGCTCAGGCTGAACTTCCTTCTGCACAGAAGGTGAGCTTCTGCTCTGCCGGCCTTCACCGGCATCGTGGTGTGATGCCTGTGCCCTCCCCAACTCCTTCACCGGCATCGTGGTGTGATGCCTGTGCCCTCCCCAGCTTCTTCCTCATGTTCCCTTACATGAGGTCACTGCAAGAATGATGCCATCTTTTCTGCTTTATGGGAGACAGGGATTCTTATAGGTTGTTTCTCTATTTGAGTCATCTGGGTATCTATCCCAGGTGGGACAGCTGGTCGGCCACCAGTGAGCTCAGCCCATTTGGAAGCATGCGTCTCAATATTTTGAATGATTAATCTGTCCACCCCCGGATATTTCTCTCATCTTCCTAGACTTGTCTTCAAGCTAGGATTAATAATGGTAGTTTACCCGAAAGGAAAAGAAATTCAGAGAGTCAAATTTCCCCTTGGCTTTCAAATTTGAGGAAAGATAAATAAAACTCATAATGGGACTTCAAAGTCCTATTTTCATGTTCCTTTCTTGAATGAAAAAAAAAAAAAAGCGCTTCTCAGGGCATTGGCCTGTGTAGTTCAGAGAGAGAACCCCAGGTTCTGGGGTAGGTTGGTAAATTGAGATGAACTGTTTTTGAGACAGAGTCTTATTATATAGCCTGGGTAGTCTTGAACTCAAGATCCTAAGTACCGGCATGCAGATGTGAATACCATGAGCTATTGAAGGTTAAGCTCAGTTTCTCTCTCAAAGGGGATTCCTCTCACCAGGTGCGGGTAAGTAAATGTTCACAGTCCCTACATTGTAACTAAGTGTGTTTGTGGTCCTAGGGAAGCTACAAATCTCCCAAGAGGCCTGCCGACCCTGCTGGAGAACAAGGCAGGTTGCAAGAGCAAGGCCTCCCGGCTGAGATTTCCCTCATCTTGATGCTGGACTGGGTAGAGCACAGAGAATGAGATTAAGTCTATATGGACGTGCTTTGTGTCGGGAGCGGGAAACAGCTTGGGTGGCTTTGCCTTGAGGATGGATCTAAGTTACTTAATGTTCTGAGGTGTTAGATAAAGCATCTTATCTCCCAATTCTTCCCCTAATTAATTATGGCACCTTCGCTGTTTCATTATTCTCAGTTTAAGCCTTCAGAGTCACAGTAACCTTGTCTTTTACAAGAATAATGTTGTTGCCCTTTGCAGAGAACACCTGGGAACGCGGGGGGCGGGGGAGGTAAGCGCAGATGTGGGACCCGACTTGCAGGAAAGGCAGAAATTGCCTGTGCCCTGTGCCCTGTGCCCTGTGCCCTGTGCCCTGTGCCCTGGGAAGTACTGTCAATACCCCGAGGTCGTTTGAGTTGAATGCCTGGGAGAAGCCGCTGAAGATAACCCTTGCCTTGAAGCTCTTCTGAGCATCAAGGGCTTCCCAAGCTGGGTGGTACTACAGCCTTGAGGAGCTGGGGCCCAGGAAGCATAAGATACTAGGGCCCTGGGAACAAGGTCCTTGACTTTACTTGGGCTTTCTAGAATCCTACCTTGATTGGGGACAACACCCACCCCCCAGGATGCACTGGGCCTGAAGCCTGTGCAGAAAAGAATGTCTTTCAGGAGAAATGATAGCCCAGAACCAGGCACTGTGGGTCTGCCGAAAGTAGGCTATGGGTACATTGTGTGGATTTTGCTGGCGAGACATGGACAAATGTCTAGTCACCCCAGGCAGGGTGCTAACAGCTGGGCAAAGGAACGATTCCACTCAGCTCGAGTTTAGTGAACCAGTGAGTTACCTGAGGAAACATAGCAGGGGGAGAGAGGGGCTCACCCCACAGCCCATCTAGCATGGAGGAGGACCCCAAAGGCTGCATTTCTGGAGCTCTCTACACTACTCGCAGGCAGCTTGACTGCTCAGTCTCCTCTCGCCGGCCATTGGTACTGCTTAGATAATGTCTGGGTGGGTCTGGTGGATCTTGTTACTCTCTGAGCCTCCTAAGCCTGGGAAGTTGAGCGAGCTTCTCTCTTCCCACCAGAAGGCATGTTTTAGTTCAGAGGAAAGCAGAAACAGAGGGAACTGGAGATGAGAGAAGAAGAGATGACAAAATGCTTGAGGTATAATTGCTCTCTGATGCTGAGGGTCACTTTTTTTTTTTTAAAATTACGATAGGGTTTCTCTGTAGGTTGCAGCCTGTCTTGGGACTAGCTCTTGTAGACCAGGCTGGTCTCAAACTCACAGAGATCCTCCTGCCTCTGCCTCCCGAGTGCTGGGATTAAAGGCGTGTGCCACCACCGCCCAGCAAGGGTCACCTTTTGGACAGTGGGGCCAAAGGGTTAGGCCTTTGTCACCTTTCCCTGTCACACCCATTTCCCGAGCTTAACCCTGCACATAGAGCACACAGGACCTGGCCCACTCTGTGTGTTCCACTGCTCGAGACCCACAGAATTCGAAGAAGTCTTTAACACGTTTGAGTCCCAGTGTCCCCACTGGCAGACTGGACTGGGTGTCAGCAGCGCAGCCCCAGAACCTGAGTCCCTGGGTCATCGTTCCTTCAGAGGGCTCCTGAGCCCATTTCTGCTCTACATCCTCAATCCCAAGGGGCTGGGGCAGGAGGAGGAGATAGGAGCCCAACAGTGGTGCTGATGTGATTAGAATGCTCTCCTGGCTTCTGCAGTCCTTCCCGGATATTTTTGCCTGGTGCCATCCCAACGGTTGCTCTGATGTCCTTTGAGCCCAGGTCAGCAGACACAGAACCTGTAGACACGAGCAGAGTGTGTGCCATTCAGAACTGGCTCCTCAACTCACTTCACCTCACACTGCACCGCCAAATCTCCTGGAAGACAGGGGGAGCTAGCATAGCCCTGGCCTGTCTCTGTACCTGCTGCCTTCCCTCTTCCCACATCCTTCTCCACACCTCATCCTGGCATGCCAGGCCCCAGCCTTGGCAACTCCACCCTCTCCGTTCTTCCTTTCCAGCCGGATGCCATTGTCCGTCCAGACATCTTCCTTGCTGACACCCTTGTTGTATCCAAATTCTAAGCCCAGTTCCCAGTGGCCCAAGGAGTCTGGACTTCTCCACTAATATCTTTAGCACGTGGGTTTCATGGCTAATCGCCTTGTTTCCCTTTTTAATTCTAACTCGTGGCTGGCAATGTCCTATTTATTTATTTATTTATTTATTGCATGTATAAGTATAAATGCGGGCATGCGCCTGGCACAGGATGCATATGGATGCCCGAGGGCACCCTCATGCAGTCACTTCTCCCTCTCTCTAGTCAGCAGACCCAGCTGTGATGATCTATTGCAAGCAGGCCCAGGAGAAGGCCTAAAGTTGGTAACAGTTTGGCTTGAAGGATAATCCTGTACCACGTGTGGTAAAATCTATGTAGCATAAAAGTGAGCACCTTAACTGTGGTAAAGTTAACAACTCTCTGATGTTTACTATGTTCCTGATGTTGTACAGCCTTCATCTCTAGTTGTGCAAGGCTTGCACCCTGTCACCAAGAGCGCGAGGCCTTTCCAGCCCCCAGCACCCCCTACTCTACATTGTGTCTCTAGAAACTTGCCTCGGAAATGTCGTACAGATGGAAGCATTGGCATCTTGTTTTATATTCCTTGCATGTTATCAAGGTCAGTCATGTTGTAGCAGGTCTCAGCCCTGCCTTTATTAAAAGGCCAGATCCAGTTCTATCATGGGGACAAACCATGTTTCATGCCTGCATATGTTGCTGAGCCTCAGAATCGCCACTGTTGGGCTCACGTGAATAGAGCTGTCACGAACACGGGTTTTTGTTTGGGTGCTGTTTTCAGTTCTCTTAGGTGGACACCTAGCAGTGGACTTGCTGGGTTAGAACATCTAAGTTGGCTTTATCGAGGAGCCGCCGTGCTACTTTCCACAGCAACTGCATGTAACAGGCATTTTTTGAGCCGCCAACCAGTTCCCAAATCATGACCCGGAGACTTATTATTAGTTATGATTGCTCAGCCTTATCCTATGTTTGTCCCACTAACTCTTATAACTTAATTCAACCTCTTCACCTACATTTTTGCCTTGGGGCTCTTATTCTGTATGTCCTTCTCTGTTTCTGTCTGTTTGGCAGCTGCATGATTGGCCCTGGGCATCTCCCTCTTCTCCCTTGTCCTCTCCCCTCTCTTCAGCCTAGATTTCCCCTCATATTCATTCTCTCTGTCCACCAGCCCCGCCTGTCCTTCTACTGCCGAGCTATTGGCCATTCAGCCTTTTATTAGACAGTCAGGTGCTTTAGGCAGGCCAGGTGAAACAGCAACACATCTTTACACGATTAAACAAATGCAACATAAACAAATGTAACACACATTTACAAAGTGAAAGGAATGTTCCGCAACATAAATAAATGTAACACGTCTTTACATGGTTAAGGTGATATTCCAGAACAGCCGCACCTTGCCACATCCACATGCAGTTGGAAGACCCCAATCTGCCTATCCTCACCAGGGAGTGTTGCTTTTCTTCTTTTGTAACATCATTGCCACTGCAGAGATACCCATGGGCAGCTGGGATGCAGTTCACAGTTTAGTTTCAGGGAAGTGTCTGGCAAGAGGTAGAGCCCAGAAAGGGAGCCATGGTTTCCCTTCACTTGCCACAAGAAAGGCCACCTCCTGCCCCATCAGACTGGCTGAGCTTCCACAGGTGGCTCTGAGAAGGGTCCATGCGTTAGACCTTCTGCTGTGACAAAATGCCTGACAGAGAGCTAGTGATATGGCTCAGTGGGTAAAGGTACTTGTCTCCAAGTCTGAATCTAATCCCTGGGACGTGCACACAGCAAAAGGAGAGAACGGAGTCCCACAGGTTTTCCTCCGACCTACATGCATGCACTGTAGCACCCCCTAAAAACTAGCAAGTGCAAAAAGAAAAAGAACATTCAAAATATTTGACAGAAAACTATAAGGAAGGAAGGATTTATTTTGCACACTGTCATGCCCATGGGTGGGTTTGCTCTTTTCAGGGGCCTAGATCTTTAGTTTCTCTTACATCTTCTGTCCACCTGCTCCACATGGAATCTTTTAGAGTTGTGTTTGCTTGTTTTTTAAACAAGGCTTCATGTTGGTAAGGCTGGCCTTGAACTCCCGATCCTCCAGCCTCTGCCTCCCAAGTGCCAGGATTACAGGCATGTACCACCACACCTGGTTCAACACAGACTCCAGACCTGGGGGACAATCCTCCTGGGTTCTAATGCACCTGCATGCTAGGGGAAGCTCACACACAGGCCATAGAGACTCCTGCTTTCTATTTCCCTTCCCTTTTCTGCTGTGACTGCCCACTCACTGTGACTCCAGTATCCTGAGTTTCTTTTATTCCTTTGAGCTCTATGTACAAGAGGCAGGTCACTGCCTTCAAAGGCTGCTTTCATGTTAGATCACCTGAAAGTAGTTTGGGTATTGTAGTTGCTACAGAAACCTAGGGCACAGCCCAGCACTTCGAGTGTTTTCCTTATCCTTCTTTTGGAAGGCAACTTGTTTTTTTTTTTTTTCTTCTTTTACTCTAGTCCTACATTGGGTGCCAAAATGTTGGTTTATTTTTTATTTTTGTATTTATTTATTTATTTGGTCTTTGCCTCTTTTGGGGTTTTGGAGCCTGTCCTGGAACTAGCTTTTGTAGACCAGGTTGGCTTCAAACTCAAAGTCAAAGAAATCTACCTGCCTCTGCCTTCCAAATGCTGGAATTAAAGGCGTATGCCACTGCCACCAGGTTCTAGCTAGCTTTCTTTATCTTACTCCAGCTATCTTTTGTCTCTGGGATTTTTACTTTTCTTACTTCTGTATATCTTACCTTCACTATTATTCTGTGACTGGCTGGTGGTAACTGACCCCTAGCATTCTCCTCTCCTTCTTCTCTTGCTCTTTCTCCTATTTATCCTCTCTGCCTGCCAGCCCTGCCTATCCTTTCTCCTGCCTCACTATTGGCCATTCAGCTCTTTATTAGACCATCAGGTGTTTTAAACAGGCAAAAATTCACAGCTTCACCGAGAAACAAATGCAACATAAACAAAAGCGACACAACTTTACATCATTAAACAAATGCTCCACAGAATAAACACATGCAACCCACCTTGAAATAGTATTCCACAATAGCAACCCTTATTGAAAACCTCTTGGCAAACATTGTCATCTTCCTGTACATTGTCGTGTTCGGCTGGGATCACAAGCCTCATGACACATGGGTTCAGGTGTTGTTTGGAAGCAATGCAAGCCTATATCCAGTTAGCATAAAACAGGCATTCAAATTCAGCTGGAATGCATGCAGTAGGTCACAGACAGGTGGAAATCTGAAGGGTGGGGTTCCTGATGAGTTATGTATCCAAGGGGTAGTCTATAACACAGTGGTTCTTAACCTGCGAGTAGTGACCCCTTTGGGAGATCGAATGACCCTTTCACAGGCGTCACCTAAGACCATTAAGAAATACAGATATGCACATTACAATTCATAACAGTAGCAAAATTACAGTTATGAAGCAGCAATGAAAATAAATTTTTGTTAGGGGTTACCACAACTTGAGGAGATCTATTAAAAAGTTGCAACATTATGAAGGTTGAGAACTATTTCTGTAATAGGTTTCACTTCTACCAGGTGTGTAGGCAGAAGCATGAGGGCTGCAGTTTATAATCCAACCTCACTGTGTCCATGTCTGAGGGTTAAGTCCTCAAGGCTGAGGATAGTTTGCATAGGGGGGCAGGCAACTGTGCTGCCTCCAGACTCTAGGCAGACTGGGAATTCTTTAGCAGGGTGATTTCTGCAGAAGTGCTAGACAGATCCCCAAGGAGAAGGGCCTTCACGATAAATGTTTCTACTTTGGACTGGAATTCTCAGAGAAAGATGTACCTGTGCTAAAGATTCAAGGGCAATCAGCTAATTAAAAGTTTGCCGTTGTAGAGAGTTGGAATGGCGCAGATCCAGAGTCAGGTTATTTTAGGTTTTCTGTAGTTCCCATGATAGACTTTTATTGCTCACCCCTGTGCCAGAACTAACATCCTTGTGACTGTCAGATAAAGCCTTGTGGAATGTATTAATTTAGCAGATCAGGAGCTTTCAACACATCCCAGAGCTCAGAACATCATCAGACAGCTTCTGTAACCTACCTACATGCTTTTCCCACCAATGTGCTGGGAAAGTGCCTTGAGTGATGACTTTCTAGTTATTTATTTATTTATTTATTTATTTATTTATCTGTTTGTTTGTTTGTTTGTTTGAGATAGGTTTCTCTGTGTAACAGTACTTGCTGTCCTGGAACTTGCTTTGTAGCCCAGGCCGAACTCGAATTCACAGAGATCCACCTGCTTCTGCCTCCCGCATGCTGGGATTAAAGGCTTGGGACACCACCACCCGGTGAGTGTTGTCTTTATTTTTGAAAGTCCTGTATCTGTGAGAGCAATGTGAAAGTGGCATTTAGCTTGGTCTGAATCTGTTTTCCTGGACCATGCTCATTTCTGTGTGGCTGAAGAATAAACTATAGCTTGTTCCCTTTGAGGGGAGCACTGTGTTTGGGGTGACACTCCAACTGTACTCTGTGGGTACCCTTCACACCAACATCTCATGGAGAAGTTCAAGCGCAGTGTGTCACCCAGCCCATGGACTCAGAATGTCCGGGGATGGGAAAAGGGCTGGAGAGATGGCTCAGTGGTTAAGAGCACTTGCTGCTCTTGCAGAGGACCCGCATGTGTTTTAAAACCCCAGCGAACCCTAATGCCCTCTTTTGACCTCTGCAGGTGTTCGTCGATACACATCTATTCAGATAAACAAAAGTAAATCTTAAAAAAATAAATAAACCTTGAGGTTGCAGAAATGGCTCAGGGATTAAGAGTAATTGATGTTCGTGTAGCTAACAGCCATCTGTAACTTCACTTCCAGAAAGGGTTTTTCTGGCCTCTGTTGACTAGGTATGTACATGGTACATAGACATTGCAGGCAGACAAAACAGACTCTGAGCCTGGATTTCAGCACATTTTCCTCTGTGATTGTGAGCGTGCACCTTGCTCTGGCATGCCCTTTGAGCAGCTCAGGTTCAAGATCAATGCTCTGACTACTCTCTCGCTCCCTGGATATTGCAGTTCAGAAATCTGTGTGAGATTTCTCTACCAGAAGTCAGTGTGTGTGGGTGTGGGGTGTAGGTGACAGAGAAGATGCTGCATGGATCCGAGGCAGCACAGCTGGCCTTGGTGGCCGTGAATACATTTTCTCCATTAGCTAAACCTGAAACTCATGCCATTTTGGAGATTTATCAAAATGGGAACATCTTTTCATACCAAATGATAATATCAAGCATTTGTAGAGTGACTAACCTTTGCATTGTACTCAAGAATCCAGAAATGGTGATGCTTTCTCTATATTGCCCGGATAGACTGGAATTTGACCCTGGTTGCACAGTTCGTGGTGACCGAACTGCTAGCACATGTGGTGGCCTAGTCAGCCTCTTGAGGCCATGCTGCCTCTGCATTGTTGATGCATGATTTTCACAACTGGTAGAAAGCCTGTCAGCAGAGGTCATGTAGCAATGTCCTGGTACGCTAGCTCCTTCTACTGTGTTCTGTCAGGGCAGTGTGGCTTAGGTCACAAGCTAGATGCTGGTTGTGAGGGTTACCTAGGACACTACCTCTGCCTTCATGGTGCTGACTCTGGGAAGTGCTACAGAAGAGTGAGGTCACAATGCTGATCCAAAGCATCGCTCCCTGACTCCTCAGCTTGGTGTGCTCATCCTCCTGTATTCAGGCTCATGTCTTACCCCAGACCCTGAGAATTACGGGCAATCAATGTGGAGCTGGCCTGGTCTGCATGCCGACTCAAAGGGATTGCTCTTCTCTGCCATGCCCAGAGCACTTGCCCCACTCTCTTAGCTGGATTTTATACACAGCCTTGCTTGAGCATTTCCAGGCTTTCTTCACAAAACACATATCACGTAGCTTAAGCAATGGAAATTGGTACCTTGTAGCTCTAAGATTCCAAAAGCCACGGTAAAAAATGCCAGCCATGGGAGCCCCAGTAGGTTCTGGCTTGGCCACCTGACTCAACCCACTAATTAGAGACCAGTAACTAACGGCTGAAAGCAAGAGAAGATCTAAGTAGTAGGTTGGAAGAGGATCAAATGAACGGTTCTAACAATCCCCATGTCTATCTTTAGCTTACCAATGTAAGCGCTAGCTTTAAGCAGAGGAAGAATGGGGGCAGGAAGCAGGAAGTACATAGACTCCAGCAGCCTTGTCTAGGTGTAGACGGGTTGACTGTTGTCCCCAGTTTGGTTATGCAGTATAGTCTCAGAATGTTTGCACTGCTGTTACTGTATGGGGGAGGAGGAGTCAGTCTGGTTCCTTTGAGAAGATGGTGTAGCCTCACCATGGCAGAGAATCATTGTCAGTTGAAGAGTAGTGTGACCTGGGTCTGTGAGACTTTGTAGCTCCTAGGTTCCAAGGTGACTGCAGGTTTGGAACAATAGCTTGGAGCCCTCAGCCTTTCGGGGAGTAGAGATGGGTTTGGTCAGTGCCACCCTGCGTAGATGGGCTTCGATGTGTTGTTATCACGCCGATGCAGAATCCAGCAAAAGTTTGACCAAATTAAAGGAGACAGACTCAACTGGAAGCCAGGTCCTCTGTTTGCTGTGCTCTTGTGAGCCCTGCTGAGGAGCAACGCTTTTAGCAAAGGCAGCTTCTGATGCTTGTTACATAGGTTTTAGAAACAGCTTCTCTTTGCTTGGGGGTAGCTACTATATTGAAAATGCCCAGGGGTACAGCTCTCTGGTGTCTGTTCTTATAATGGCATTAATGCCACCATGAGGGCTGCCCTGGTGACTTCATCCTACCCAATTATCGACCCCCCAAAGGTCCTGTCTCTGAATACCATCACTTCAACATAGGCACTTGGGTATAGGACAGACCTCAGGCATGGTTCATAGAAGCTAAAGCTGACACTGGCTCCCCTGCCATGGCCAGATATGGAAGACTCTCTGTAGTTTTTATTTAATGTTCCAAGATTAGCTCTCTAAACTACAGTGTTGTGTGCTTTGACTGTGGGTCAAGTCCACAGCCTCGCTAATGTGTTGGTGGAATGGATTCAAAACTGTAATTTGGGACTTCCTAGCAAGAGGGAAGCCAGCTCCATTTTTGGAGAAAACTGAAAAGCAAATTTCTCTTAGCATCTTGTTGAGCCCTTGGGCGTTCATATTTACACATTTTATCTGATTGAGACATCACTCAGAAAAGAACCCATTAGCAATCCCAGGCCATTGCTGGCCTCTTGTGTGTGATTTGTTTTCTGTTTGTATTGAACATGGAAGTTTTAGTAATTTTGGATGTATGTTGTAGGTTTTTATTTTTTTCCTTGATTTTTAAACTCAAAACTAGTACCTAATGCTTTTTACAAAATTTATAAAGTAACTTAAAATGCCTTACAAAGAATCATAAAACACCGCAAATATCACTTACAAATCACTACTCATATTTCTTTATATTTCTCACTGTTTTTTTTTTCTGCCTAGACCATGTATTTAAATTTAGAGCCTTGAGAATCCAAGGTAAACCCTCTAGCACTGAGCTACGCTCCCAGCCCTTCTCAGTGTGTTTAGGGAAAGCAAGGCTTATTTTAAAAAATGCTGAGTATTACAAAGCCCTTCCAATATGAGCCAGGTGTGGCGGCGCACACCTTTGATCCCAGCACTCAGGAGACAGAAGTGGGTCGATCTCTGAGTTCCAGGTGAACTGGTGAACATGAGTGTGGACAGAAACTTCAAGGGGAGTTTGTCTTAGCCTCTGATGTGTGACTGGGGGTCAGAGTTTTGTTTTTGTGGCTGAAATTAAAAATACCCCAACAAAGGTGAATTAAAAGAGAAAGGGTTTATTTGGCTCATAACTCCAGGTTACCGTCCATTGTTGGAGGGAAGTTGAGGCAGCAGAAGCCGGAAGCATTTGGCCATAGATAAACAGAAAGCAATGGATTAATGAATACACGCTAGTGCTTAGCTCACTTTCTCCACTCCAGGGTCCCCTGCGTAGGGAATAGTGCTACCCACAGTTGGCAGGTCTTCCAACCTCAGCTAACATAACCAACATGGTCCCCCAACAGACCTAGTCTAGACAGTCCCTCATTGAGACGTCCTTCCCGTAGATTGTGTCAAGTTGATAGCTAAAACTAACCATCACACTGGGTAAACTGAGGTTAGCCTTCATTAGGAGCACACAGCTCCACATTGGACCTTGTTTCATAAGCTTCCTTCTCCTCGTGCCAGTGTGATGCTATGGTTGGCAAATACCAGTCATCATTTTTTAGACAAACAAGGGCCTTCCTCCTGAAAAGCCTTTGTTTGCTCAGCTTCTGGACCGACTGCAGCCCTCCCCAGCAACATTACGAAATGAGTTGAGGAAATGCTTATAGTCTCAATAGTCTCTTGGTTCAACTTCGTGTGAAATAATAGCAGCTGTGCAGGTGTGTGTGCTGCTGGGAGATTTTTCTGATGCCCTGACCCACGCTCTGCCGTGTGAGCAGCTTGTCTAATGACAGCACATTGGTCAAAACCAAGGATCTGGTGTTGGCACTGTGTTGTTAATGAAGCTCTGAACTTGGTTGGATAGCCACAGATTTTCTAGTAATGCCCCTCTTGGTTGCAGGGTTGAATGCAGGACCCCCATAGCATACAGCTACCAAGACATCTGTTTGGCAGTTTGAGGAATGCCCCCAGTTTCCTTTGTGGTGCTTAATGTTGTTGTTTAGAGAATATGGCCAAGGATGTTGTAGGATGTTTGCTCATGATTGGCTGTAGATTTTCTGGCAGAATATCACAGTGACTCTGTACCCTTCTTCATGTCGTATGATGGTCATGTGGTAACACCCTGAGTCACTCTAGCTGATGTCAGTCTTGGTGCTCAGGGACCGAATTTTTCACAATCCTGTGACCATTCTTTCCTCTCTATACACAGCTTATTGAGAAATCTCATTAGAGGCGTGCATTGATTGTTTATAAAACTGAGGCACAGGCGCTGGGAAATGGCTCAGCTGGGAATTGGTTGTCATCAAGCAAGAAGACTTGAGTTTGATCCCCAGAAACCCACATGAAAAAACCTAGAAAGTTGGCTCAAGCTTGTTCTGCCAACACTAGGGTGGTAGAAACAGGCAGATTCCTGAGACTTGCTGGGCAGACGGCCTAGCTGACTTGCTGGATTTCAGGCCAGTAAGTGAGAGAGAGTAACAAATAACAGCCAAGTTGTCTTGTCCTCTGACTTCCACACAAATGTGGACACACACACACACACACACACACACACACACACACACACATTCCTTCACTTTGTTGATTCTTCTTGCCAACCAGAGAGAAGGCAACCCCATAGATTGTCAGCAGTTAGCTGTATTAAAAGCCTGGGTCTGCCTCACAGTCGTGGATCTTGAGTGTGGATCTCAGCCACACTGGGAAACTCTCAGAAATGTAAATTGGCAGGTTCTACCCAACTATAGCTTGGACCACGAGCACCGGGAAGGGTAGTCTAAATTACCACCAGCCCTCCCAAACCTCCCGGGGTTTCTGAGGAAGCTCTTGGGAACCTCTCATTGTCCTGGTGCTGCTTCATATAATTAGTGAGAGTGTGGCCCAGCATTGAGAGTTCTCGGTCTCCTCAGTGATGAAAATCACTGTGTAGTTAGTGAGAATGTGGACTCCTTAGCCACAAGCAGCGCCTTGAACTTGCAGTTGAAGCAGGATGCCCTTCCGCAGGCCATCTTCATCTGAATAATGGTGCCTTCTATTGTTTATGGCAGATTTTTCTTCGTCTCTCTAATCTGTATCCTAAAAGAGTGGAAATGTAATTTCCCAGCTAACTTGTATTTAACATGAAAAATGCCTAGCTCCGGTCAGAACAAAGGGAAGACATCCTTCCAGGGCTAACGGTCTCTATTTAGAGGAGTAACAGCCTGCCCCCTCAATTTGTTTTTCCTAAATTGATTATCTTCAGCATGCCTTTCTCATACACAGGGTTATTTCCACAGAGCTGGCCTGGTAGGTAAAGTGAGGCAATCCTCTGGATTTAGGCTACTTTGTTCCTAGTGGGAGTGTTTGTACAGGTTGACCTGGTTCAGGAACTGCCCCCTCCCCCATCTCTCATCTTCCTCTTCCTCCTCCTCCTCCTCCTTTTCTGAGTCAGTGTCTGTTTGTTGCCTAAGCTGGTCTAGAAGCCTGGGCTTGAGTACTCCTCCCTTCTCACCAGTGCACCTACTGAGTGTACTGGCTAGATCAGGAATTCTGAGGAGAGATTCGAAAAGGTGATGTCCAGCGGGGAGCAGGGGCGGTGCTATTTGGCATATCATATTCATCTTCAGTGACGTCTGTGAGCTTAAGCAACTGAAGCAGGCCTTGTTAGGTAGCTAGACAAGGTTTGAGGAGCCCTGGCATGGCCCCTCTCACACATGATGAGCACCGTGTACGACCTGAAATTGAAACAGTAATACTCTGATTATTCTTTTAAAGAATGGGCTCCGAGTCTTGTCTTTGGCCTTGAGTGGAGACATGGCATCTGCCTAAAGTTCACATGAATCCCAAAGAGCTGGAGGCATTCTGGTTAGAACAAAGACATACCATTACCCCTTCCCTGACCAAGCCAAATGGGCCTGCCAATCACCTAAGCAGGGAAAACACCCCTCAGGAAGGCCATGTGTTCTAGTGATTTTATCAAATAAGATAAAACCCATTTAAACATGTAGGTTGGCACAATAGTCCCTTTAATGTCCACTCTCACCCCTTGAGTATTCCCTACACAGTGATCTCTCGGTCTACAGTCCACTCCTACCCCTTGAGTATGTTTTTCTCTGTATTAGGCCCTTTGCCTATTGTCCACTCTCATCCCTCAAGAGTAGGCCCTTCACAGTGGCCGCTCTGTTCACCCCTACTCCTAGAGCCTGTTTCCCCATTATGGGCCCTTTGGCTGTTACTTGTTGTCATCCTTGAGAGCTGCCTGTTATTCTGTGATAAAGTCTGCCTTCCCTTCTACATTATATTCTGTGTATCCCCCTGAAATCATTTGAGGGAACTCATAAGGACTGGAGAACTGAAGACACATAGTGAGGTCCCGGTAACACCCTCAACCTACATATTTTGTAGGAAGACACAATCTGGGCATTGTAGGATGTTAGGCTGCTTCCTTGGTGCCTGCTACCAGATGTTAGTTGTGATAGCAACAGACGTTGTTAAATGTCCCTGATGGATAGAGACCGCGAAGTCATCTCCTGTCTCAGGTGGCATACGTCATAGCTCTGCCAGTGAATGTCTGCTGAGCTGTCCTGGAAGGATCAGGGTCTTCAAGAGTCTGGATTGGCTAGCTACCACCCAGGCCCAGAACCAGGCCCGTGAGGTGACCCACTCCAACATCTACCTCCTCTATGAACTGTTGGAGCATGTGAAAGGGATGAACCTACAGCAGGATCCCGATAACACAGGATAACAACAAGATATCCGAGAGGAGCCCCAGCGAGAGTCCACTGTCGGTGTCATAGCAGACGCCAGTGATTTGTGGCAATGGACACTTGATGCAAGTCAAGATGAATGGACGAAAGGGGACACTGTGTGACTCAACGATCACACTACAGCTTCCACAGATTCTTCCTTTTTGTATTTGTTTTTCTTTTAAATTTGGTTTTGTTCTTTGGGAGGAGGATACCTTGCAAGGCCACAGAGTGGATATGAGGGGATGGGTAGATGAGGAGGATCAGGATGCATGTTGTGAAATCCGCAAAGAATCAATAAAAGTTTTATTAAAAAAATAAAGAGTCTGGGTTGGCTCTGGGGCCTTCCCATTCTTCCTCAATATGGTCTCTGGGTCTAGCGTCCACCTCCATGCCTACAAAGTATTCCCTGTGGTGCTTCCTGGAGATCCTAGGAGTAGGGGGTACGTATCTTACAGATAGTGGTAAAAGTGAGGCATTCCTTGAGTTCTAAGATGGCCTAACATCACCCCTGAAGGGATAACAGACCCGTTTTTCTGACTGGCTCTCTGTAACCTCCCCCCACATCCCTGGTTCTTCCCTGTAGCAGCCCTGGGTCCTGCTTTCCAATCTCACTCTTATTGAACTCTTGGCACCTCTGTCTGTCACTGTGTTATTGGGCCTCAGTGGTTCCTTATTGATGGTTTCAGAACTATTAGCCCTTGGCTAGATCCTGTGCTTTACTAGAGGTAGGGTACCTCTGGAGAGAGTGGCTGCCGGGTGGTAGATAAGGCCCAGAAATGAGTGCTCTTGAACCCTCTTGCTTGTGCATTTCCCCTCAAGGCAGTACTGGGGCCTTGATACTCTGAATGTGGGGAGGAAGTATTAACACACTAGGAGCAGGGGTCTCAGGGAGTCACCCTCTGGGTGGGAATCCGGTGCCTAGAATTTGCTTTTCCTAAAGAGCGCAGAGTCCTCACTTGGGCCCGCAAGGTCACTAAATACAGGATGGAAGACACCTTTACCTTCATTCCCTGTTCTTTCCTTGGGTTGCCTGCACACTCCACACAAACACGCTAATCTCTCAAGGAATGTCTTTCTAATCTGACTCATCCCCCACCCCCACCCCGCTTCAGACCTGAAGACACAGAGACAAGTCATTGTTCTAAACCAGCAGGCATCTTGAATTGTAACAATGGCAGAACCTAGAAGGTCAGACCTCCTACCCCATCAACCTTAAGAGGGGAGTTATCCATCCTGTTAAGGCTGCACCTTGAAGTAACCATCTCCTGAGAATCAGACTTATGCTTGAAACAAGGACAGCAAGAAGGACTTCTTCGGATCACCTTGGGGTACTGTCAGGGAGAGGATGGGTGGGTCCGAACCGCTTACTGGCAAACACCTAAAGTCCTGTCTACCCCAACCCATTCTTCATTTAAGCCAAAAGCTCATGGCAGCACCAGAAGTATGGGATCAGGGGTCACTGGACCCCTTTATCTGTTCTTCCCAGTGTGGCCACATCAGGTAAGCCTCCTCTGTCTGCCTTTCCACACCACTCAGCCCTTCCCTTTCATTGGCATGTTAGTGACAGGCGGAGGAGCCTAGTTTTAGGGCTTCTGGAGTCCAGGCTTTTTTTTTTTCTTTCTAAAATCTCCAATAACACGTGCACTTATCCTCATTTCTGTTGTGTTAAAGTCATGGAAACGAGCTGAGAGCAAGCAGTTTTTCACGCCTGCTTATCTTATTCCGACATGTGTTTCCCACACACATCCTGAGGCCTACATTTTGCCCCCTTTATATACATATTGGCGAGGCTTCTTTGAAGGGGGTTTCCTTTTACTCGGCTTAGCAGGTTAATAGAATCAAATCTTCAAGGCTCGCACGACCCTGCAGGCCTGTCCCGCTTCCATTCAGGTCTTTACCTCGCTGGCTACTTTGATTCTGTTAGCCAACCCGCTGCTGGCCTCTACCCGTGAATTTAGTGCAGAGAGCGGGTGCCCGTCCTTGGCCTGCTGATAGGATTTCATTGATGCCTTTGAGGGGGCGATCATAGGTTTCCTTTCAGAAATTTCACACCCGGGAAGAAAAAGGCAGTTGTCAGTGGGCATTCCCAGCCGTGACACAAGCCAGAGTGTTCCCAACCCTTCATCCTCATAGGAGCAATCCAGACAGATGGTACATGCTGCTTTCTCAACTGGACTTCCTCCCAGAAGACCAATGAACCCTGTATAATCCACATCTGAAGCCTGGAGCCTGCCAGGCCCATGGGACCAAATGTCCGTGAAGAGGCTCAGGCAGGTGTCTCCAAGAAGCTGACCACAGTGGCTTGTTAGGGTGGCTGGCCGAGGCTACACAACAGAGCATCCCCAGTATCTGGTGAAGAAAGAGGGGGACAAAGGAGAGAGCTCTTTCCATATCTGTCTACATTCTTTCCTCTCAGGAAGATTTTGATTATGAGTCTGGACATTTCAAGATCGACTGGTGGCTTTGGATGCGGATTTGACTTCTTGTTTTATCTGAATGTAGAAGAGAACCTCAGCTGAAAGGCAAGTGACTCTATAGGGCAGGGACAGGTTACTCCTACTCCAGGGGAAAACCAAGGCTTTTCCTGCCTCCCTGTCCCAACTCAAGATGGGGACAAATAAACGTTCACTGGAGGCCAATTCTGCTGGTGGGTGGGTTTTTTTCCCCCCTGGAAAAATACTTAATGGTGACGAGTCTGCATCCAGGGTCAGCAGGAATCATGTTGTGATTGTCCCACAAGGGCTAAATGGGTTCTCAGAGGAAATGCGGGATGTGTGGAGTATGGGGGGGGGGGGGTAAGACTAACAAGGAAACAACTAGAGAATGAAACCAACAAGACGGGTGGAGATCAGGGCTGGTAAAATCACAGGGGCTTGAGTGGGAATGATTTTATGTCGAGCTTGGGGATCCAGAAAGGCTTCGTTTAGACAAAGAACCTTCCTGGCTTTGTAAGGGTGGTTTGTGGACAATGTTAGTATCTCCACATGCCACAGTGCTCTTTAATTCCATGATGATACAAGAATGGGAAACTCTATTAGTTCATGTTCCTATCATGTGTGAGGAATCTACAGGCAAAAAACATAGAGCAAAGAAAGCATTGGCTTATTGGACAGATTATTTCCTTACAAGATCGGCAGGTTGCTACCTACATAGTCTGTATTCTATTGTATTAGGCTGAGGATCTCTGAACACACCCAGAGTCTTAGTTTCCACTGTGGCCAAAGGCTGCTCTTGGTTGGCTTTTGTTCTCCTCTCTGGGTGCTGGGTTCTAGACCTTCTAAGTTCATCTGTTGCTCTGCTTCTGTAAACACAAATCTTCCTGATGGGGAAGAGTGCATTGGAAAGCTGCATTGCAGAGAAAGGTGCCCAGGTGGTCCAAGGAGCCAGTTTTCTTAGAGATGCTGAGAGCACAGGGGAGCTTTTCATATATCAAGCTGTGCGCAGAATCAATTAGCACAGGCTGGATGGCTGGAAATAGGAGCTAACCCCCCAACACACATACTATGAAGGGACTGTCCAAGAGCCTCCTGGAAACTGACAACAGCCATTGCTCAGATGGTAGGACCACTCTCCAGTGGTTCACTGAGTCCTTGACTATTAAATAGGATGGTAGCTACAAAGAATTCACCTGCGGTCCATGAAGCTCCTTGTTTCTTGGAGTTTGGGGAGCCTGAAGACTGTGTGCTTAGTTTGATCAGTCTTGAAGTGCTAACTATATGATTGTACTGGCTGTTTATCAAACTATTGCTAAATAACTCTCCCAGCAATTGGGGAGCTAGATACGTTATATAAAGGTCTGTGTACATGGTTCTTGACATCTTCCTGATGTACATACATTTAGCTTGGCCAAGCTTTAATCAGACCCTTCTGAGCCTTCTCTTTGACCTGGCTTTGTTTTGCCTGCCCTCTTGTCTATGACTTGCCCAGTCTTTGCAAGAATCTCCCCACCCTTGGTATCTGATCAAGTTCCTTATCTCTCAGCTTTGAAGTCTGAATCCTTGGCCTTTGACAAGAACGTTGTTGGGCTCATTTTGTAAGAAGTGTTGACCCTTGCTGCTTGCCCTAGTAATTTTCCACTACCAATCCCTCTTGCCTTGCCTCTTGGCCATAAATCCCCCTTTACCTTGTTCGGTTTGTATTTGAGTTCACTTGTTTGCTCTCTTCCTGGTACAACACAGTTTAGTCTATTGCCACAGTCTTATAGAAGGCCTCCTTTGATGGTTTTATCATGTGCCTGAATCCCTTTTCCTTTAACAAGCTTCAAGTGGATAAGACAATGTTGCCCCCTTTTACTCTAATGAAACCAATAATCTAATTGTTCAGCAGTCACTGGGACTAAAGCCTAGAGGCTGGCTTCTGATTGGCTGGCTCTCTGCTGGCTGCACAGTGTACCTTCCACCCACATCTCTTGTGAGCAGCACTGTCCAGCGGATTCAGGTCTTGGGACTGACTTAGAAAAAGAATGAAGCCATCTGAGCAGCAGCATTCATCTCTCTGCTTTCTAACTAAAGACACAATGTGACCCGCTGCCTCGAATTTCCACTGTCACGGCTTCGTTGCAGTGGGCTGCGTCCTTGAACCGTGAGTCAAAATAGACCCTTAAGTTCTTTCTTATTCAATATTTGGTCTCAGCGGTGAGGAAATTAGCTAACACATGGGCCAGTCGTTTGGTGGCAGGGAGGAAGGGAGAGAGCAGAAGGACACCTCTTTGATTTTTGGTCCCCCAGGAGTTTCCTGGCGTACGTAGTAGCGGAAGCTGTGGCTTTTCTTCTGTTTCTGTAAATACTGAGGGGTCTTCACCCCCAACCAACCTGCACTTAGCAGAAGCAGAAAAGGCACCTCCAGCAGGTTGTGTGGCCTTGAGTATGTTGTTTAATTCCTGTATGCTTCAGTTTTTTCTCATGTTCGGTGCAGGAGGCAGTCAGCTGTAAGGCTGATAATTCCCACTATAAAATTATATGAGCCTGATATTCAGCACTCTGGGTTTTGAAAACCGGGTTAGGATAGACAAGGGGGGAGCCCTCCTCCTGGCAGAGTGGAAATCATAGACTTACCTCCTCTCTTCTTTTTTCTCTATTCATCCAATCAGTTCACAGTGGGCTTTCAGAAAATCTACCTAATACTATGGACTGATGGCTACAATTGACCAGTTGGGATGTAAGGCCAGGAACTAGGAGCTAGACCCCAGCAGGGAGCTTGGTTCTTACAATCTTTCCCCTGCTTAGCACCATCCGTGCAGCCTGGGACACAGTGGTGGAAGAAGTTTGGATAATCATGGTGCAAACAGGGTAATGGAGAAGGCAGGCGGGAAATGAGGCAGGACATACCTCTGAATTTCATGCTCAACTGATTTGTTTGCCAGTGCCCTGGCCGCAGACTCTCAGGACATTGACAGGCAAATCAATTTTCATTTGATTGCTCATTGTAACTTCTTTCCCTCATTGTTGTCAGTAGTTGTGAGCCCCTGTCACTATCCCTTCTGGCTGTGGGCACGCATAACCCATCACAATATGGTGCCTTTCTAGAAAGAGAGATATCACCTCTATCTTCAGACCCTTGGAGATTAGGATGGGACTTAGTGAGTGGCTGTTGACGCATGTGTTATTAAATTCCCCAGATAAAAACCCTGGCCACTGAGCTGTCATCCCCCAGCCCAGAAGCCTGACGTCTTTGAAACTTGTTCTCTGTATATACCTTAAGATCTGCCCAAGAGCTCAAGGAACACTATTCTTAATTAATTAGTCTATTTGTTTAACTATCATGTGCATCTATGTAGGCTTATGGGTGTGTGGGTGTCACATTACACATGTGGAGGTCGGAGATCAACTTGCGGGAGCTGGTTCTTTCCTATTACATGGGTCCTGGAAATAAAACTCAGATCATAAAGCTTGGCAACAGGTGCCTTTACTTGCTGAACCATCTTGATGGCCTGGAAATAACTTTTGTGATACTTTGACTGGATCTGCTTGTCTACATACATGGCCTTTAATGCAGACACTTGCTCCATCCTGAGTTTGGGGGAATGATTCAGAGCGGACATGAGTCTACCTACTGGCTGGCTGTCCTTGTACCCAATCCACTCGAGTAGAATCAGGAACATCTGAAGCATCAGTGTGCCTGGTGACTACTATTATTCATGAATGTTGCCCATCTCATCTAAACCCAGGCTTACCTTCCAGGTACGCTGTGAGCAGTAATGGGAACTGTCTTAAAAATGTTTCTTAAAATTGTTTCAATGAAGAATAATGCATAGTTGTTATAGAAATAGTAAGACAGGTTAGCTTAGTGATCCCACACAAAATGAACATGCATGATTATGATCTCATCATGTGGCTTTCCTAGTATAAATGCATTAGACAGTACAAAATTTAAAATTTTTATTAATGTAAGCATTTTAGCCCTTGTCTTTTTGTATAATAGTATTGTGTATATAGCATGATGTATGTAGTATGACATTCTCACATGTGTAGGTACAAGTGTGTGTGTGTCTGTGGATGCATGTGCATGTGGAGGTCAAAGGTTGATGTCAGGAAACTCTCTTGATTTATTTCCACTATATATGCTGAGATAGGATCTTTCTTTTGAACCTAGAGCTTGCTGTCTCACCTAGTCTGACTTACCTTAGGGATCCTCTGTCTTTGCTACTAGAGTAGAGCTGCCAAGTTCACCCAGAATTTATATGGGTCCTGAGGGTCTGAACGCAGATCTTCATGTCTGCAGGGAAGGCACTTGACTTGGTGATCTACCCCCCACTATTCTTTTGCTTTCTAAACAGTGCTGCATCCATGTCTCTCTCAGCTGTCTTGCTTATGCTGTGGTGAATCTTTAGTCAGAGAAGGTGAGGGCTGTTTTGTTCTGAATACTTTCATATCGTCTTTGTCTGCTTGAAGAATCTCCTACTTACAGACTTCTAATCAGCATCAGTTCCAAGCCACTTGGTTCCAGAATGCTCACTTATTTTTATATGCTAATTCCAGAGTGCTGCTGGCATCTCTGAGAGATTTCAGATTCATTTGTGGATCTTTAGACAGTCTCTGCTTCCATCCATAGGCATTATGAACATTCCCCTTTTCTCTAGCTCTCTCTACAGTCTCTGTTGGCATACAAAAGAGTTCCACAATAGCTCGGAATGGAGTATAACAAAGGTTTATTTATCAGGGGATAAACTCACAGAGTAGTGATCTGCAGTCCTCTGTGTGCGCTGGGAACTGGAACTGAATCCAGCAGCCAAGAGAGCTGCACACACTTTTCATTTGCATTTGTAGTACATGAGACCATGCCCAAAGTGGACCATTATCTTAAAGGCTATTGGATAAAGGAGTTCCCACAGCACCTCCCCGTTTTGTCTAAAGAGAGTTCTAAGCCTATTGCAAAACTGTAAGAACAAGTATCAGGTATTGTCCAGGGAAAAGAAGAGACAAAAATATGCATAAAAATTAGAATTACAACCAGCATGAACAACATAAAACAAGAAACATATGCTAAATGTTTCATAGTTATCTTATCCTAAGGAGTCTAAGTCTTATATTAAAAATGACTTGGCTAAGTCATGAGAGGAAAGTAACTATGACTATCTAGTCTTCAATCCCATCAAAGACCTGAGAAGGGAAATAAAATAACTTGAGTAAACAGGAAGTGCAATCAAACAACTTCCAAAAGGTGCAAGAAATGACAGAGACAACTGGCTACCTGGGCAATCACCCAAAGTCTCATTTGCAATGTTGAGGCAAACAACTTTGCCTAAGGTCTAGAGTGACAGACAGACCAGTTTCAGAGGTAGGAAAATTTGAAAAACCATCTTACCCTGTCTTGGCAAGGTTTGGCAGTCTTTTAGTTGTATCCTGCTTATCCAGTCTGAACACTGTGCATTTTGTCAGTGATCAAGGTAGGGACAGTTCTTTGCCCAAAAGCCAGTTTGGCCAAGAATAATACAAGCTCCAAGTGGAGTGTCTTTAGTGACCAACATTCTCTCGGTAATAGATTGGTGCTGTCAGGAGCAATCGTGTCTCATGTCAACAGAATTCTAGTTATATAAATGTCATATTCTATAGTTCTTTGAAGTGTTTGAAGATCATCTATCTAGCTGAAAAATATCTCTGTACATCTAGAAAACCTAACTAACATGACTACAATGTTTGATTATTATAGATGACTATCAATAATGATAGTCATTATCATGTGTATTTCTTAACTATACATTACATTTTTAAATGAGCTGCACAAACATAATACCTTAAACAAGAGCAGAAATACATATACACAGTGTAGCAAATCGACCTTAGGTTTGTATCAATAGACCAAATTCATACCAATGTAAAGGATTCATCTCTATATATAATATCCCCCCTTATCTATCTATCTATCTATCCATCTATTTTTGGATATTGACTTACAATCAACCACTTTAAAATGAAAACAAACATTTATAAACAATCATTTTGGAAATTTGAATGTAGTTTTCTTCAAACTGCTTCCTGCTATTTGTTGGGCAAAGTATTTTTAGGGGTTTAAGAAGATTTTTTGAGAGTTCTTGTTACATAAAACCACATTAGTCTGGAAGGAATCCACGGGTTCTCATCTTCTGTGGAAACAAAAGTAGCACCTCTTTTCCAAAGTAACATATCCTTAGACTCAAATTTTGAAGTCAAGATACCTTTAAAATATATATGTTGGTTTAGTTTAGCAGCCCTCAGAATCAAATGTCTCTCTGTACTCAAAAAAATTTAAAGAAAACACAATAATATACATAATCCAGAATCCCTGTGTATATTCCATCTTTATGCGGCTTATTTTTCTTTATTCCTTTAATCTATGACTATCTGTACTCTTTTATATTACTTTTATTGTCTCTTTAAAGACTTTGTTCTATTTTTAAAACTATTTACTTCTTTTTATAACTATCTGTACTCTTTGTCTTCTCTCTCCCAAGCCTATGTACATTTTTTTTTAAAAAAACACACTGTGACTCATTTAGAGGTTGTTTATGTATGAATCTGTCTTTATTGCATATCTGTCTGACCAGGAGCACCTCTTAAAATGCTAAGCGTTATGACTAGGACTAAGGCTGCTTTGCCTTTTGGCTCTACCCAGTCCAACATGGTGGAGGTATGTTCACCACCAGCTCTGTGAGCCATGCTCACTGCCCCAGCTCCAGGGACACAGTGGGTCTATGCCACTATTAGGCAACTTGTAGCACTCTGCTTACAAACTCCATTTAAATGCTCCAAAGCTTTATTTTACACTTAGCATATCCTTCAATGCTTGGAAATTCAGGAGGCATGATTTGCTTTTGATAATCTCCATTTTATGATAATCTTCTCTAAATGTCCTGAGTGTGAGAGGTTGACTATACCTCCCTGGCTTTACGAGGAGAAAGTACCTCTGTTGAACTGAAAGAGCCTGGAGAATCCTTCACAGTCAGTCACAGCTTCTTTTGCTTTTGGCATTCCCCTCGTTCCTTGTGTTTTGTACTTTCATCTTGCTCTGCCTAAAACATGTCTATTAACAATGGTGCATTCTTCATCTCGCTTGCATTTTGGTTCTCAGTATTTTGCAAGTACAGTGGAATTTGTATAAAGGAAAGTAGGACATTTATGGAGTTCATACCTTGTACCCTCCTCACACTTCTAGGATATTTAAGTTTCAACATTTCTCCAGCTTTTTCTAAGGATCACCTGATCTTCCCACTTTATTTTAAAGAACCCAGGAAGAGGATTCAGTTAGTCCTGCCTTCCTGACGGGTCCTGGCCATCTTAAATCTTTATTGTGTCCTTGGATTTTTTAAGATAGTGGGCTACCCTCTGACACAGTTTGATTATAAAATGTCCCACATGGGCTTATTTCTTTGAACTCTTTGTCCCTAACTGATGGTAATATTTCAATATTTCAGTTCATTGTGAAACTTCTAGTAGGTGGGCCCTGGTTGGACAGAGTGGGTCACTGGGAGGTGAGTTTTAAGGTTGTGTAACCTGGCCCCATTTTCTATCTTCTTTCTGCTTCCTGACTCAACTAAATTGGAGGAGTCTCAACTACACACTGTGGCCACCATGGAAGTCAGCTTCCATGCCTTCCCTGCCATCATGGATTTGTGTACACTCAAACTGTGAGACAAAACAAATCTGTTCACCTTTATGTTGCTTCTTGTCACATTTTGAGCCACAGCACCGAGATAAGTAATTAACACATCCCTGTTCTGGGCGACCTTCTACCACCTGCAACACAAGAGTTCCAGTGATGTGTGTACTTTATCGTGATCTCTTGGAGATTATCCCCTCCTGGACTGGAATGTAGCTCAGCCTAAGTACTTGCCTAATGTGAGAGGGAGGAGAGGGGAGAGAGAGAGAGATTGTTTCCTACATATACATTTATCATTGACCCCAACTGAAGGAAAGGGGATACTTTCTGAAACAAAGATTTGATTAGATTGGTTGCAAATTAAGCAGAGTATTTGCTACCAGGATGATCTTGAAGAATTTGGTCATATGGTCTTTCAGTATAAAGTTCTTTCCAACTTGTAAATTCTGCTAGTATTAAAGTAAGGCATAAAGTGTACTAAGCCTTGGAAATTCCCACCGTAAAGACTCGGGTATCTTCTTAGAATGTAACCGGCTGTGTGTGCCTGAAGTCTTCTGCAGAGGTCATTCACGAGCAACTGGTAACAGAGGAAGGAGCAGAGGGAGTAGAGTAGTGAGGCTGCCAGCCTGGGAGAAGCTTCTGGTGCTGAGAAAGATGGGGCAATGACAGGCTGATGGATGCTGGTGCTGCATCATCTGAAGCATCTCCCGATGCTCCATAGCCAGGGCAACTGCTTGACTGTTCGGGGCAGGCATCTTATTGTGCAAGTCACATAGAACTTGCCATTAGAATAAAGCATGGGTGAGTACCAGCGAGCCTGGACAAGGTGCTCTGGCCATTTTTTGCTGCTTAAATATTCCCTGTCCTCCCTGAAGCCTAACTTCTCACCATCCCAGTGTCCACAGTTCTGTGCAGAAACAAGACTCAGTTGCTTGTGCCTTGATTAGTTACTGGAACTAATCGACCCTGTCTCTTTGCCCCTTATTACAAAGCTTCTCTGAGAGAATTAAACTACACTTGAATCAAACCCCCATTCTTTATCCAATTATCTATGGTAAACTGCCTCCAGATGACTTAGGGACCACTCCTATAGAGAAGCCAACTACCCTCAACTTGCTCTGGAAAACAGGGAGAAAAAGCCAGGCATGGTGGTTCATGCCTATATTACTGTCACTTCAGAGACTGAAACAGAATGATTACTATGAGTTTCAGGCCAGCCTGGGCTATGTAGAGAGTTTTTAGGGCAGCCTGTGCTACACAGCAAGTTCCAGGCCAGTCTGGCCTATATAACAAATTCTGGCACAGTCTGGGTTACAGATTGAGACCCTGTATCAAAAAACAAAACCAAAGAAAATAAAACACCAAAACAAAAGAAAAAACAACACAAATAAAACTGGGTGCTACCTCTGAATGTAATGAACATTTCCACGAGAATTCATTCTTCACCACAGAAAGGAACTTACTTTCAGTCTGTTTTTTAAAAAGCAATCCAAAACCTTCTATGTATTTCAGGGATGACCCAAGCTACATTATCCTTGACACTTAGAGAGATCCCAGGGAGGATGCCTGCTGTGTTTGCCGCAGCAGCCTACAACCTCACCATTAAGCCTGTCTTGTCTACAAGTGTACAAGGCTGACAGGCAGTCACGCCTTCACAAACGACAGCTACAGTGGCTTCTTAGAAGGCTGCCGTGTTGTTCTCCTTTGACACGTGCGGAACTTCGTGTAACCCTCGAAAGAAGTGAGGTGAAGGAGCAACAGCAAGATAAAGAGTGCCAGGAGGTGCACACTGGAGAAAAGCTCGCTGCTCTTAGCTGGGTTGCTTGTTACGGTGACTTGATTGATGGAACAACCACAGTACAAGGCGAGAGGAAATCAGGCCAGAGTGTGAGCCTATTCACAGGGTTAAAGATCACAGCCAGGGAAACACTACGTGGACACAACGGGCTGAGATATGAGACATACTCATGTTCCTGTGTCTACCAAGAGGGAGACAGGTAGGACATGAAGGAGATGTGGTGACCATGGGACATCTACTGACATCTAGTGAGAGCAACAGATGTTTGACCCTGTAGTGCTAGGCTCTTTCCTTTGTCCCAAATAAATACACAGCATCTTCTTATATCATATATATGTATGATATATTCTTATATCATACGTACATATATATTTCTGTTCTGTCTCTTGGTTCACATGGGTAGATAGAAATGGTGTTGAAACTGGAAACATGGTTAATGACTGCATATAAGGTATGTTTTGTGTAAATTTCATGACAACTACAAAGCCATAGCTTAGAACCGAAAAGACTGGAGGTGGTCAGCAGGTAAAGGCACTGACTGTCATGCCTGCTGATCTGAGTTTGATCCACACCGTGGATGGAGTTGCCCTCTGCCCTCTGCATATGCACAGCAGCATGGGCCTGCACACTTACATCCAACACGCCAATATCCTTGTACCTACACAAATAAATAAAATGTTTGAAAGAAGGAAACGAGGCCCACCACTCAATCCCCAGAGAACGTCACAGAAGAGTAAAGGAGCAAAGAATTTACAAGATAACTAGAAAACAAGAGCAGAATCAATTGTTATCTATCAACAGTTACATCGGATATAAGTAGATTAAATTTTCCCTAAAAGGACATGGAGTGAATGAATAGATTAAATAAAACAAGACCTAGCTATGTGCTACCTACAACGGACCCATTTCCACTTAGGGACAAATATAGATTAGCTATCAGAGATGGAAAATGACACTCGGGAGACAAACGGAAATTAAGAAGCCAAAGGCAACCGTGATGGATAATCTTGACTGTCACCCTGCCCTGACTCAGAGTCACCTAGGAGATGGGCATGTCTGTGAAGATGTCAGCAGAAAGGTTTAGCTGAAGAGAGGAGGTCATCTCTTGGTGGCCAGCAATATGCATTCTCCACTTAGAGCAAGCAAAAGGCTTCAGACGTCTTGGTGTCTCTGTGAACAGGCTGCTCACACAGCCTGGCCCTGTATCCCAGTTCTTCTCAGCTCTCCAGCACAGGGTTGTTTTCTTCACTGAGAAACCGGGCTGCCATCCGATTTGAATGTTAACTGCAAGGTGAGGAACAGACAGACCCGTGGCTGAGGCAGACCTGGATCAGGGAAACAGAAGCCAGGGCAGAGAAAGCACCACTGACAACAGAGAAAGGAACGCTTTGTGAGCCCTGGACAGGGAGGAGAAATTGAATCCGAGGCCCACTTCCCCTTGGTGACCAGGCTGGCTGGGAACACACCATTGGAGGCACAGCTGCGAGTAAGAAGCTGCAGGGCTGAGAATCTGGAGGAAGGGGTTCACATGGTGCGATGCCCTTGCCCCAGGCTCTTGTGACAGGACACAGAGAGGCAGAAAGGGACAGATTCTTCCAGGTGGCTTTACCTTCCCGATGCTCAGCAGTCATGCAGCTGGGCACTGTGTGTTTTCTAGTGGGTATGAGGTCACATCAGTTAATCAGAAGCCTCTTGTCTCACAAGGGAGAATCCTTGTGATGGTTTGGGTACAGACTGTCCCTGCAAATGCCCATGTACTGACAGTCTGATCCCCAACACCAGGAATGTTGGGGAAGTGACACCCTCAAAGCGCTGGGACACTACAGGTGAAGGTTAAGGATGAGCTGGGCCATTCACCAGTGGCAGGACAGAATGAGGAGTTGGAATGGGGCTCAGCCAAGTTCTCCAGAGAAGTCCCAGCAGCAGCAGTTGACCCAAGACACCTGTTTCAGGAAAGCAGGAGCTAGGGGATCAGAGACCTGAAGTAAGCCATCAAAGCAAGCATGGAGAGCCGCAGATGGTCACTCAAGAGCTACTATCTTGGCATCCACAAGCTCCCACAGCGAGCTTGGAACTGTGCTTCAGACCTGTGCTCTCAGAGCCCTCAAACCCTGTGTCCCAACAGCCCTGCACAAAGCTAATCAAGAAGATTATAAAGCTAATAAAGAAGAAGTGGGAAATCGGTTTGGCGAGATTGACTGGTGCCAAAATGGCCTTCTCGTACACACCCAAGGGCTGCTGCAGTGGCTAGGTGCTGTAAGTAACAATTCCCAACATTACCGAGACTTTCTAAACCCCATGATTTCTCTGTTTAGGGGAACCCCCCCAGTACCTGTATTCTTGATACCCTACTAGAATGTATTCTGCATCACGTTTGGCAAGGGAAAAAATGGCTGGGAAATGTGGAAGGATTACGTGGAGGGAGGAGGGGGAGAATCTAATTTGGAAACTGCCCCCGTGGAGTGAGCCGGTGTTCTGCTGTCTTCAAGCAAGGGAGAGACTATAGAAAACAGCCACGAATATACCTGCTAGGGCAAGAACTAACATTGAGAAAAATCCAGGTCAGGGAAGGAAATTGGCAGGGAAGGTTGCTTTGAGAAAATGGCTTCTGGGCTGAGTCTGAGGAGAGTGAAGATGGAGCCAGCCAGAGTGTGGTTAGAGAAGCAAGGGTCCAGGTCCGGGGGGAGGTGACTGGCAAATCCCAGTGGCAAGGGAGCCTGTGTTAAATTACTTGGACAAATCCTCCCTCCATCTCTTGCTATGGGGGACCTCGCCATCTTTATCCTCCCTCCACCCCTTGTTAAGGGGAGGGACCTTGCCTTCTTTCTTGTGTCTAGTGACCCAACAACAGTTTGATTGGCTTATGTTTTAGTTAACATGCAAATTGGTTTGTTTTTATTTACATTGACTTTGAGACAGGTTCTGTTTATGTAGCCCTGACTGTCCTGGAACTCAACTATGTAGACCACATTGGCCTTGAACTCATAGAGTTCTGTCTGCCTCTACCTTCAGAGCTGGGATTAAAGGTGTGCCCCACTACGTCTGGCTTCAAATTGGTTTTATAATAGAATTTCCAAAACAGTTTGTTTGTATTGTCCTTCCCTCTTGTCCCCTTATGTTTTCATATCACATGTTATATTTCACCCCCCCATCCCTTTTCACTCCTCTCTGGTCCCCTTTGTAGTTTCATAACATTATCCAGACTCACACTCTTGCACACCCATAATTGTACACATGTGTAAAAATTAGAAGCCAGGATCCACATGAAGGAGATGTGTGGCGTTTGACCCTCTGAGTCTGCTTCACTTACTTGATATAAGGATTTCCAGATCTGTCCTCTTTCAAGAAATCTTAAAAATTTCATTCTGTCTTACAGCTGAACAACATTCTATTGTGTATACACCACACTTTTCGTTATGCAGTCGTCTGTCCACAGACTTTTAGATTGATTCTATTTCCTTGTTATCCTCAAAGGAACAGAAAGTACCATAATGTACTAGTAATTTTGTGGTTGGATATAGAGTCTTTGGGGTATATATTTCAGAATAGTATAACTTGATCATGTGATAGCCCTAATTTTAGTTTTTTTGTGAATCCTCCCTATTGATTTCCATAGTGACTGAACTAGCTTACATTCCTATGACTGTGAATAAGGGCTCTCTCTACTCTTCACAAATCTTTGCCATCATTTGTTTTTATCATTACGCTTTCAATGACAGCAATCCAGACATTTAATGATAGCATCCAGATACCAGGTGGGATCCCTAGGCAATTTTGATTGGCATTTCCCTGGTAGAAAAGGATGTGGGATAGTTTTAAAGATGTTGACTATTTTTGCTTCTTCTTTTAAGAATGGTCTGTTAAGCATTTTTTATTTTTTTTGTTTTGTTTGGGCAGGTAGCTATTGTTGCTGTGAGTTCATGGGAGAATTGGGAAGTCAAAATTCTGTTCATATCAATTGTCAGTATTGATATATGAGAATGACCTATTGAGCCCCATCTGTCCCCCTCCCCATCATCTTGAAAAAAAATCTTTGGGCTCTCACCTTGGCACTGAAAAAGTGGGTACTCAAGGAGGTCCCTCACAACCATGATAAGACTTGGGGTGCGGGATGACTAAGAAGTAGGGGCATACAGAAAGTCATTTTCCTAACAGAAACCAGGAGAAAACACACATGTTGACCAAAGACCTAGGCTTTACCTATCAGGCACCCATAGTCCCACACTTCAGGTCAGCTGTTCCCCCATCATGAAGAACGTACAGGAAGCTGACAGTGGCTGTGTGTTGTAGCGGGCGTGGTCGATCGATAAATAACCAGACCAATTTAATAAAAAAAAGATTTAGCTTTTAATAAAAGGGGAAAAACTTACAAGATCGGGAGCCGGGAACTGAAGAGAAAGGGAGTGGCAAGGTACTTCGATCTTTTATTTGTTTTGTGCAGCCTGAAGGGGCCACACCTTAAACAGAATGGGATTGGCTGAGATTCCCCATCAGCTGTGAGCCAGGAAAACTTTATTTAAGAAGATGGGGCAGCTAAGCTTAATATTGCCTCTGGGTAGTTTGCTGGTAAATATTGCATTTCAGAAATCTGTTTATATCAGCTCATTAAAAAATTAACTTGCCTGCATAAGAACACATGGCTGAGAGAGATGGTAGATGTGTTTGTTTGGAGTTAATTGCAACAAGTGGGTTGTCTACACTCAGGGCCACAGCAACGGGTCTCTGTCTTTTGTGCCTATTCGCCAGGCTTGTCACCAAAGAGCTTCCTTGTATGCATTGGCGGAAGAAGGCTCAGCAGTCCTTCATGGAGAGGAAGGGGGCGGCCAACCAAGTTTTCCTGTTGAGCTAAATTGCTCTAAGATGTAAAAAGGAAATTGGGCTTAATATTTCTGGAAAATGTCATTTGAAGCCCTCCTCCCTCCTGCTTGTCCAGATCTACTCTATAAAATCAAATGCAATTTCTAAAATCATGACTTTTCCTTTCTCAAGTTCCATTAGAGATGTTAGAGGGAAAGGAGGAAAACACCGTGCATTGTCTGGAGATAACTCTCTCCTCCCCGTGGCTCTGAAGGAGAGAAATAGGATTTCCCCCTAACGGCGGGTTGCTTTGGTTTTCAGCAACACTAGAAGTGGTTTTGAATATTTAATCAGAGCAGTTGGCACAGCATTGAACACCCAGTGGGTGCTAAATAAATGATTCTCGACTGTTTGTAGAAGGGGGGGCAAGTGATGGGTGTAGACAAATGTGCTGATATTGTTTGTATTCCCGTTGCAGTCCCCGCCCCCAACCCCTCTGTTTGCCACTTCCCAAGCCTCCAATTATCATGATTTCCAAACACTCCAAAGGAAGTAGGGGAAAGTTTCTGTTCACAACAGAGAAAATGGCGTATGAAGTCATCCACTTCTTTTGTCCCTGACATTTCCTGGGAAGACATAAATATTATTTACCCCACACGATGACAGAAGAAAGAAGTGACTCCACCCAAGTCTAGCTTGGAACCAGCAAGTTTATTTGGGTTACTTAGGCCGGTAGGTATGAGGAGCTAACTTACAGGAACGTGAGCCACGCAGAGGCAGCTGCATCATGGGAAGCCCACCTACCTGTGTGGCTAGTGACTGCATCTCTGGAGCTCCCTGCACTTCTCATAGGCAGCTCCACCCTAGAGTCACCTCTCCTTGACCAACAGTTGCTTACTGGTTATATAACTGTGGGGTCCAGCCTGCGAGTCTTGTGAGATTTTGAGCTTGTTGAGTCTTGAGGAACTCCAGAAATACCCCACAAGGGAGTGTTTTAATTAGTAGCAAATACCTATATAACATGTATTTCCTACATCTACTGAACAAATGACTTAGTTCCCCCCCCCCATTTCTGTGATGAAACATGCCGACAACAGGGTTTATTCTGAGTCATATCTCAAGAATACATCATGGGGGGGGGGTGAGTTGAAGCGTCAGGGTCTTGAAGCAGCTGGGTCACATCGAATTCACACCAGGGAAGCCCAGACCAGTGCATGCTGCTGCTCAGCCTCCCTCTCTCCACTTGTGTTGCCTAGAATCCCAGCTAGGGAATGGTGTCACCCAGAGTGGACAAGTCTTTCCATCTATCTCTATAAGCACAATCAAGACACCCCCCAAGGCATGCCCAGAGACCAGTCTCTTTTCCCCCACATCGAGGCCATCATTCAACACAGCCCAACTATATAGTAACAATTGGAGTACCAAATAAACTCATATTTCCTTCCTCTTACGTTAAAAAGCCTAGGTGTTCTTTTTGTTGTTGTTGTTGTTTTTATTGTTTGTTTTGTTTTTGCTTTGGACACAGAACTCTCAATCCTTCTCATTGTCCTAGCATCCATCAAGCAGGCACTGGAAGGAGGGTATGTGGGCTTGCGGTGGTCCTGTGTGGCTCTCACACATCTGTTTTCTTAAAGGATGCTCCCGCAGCATCCTTTCCTCCTTGGGCCAGGAGGAAAACTTCAGTTCCCACCGACGAGTGAAGCGCTCATCGATAAAGTGTCGCTCCCCTCCAAAAGGGAGACTTGGTTATGCACTCAGAACTCCATAGTCATCTGTTTTTATTGTTGCCTAATGCCTTTTAGATCAGCACAAGCCTTGCAGGAAATCAACGCCGGAGCTGCATAATTAGGATGTCTTTCATAGTCGTAAACGGTAGTCCCACCGGAGAACAGATTAAGGATTCACGAGCATAAATTTCTGGCACCAGGTACCCACAGTTGCCTTTCTTTTTGAATAATTCATTATTTAAATACCTCCATGCATGTTCCCTGCAATCCTGTATATCACAGCCAGGGTATGGAGAGTAAGAGCCTCATTCCCCATCTGCCCTAACTGTAAACATATTTGAGACTCACTACTGTAACTGGGTGTCGTGGAATAGCAATGGTCACCAATGACGGTTTCAGTCAGTCACATTAGGGGCCAATTTAAGGAGATTCAGTTGGACCTTCTTCAGGACATTAGCCAAGCAGAGGTCTAACTTTCATAGTGAACAAGATGTTCACTTTAAGGAAAAGAAGAGGAGGGGCTGGGGAGATGACTTAGTGGGTAAAGTACTTGGCATACAAGTGTGAGGATCTGAGTTCAAATCCCAGAACCTATCTGTAATCCCAGCAGAGACAAGAGGAGGCTCTCCTTCTTAGAGAGACCCTGTCTCAGGTGAGTGGAGCTGCTCTCTGTGATCTATGTCTGCAACGGTCTACACTGATAGTCTCTTAAAGTCTAAGGCTGTCAGAACCGCCAGGGGGCTGTGGCTAAAGGGAGCTGGTGCCGGAGCACAGGAGCCTCGTACAAATCCACATGCTTGTTAGCCATCCACACAAACTTATCCCCCAACGCTCCCTCCGTGGTTACTTCAGCCCCTGATGAGTTCTCTTCCACCTTCCCTGCTTCCGGCCTTCCAACCTGGCTGCATACACTGAGAAGTAGAATCTGACAATCTCAAGACTCCTGTTCAGCCCTCCTGTCCAAGAATCTTGAGACCTTTTATTTGGTCACGCTATGGCTGTGTCCTGTCACCAGCTTCTGCTGCACTCAGTGGAGAGGGGGGGAGTCACTCACTGGCCAGGTAAGCTCGTGATCCCTGGTGCTGCCTGTGAGAGCTGTTTTCCATAACAACCCAGGCAACCCTAGGTAAAGCTCCCCTGACTGGTTTTGAAACTTCTGGACAGGAAGCTCTGGTAGCTTCTACACAGCTTAGGGCCCTTCAGTGTATGGTGGCATCAGAAGAAAAGTCGTGAGTGTCCTCACACCTGCAGGACCGGCTGGACAGGAACTCACAGGTACCAGATGCAGACTTTGAGGAGGCACCGAGTTAGACCTTCAGAGCCCAAAGCAGGGATGCAGATTCCTTCCTTTGTTGGACAAATTTTTATTACTTTATTACTCAAAAAATTTTTCCCTGGATGACTACCCTAATGCTTCTAAAATCCAGCATGGCATTCTGTGCCTCTCTGGAGAGTTTTCAGTGTGATTAAAGCCTGCCACCAGCTGGGTGTTACGCTCTTATTCATGTCTTTAGTCTTTAGGAAAGCGCGAGTCCCAGCTGAACACAGTCGACACCATTTTTGTGACCTTGGGCTGGTGTTTAGTCTGTGAGCACTGTTTTCACACTCAGCCACAAACACTGACTTAAATGGTCTCCAGTCTTTCCCGTCTCCTCCTGAGTTTCAATTCTCAGCTTCAACATTCAACCCTTGCCCCCCCACCCCCCGTAATAGGACTCTAAAAGCCCATTATCCAGGTCCTAGCCAGTCAGTATGACTCGCAGAGACCCTGTACACAGCAGGAAGAAGCGCGGTGTTAGGTGACATTGAGCTCTGCTTCTGGGAACATCCCCAAGGCTTTCCTTCAGCCTTCCCTGGCTTTCATTGTGGCCTGAGTTAAAGTTTCCCCAAGGTCATCCTTGTAGAAAGCCAGGCAGAAGTCCCCTCCCTGCAAGAAGAGTTCTGTGTCTTGCCATCGGCTTTGTCTTGGGCGTGCCCTTGACTAACGGCTCCCAAGACCAGATGAATAGAAATGGCAGCAACACAGGAAATGAAAAGAGGGAGGAGCACTCCTCGGGTCTGTATTCTAAGCAACCTGACATTCAGAATCTAATAACTTTTTGCATAAAGTGAACCTTCATAAGCATGGCGCTATGAGGTTCTGCTGTGGAGAGGGAGCAGTGCACAGTAATTTGAGCAGAAGCTACACCATCTCTTAAGAGTGATGGGTGCCACAGTTTCGGCACATTCACCAGCCCTGGCACGCGCAGCTCTTTCCTCATTGTGTGGCTCACCTGATCCTCATAACCTGGGCGGGGGCAGGCAGGGAGGGCAGTTCTATCCAAGTGCTCTTCCTGGGGGAAACTGAGGCTCCAGGTGTGAGAAGGCTTCCATGGTTGACGCGGGATGGCAGCCCCTACCTGAGCCACTGTCCTTCCAGGCATGGTGTCTCTCCATGCCCGTCTTCAGCTGTCATTTCTGTGAGTCCCTTTTTCCCTGAATGCGCTCTTATCTTTGCAGCGCTGAGGCCACTCTTTGTGCCAGTAGGCCGTCTGCACTTGTTCCTTTCAGGCCCCTGGCAAGCAAGAGCAGCCACTTTAAAAGAGCGGCAATTATCCCTCTTGGTTCCTTTGTACAGAGCTCTGTAAATAATTTATTTGGATTTGAGGGTCTAGAGACAGAAACACATATCGAACCTCTTGGTAACCAGGTGAGTTCCGCGTCTGCAACTTAAAGGCGAGCAGAAAACAAGTGAGAAGGAAACGTGCCTCTTTGAAATCAGAGAAGACAGCAAGACCTCAGAGCCCAGGCGGGAGGCCGGAGTTGGCCAGGCTGCAGCAGAGGAAGTTTTCTCGTGGCATTTAAAGGTCACCCAGGGGACTTCCACAACTATATTGTGAGCCCCCCTGTAGCAAGGCTTTTGGAGCAACTGTCTGTGAAGTTGGAAAACACAGGCCTGCACTGGAGCCGGTCCCAAACCCCTCCTGCTGCACTCAATACCTGCATCAAACAAAGAAAATTGTGTTTGCCGGGCTGGCTGCCTGAAGTCACAAGATTCCCAGTATCACACGGGGCTCCGGAATGCCTGTGAAACCTCCCGAGGAGGGGAAGATTGTGCACCCCACCTTTCAGATAACTGCCTTTAGTACCAGCCTGAAAAACCATGTGATGGTCATGGACCTGGTAAAGAGGGACTGGCTTCCTTCCCAGAGACGAGCCAAAGTTTGTTTCATCCACACGTGCCAGGGCCTGAAGGTGGTCGAGCGGCAAGTCAGCAGATACGAGGTACAGCGGGGGCTCGGCAGGGTGTCGGGGGGCAGGTGCACACGGAGCTCGGAGATTCCGATGGAGGTCTGTGTGGGAAACCCACTGGCCACGTGTCTTTTCTGGTCTTGCAAAAACAATGATTTGTTTGTATCTTGGAAAATACTTTGTAAAATCCTTCCTTTAATTTATTTCAGTTTTTTTTTTCAGTATGTTGGAGGGGATAACATGTTAGCTAAATGTGACTGATATACAACTGACCACAAAAATCTGCCCAAAGATTTCCGAGGTGGGTTGCTGGTCTCCACACCTGGGAACTGCAGTGCGCCCTGTGATTCCAGCGCTATTAGCCCTGTGAGCCTGCACTTACCTGTCTCTAGGAAGAAATGCCTATTTGTCTGCCTGCGTGTTTAGAGGGAGCGTATTCATGACTGTCTTGCTCGAATTGAGATAGCAAGATTCCAGATTGGTCTTTTATTTTTTTCGTAAGCATGAGCTTTAGTTTTCAAGTCCAGACTACTTTTTGGAAAATGGGGAGGCCTTTGGCAATTGAAAATGTCAACCTGAGATAAACACATCACCATGAAAGATATTTGTATTCTACCCGGGGTACCAGCCATAAGCACTTATTTTTTCAGAAAGTAAACACATGTGAAATCTGATCAGCTTTCCATTGTACATGGAATAAATTATGAATGGCACTGTAATTGACTCCCAGATAGCTCACTTACCCATCTTTTTGGATGACTGTAACATGCACATTGCTAATGCTTTGTGAAAAGGTGAGTGTTGGAATATTGATGCTATTGGGAAAGCCCTCCCTTGAGTTCTGGCAAATACCTGAGACCTTTGATCACCCACACTTGGCAGCAGGGAAGCCAGTCTGACTGGGAGGAACAGGTTTTGCAGGGTTCAAGGTTAGCCTTCCTCCAGTTCCAGCCCTGGGAGAGTGAATTTCCATGTTCACAACAGATATGTAAAGGGCACAGGAAGAAAATGGTGTTAATTAAATTCAGTAGTAGTCTTTATTCATTAATTCATTGCCGAATCAGCCAGAGCAAAAGGTGTGCAATTAGGATATAATTGAAAGAAACCAGAGATGTTATTATTCACAAGTAATTAATCGGATGGGGACAGAATTTTATCATTGTATAATTTCCATTGCGGCTATTTTCCAGTCCCCCAGAGAGGGGAGAACTTGTTGGATTGTCTCATCATGCATTTTACAGTAGCCCTCGTGGCTCTGTTTTAGATCCTTCCTAGTGAATACCCTCTCTTGCCTTCCAGTTTTCATAAGTAAGACTTCCCCATTCATTTCTTCATTATTGTAGCCACACCGAAAGGAATGTGAAGGGTGTGCAGCCGGAGATTGCGGGAAAACTTCAAATACATTGATTACCACAACTAAATGTTCCTGTGGCTGAACCGTTTGCTACCATTAGCAGCCAATATCCTAGCTATGTGTGCTAAGTGAACCCGAGGCCATTCCCCAGCTAGCAGTTCAACCACTTGGCTAGTTTCTACTGAGTCTCTCTATCCATGAGACATGGTACATACAGGGCCTGCTTGCTGGGTGCAAGAGCAGGCCAAGTTTGAAAACAATGAGTAGGATCCAGGCCTCCTGACTTGAACTTTAAGCAGGGTTTAGGTTTAGAGTTGGGAGACACGGATGGAGTGGGGAGGTGTGCACAGGAGGTCCACAAGCCGGGCATTTTCTCCGGTCTGGCAAACACATCACATTTGTCTGCTGTCAGTTTATTCTGTGTATGATCGTTTTTTCTTATCAGATTTCATGTGTTTACTTTCTGAAGAGATAGCTGCTTTTGGCTGCTCCTGTTTGCAGAATACAGATACCTTTTAGGGGGTCCTGTGTTTATCTCAGGTTGACATTTTTCACCTCCAAAGTTCGGCAGTAAACATTTCAGATTTTAAAATAGTCTAAAGCCATGGAACGATTACAGTTATCCTCGCCGGGGCATGTCAGTACTGTTTAGATAGAAGGGGTAGGGAGAAACAAACCTTGGGGCTCCATTTCCCAAACTGAACATACCCAGGAGACCAATTAACAGCCCAGCCTGCCATTGGACTCGGCCCAGTGACTTCTCCCCCTACATCAGCTCAGAGGCTTCCTGTTAACCCTGGGCTCTGGCCATGAAGTGACTGATGGGGTAGAAAATGAGTAAGGTCACTGGGATGAACTCTCAATCCACAGGGATACTAGATTAAAGAAACGGGCTCATTTTTCAATGAGAGTGAGTTTGGGAGACGTTTTTTTGTGAAAAGCCTACTGAAGTCAAGTTCCTGGGAGGAGCCGCAGTCTGCTGACCTGGGGATGAAGTCTACAGATGGGGAGTTCTCTCAAACCGTGGTCATAGTCCTGAGCTGCGTTAATGCCTAGAGAAATCACTGTCCACTTGTGACGACAATGATTGGTTATCTCCAATCCAGGCAGGGTTCAGGTGTCTCTAGTCCTTTCCTTAACCTGCCTTCAGCTGGAGCCATGAGAAGAACCTGTGCTGGGTGAGAGCTTGCCAGGTCAGGAAGCAGATGAGGATGAGAATGTTGTAGACCCCAGTGCCTGATGTTTGTAGAACCTGGATTCCTCTTGATCCCAAATGTGCCCTAAACTAACAGGAACATTATGTGTTAAGGAACTTCTTCTTTGAGTAAGTGTTCTGTGTGGTTAAGAAATTTACCATGCCGTATCTGGATGTGGATGGTCCCATCTGAAAACGGTGTTTGCTATTCACATTGTGAGCATGCATTCCTGAGATACGCCATGAATAAGGCCCGGGTGGCTTCGCCAACCATGGGAAGGGAAGCCATAGAGCGGTAGGAGGGATATGTATCTCTCTTCCACAGGGTGCAAAGAATGAGCTTCAGTTGTCACACTTTGGGTTTGAATGAGTTATTAAGTATACAACAAGCCAAAGTAAAAGAGGAAATAACGATTAGTGGATAGATACATAGGTGGCAAAAAAAATCACCAAACTGGGCTTTCAGAACATCCTGCTGGAATGGGGAAGACCCTTTAAGGCAGTCATCTGGTGTTCCAGGTAGAGACTGTGCTGGGCAAAGCAGAGTGACCCATCCAATGAGGCCACCAAGGCCAAGAGCAAATCGCACAGAAAGGTGACATCACCAAACCAAGGTTTACAAGCAAGCAGCAGAAACTAACTAGGGAAGCCCTGATAAAGCTGCCCGAGTTCCCAGCAGAATGGGTCCAAGCAGAGCAGGGGGACCCTCAGGTGAGGCTTTCATGTCAAAACCAATAGGAGCAGATAATGTTATGGAACAGGGTGCTCACAACGTCCAACAGAAACTGACCAGGGAGGCTGAGGCAGTCAGCGGGGGTTCTCCCTTGGGCATTCCATTCTCTTCGTGGTCTGACACCCCACTTCTCCTTCCCTCTGCAGACACTTTTATATCACGAGCTAAGCAGCAGTAACCCTGTTGGAAATAGTTCACCTTCTCTCTGTCCTCAAGGGCACAGCATTTTGCTCATGGGCTGTGTTGTGCTCCCTGACACAGAATTGGGGGTGGGTGACTCATCCCCGGACAGAGGACCTCAGAAGATTCTTTGAGACAAACATGCTTTCGTCTAAAACGGGGTTGGGCACGCACACTCCAGAGCTAGCCCTGGTGGTCTCAAATAAAACACGATAATTTGTCAGTGTACTGTGCATTACAACCTCTCAAAAGATTGCTGAGACCTGTCTGGTAACAGGTACATGCTGGAGCTTGTAGGTCGAGGCTTGCCTATCTGACTTCTGACAGGTGACAGTTTTAGACTTTCTCTTTAGGAAATGAGCTAGGGGAAGGTGATATAAGTGGAAAACACGAATTACCCAAGACTCTTTGACCATCTGCGTCTCTATTTTCCACTTATATTATTATTTGTTATCATCATCGTCATTATTATTACTATCTAGTGAGACTTTTGCTGGCAACACTTGGTTCTGGTCACCTAAAAGAATCATGGTGAAGTTTGAAAGTCCCTCTGTATGTGCGACCCAGCTAAGGCCACTGTGTCTCAGTGGGCTCAGTGCAATATCAGACCATCAACATCAAATCGCGAACAAACTGAAACAATTCCTAGGAGGCTCCTTACCTCTCCCATTTCTCTCTGGTTCTCAATTCTCTCTACCTTCCCAAGTCCATGAGGCAAACACTAATGGGGCTTTAAGGCTGTTGTCGGTGGCATTCACCATTCTTTCTGCTACTTGTCCATCTATTTCTACTGATTGATTTGCCTCCTGGTTATGGGTTATGTTTCTTTTCTTCTTTACATACCAGGCAGGTTTTCAGTTGGAATTTAGCTATTGTGACTTTTGCATTGTTTGGATGCTTGGTTTTGTTCTATGTCTGTAAAGAGTGTTGGCTGGGTTCTGGTGGCAGATTAAGATGCTTGCCGACAGCTTGGTCCTGCTGCGGTTTACCTGTGAGATCTAGGAAAGGCCAAGAGGAGGCTCTAGTTCAGAGCCATGGTTCTCTAATATCATGGCTCTGCACCATGGTAATGATTGGAGATAGTTTCAATGAGGGAAGCTTGGAGGAGGATGCCACTGATTCTAAAGGGTAGAGGTCATAGATGCTGCAGCTTCTGTGTGTGAAAACTGGGCATGATTGTGTGCACGTATGTGCAAATATGTATGGAATCCAGAAATCAACTTTGGATGATGCCATTTAACTTGGTTTTTTTTTGTTTTTGTTTTTGCTTTTTTTGAGACAGAGTCTCTCCATCCCTTTTACCTGAAAACCACTGGTTTGGTTAGGCTGCCAAACCCCGGGAACTTACCCTTCTCAACATCTTAAACTCTGAGACTATGAGAGCATATCAGCACTCCAACATACACACACACACACACACACACACACACACACACACACACACACTTTTTCCCCTAAGGGGTCAAGCTTTGATTATCATAGCATGTACTTTACTGACTTATTCCTGAAGCCCAAATGGTGTTAACTTCTTCCAATACACAGTGTAGCTCTCTTCCTTCTGACAGAGAACATTCCAGCCTAAAAGGCCCAGAGTATTGAGAGGAAGAAGTTCTATTCTAGGGCATACTCAGTCCCACTGTTAAGACATGGTCTTTCTGAGAGGAGTCTCTGGCTTCTCTGGTGTGGTGAGACCTTCCTGCAGGTGGGGGTGTGAATCCTTTCCACCTGTTTAAGGTCTTACCATCCCTTGGCCTGCCCCTTCCTGGAATTTCTTTCCCCTTACTCTCAGATTGTTTTCTCTCAAGCAGATGCAGGTCAGAAACCTTGAGCAATGCCTTGTGATCAGCTGATTCTCTCTTTTCTCACAGTTCCTGTCCTTCATGAATGTCAACACCGACCACCCGAGTCCGGCCTATGCCTCCTTTGCTCGGTGAGAACTTGGGCTCCGCCGCTTCTCCACTCCCAGGGTCACAATCTGGAAGCCACCACATGTAGGGATAATTATGGAGTTCTGCCCTCCTATTTCCCCTCCATCAGGGATCACAGACCTGCATTGCTGACTTGCAATGAGAAAAAGTTATTGTGCCACCGCTTGTACTATGTTATTATACACTGTTTGTGAACAGAAGTAAATGCCTGCCAATATAGCTTTGATGTTGTACCAGGGCTGATAAAGTTTGCTTGTGTGTGTGTGCGTGCATGCATGTGTATGTGTGTGTGTGCACATGTTCATGCCAGTATACACATGGGAATGAGTGTATATGTGTTCAGGTACTTGTGAAGGCCACAGGTGAGGTGTCATTCCTCTGTAGCTACCTACTTTGCTTTTGGACACTCCTTAATGGCCTGGAACTTGCCAAATAGGCTAAGGTGACTGACCAGTGAGCCTCAGGCAGCGACTATTTCCACTTCCTCATTATGGGAATTATAACCACATACTATCACACTTAACTTTTAAAAAAAATGTGGGTCTTGGGATCCAACTCAGGTCCCCATGCTTGCGAGATAAGCACTTCACCAACTCATCTGTCTTCCCAGCCCCTCTACTGTGAACTTTGAAGAAGGCTTTCAAGTGGCTGTGATGGGTCTTGAGTAATAAAAAACACTCAGATTTGAAGTACTCAGGATTCATGATGACTTGATTCATGAGATGATGAGGTCACAAAAAACCAAACAGGAAGAAAAACAAATGCTTTTTTCTCTTGGCTATCAAAAGGTTCACACCAGTATTATCCAGTATCTCACTGAGTTGACAATTCTGAGCCAGACCAAAGTCTGCTGGATCTTGATTTTCTTCCTCAAGTCCTGGCTGAGAAGAGGCAAGCAGATGGCCCTGGGGCTCAAGACGATCATTTAGCTTCCTCTTCACTCCAGGGCTTTCCCTCCTCCTCCACTGCCCATGGCTGGTTCAGAAATCCATGGGCTGTTGAAGTTTTATGTGTGGTGCTGGGAATTAAACCTAGAAGCACTCAGCTGCACATCTAGTCCCGCAAGTCTGTGCTTTCAACACGAAGCCATGATCTGAAGTTCCAGATTCATCCTTTGTATCCATAGGACCCAGCGGAAAGCAACAAAGACCCCAGTAGAAACCACTCCACTGCGAGAGCTGATGTGAGAAGGGTGGGGGAGGTGTACCAGAGGGGAGAATGGCCAGGCCAGGATCACAGCGTGTGAGGAGCTCGGTGGAGACAGAGACAGAACAAAGGAGCCTGGTATGGCTGATTCATGAAAAGCCTCATTCATCCTTGCCACAGCTGTGTGAGACACATGAGCCCCATTTTTTTTTTTTCCAAAGAGAAAATTCCGAGAGGCTCAGAGAGCTGATGCAAGCATCACAGGGACAGTGTGGCTCGAAGGACTCTGGCCTCGTGATGTCCTGCTCTGAGGTCTGGGTTTCTCATGGGGTGCTCAGGAGGAGAAATGAAGAGGCGAGGTTCCTCTCCTGACTATAACTGCTGGAGAGTGGTTCTGCGAGTTATCGCAGATACAGCAAAGTCTCAAAGACAGCCAGGGAAGCAGGGTCTTCTGCTGCCCTGTGGCCTCCTGCTGAAGACGTGGTTCTTTGTCACTTCCTTCTTGCCTGGAACTTCCATCCCTCTATTTTTGCTGCCCCAGTTTCTACTCACGTAGAGTAGAGGAAGTTAAGAAGAAATACTCAGGCTGGCTTGCTGTAAAGTATCTACCAACTAGCAAAAGTCATTATACCATTTGAACATAGATTTTTAAGAAGTCTGTTTTCCAAGCAGATGATACTATTCAAAGGCTGTAATGTATATGATGTGCTTAAAGAAAGCCATATTCTGTCATATGCTGATTCCACTGTAAGCAGTTCGTCTGGAATTATAGACAGCTTCCACAGGTTTAGCATAGAGACCCACAAATTATTTCTGATAGTGAATGTAGTTTTGCAGAAGGCAAGATTTGATTTGTGAATTGAGCCCATACTTTAGGTTTTGTGTACAATGATCTTTTTAAGTTTGGTGCTTTTTTTTTTTTTAAAAAAAAATAACATTGTTAAAATATCAGCACTAGGGTTGGTGAGATGACTCAGCAGGGGAAGGCCCTTGTTGACAGCTGGACTACCTGAATTTGACCCCTGGAGTCCACAGGATGGAAGAAGAAGACTGACCTTTGCAAGTTGTTCTCTGGCCTTCACATGCATTCTGTGGCGTGAGCACACCACACCCACACAAGGAAAACATAGAGGAAATAAAATTGAATAATACTGATAGCACCTCTCTTCTTGTAGTTGGACAGTGACTCACAAGACTATAATTACAATTATGGGAAAACTGGACAAGTTCAATAGGGAGGCATACAGCTCAAATTCCAAGAGGAACATTGTAAGATTCCAAGTGCTTAATAATATTGATTTTGGCTCCGCAGCTTTATTCTCTACATGATAAAGATGTCTTTTGCAAACACTAATGAGGGAGGCTGGAGAGATGGCTCAGCAATGAAGAGTATTTGCTGCTTTTTCAGAGAATGTGAGTTCAGTTTCCAGCACCTGCAAGGCAGCTCACAACCACCAGTAACTCCAATTCCAGGGGTCAGGTGACCTGTTCTGGCCTCCTTGTCAATGAAATGTCTAAAGAATTGTCTGCCACCTAAAGAGATGGTGGCACACAATTTAACCCCAGAATTTGGGAGGCAAGAGGCAGGCAGATCCCTGTGAGTTCAAGGCCAACCTGGTCTACATATCAAGTTCTAGAACAGGCTCTAAAGGTACACAGAAAAACACTGTCTCAAAACAAAAGCAAAAACAAAAACAAACAAACAAACAGAAAAACAAGCAAAGAAAGACTTGCTTGCCCAGCATCTTTATTCCCCAAATGACAGGTACATGGTGACTAACCAGGGTACCCCAATCTAGGGAAAGTAGGTTATTTCCTTATGACCACCCTGGATTGATAATTGAAGCATCCAGTTTTCTTTCTTAAGACCACGATTACATCAGCACAATGCATCACTGCAGACTGCCTCAGCTTGGATTGGCTCTCAGAGACAGGAAACACACCCCGGCAAGTGCCATCTGTATTTGTTTTGTATTGCTGTGCAGCAGATGGCCATGTCTGACTGTTGTGCAGACTACAAGTCCTAGTGTGGGTTAGATGGCTCCTCTGCATAAGGAAGTCCTTCCCAGTTGGAGTAGGTGCCAGCCTCTCACCAAAGGCTCCGGGTCTACTTCCAAGGCTACTAGTAAATGGAGGAGTTTAGTTCCTTGTTGCAGGACCAAAGTCTCCATTTCCTTGTGAGACACAGACAAATATTAACTACCAGAGGCCATCTGTAGGTCTTTGCCATGTGGGTCTAGCCAGAGAGAACACTAGTTTATCTTTTAAAAACATGATTTATGTTTACTTAGGTGAGCCTGAGTGAAGATATGTTGATCCCATGCATGCAGGAGCCCTCAGAGGCCAGAAGAGGGCATCAGATCCCTAGAACTGGAGTTAAAGGCTGCTGGGGGCCACCATGTGGGTGCTAGGAACTGAAACTGGGTCACCGGCAAGAGAGAGATCTCTAGTCCTTGATTGCCGTTTCAAGGTCATCTGGAGATCCAATCTTTCTGCATTGGATCTCTCTTGACTTATTACACATTTTACTTGGGTAGGTCAGGCCCACCTGACATAGTCTCCATTTTGATTGATTCAGTGACAACAGATTTGTAAACTCAGTATTACCAGAAAACTATTTTCCAATGTAGCATAGCTTAGTTATAGGAGCGGGAGCCTGCTCTGTCCATGACTGCTGCCCGGACTCAAGGAAAGGTGACTGTGCAAGGCATACACATCAAGGGTAGGCATCCTAGTGGCTGTCCAAGTTATCTGCTTCCACCTAATTTTCAATTGCTTGTATAGGTGGAGGAAAAGAAAATAAAAGAAGGCTTTGGGAAGGGTCACATAGGTCAGGGGCTATTTGAGAGCAGCATGGAGAAGGGAATTTGTGAGTTGCTCTATGGGATCATGAACTTTCTTCTGACACCAGATCAACCTTGAGTAGATACCTTAGGATTGTGCCATAAATAAATGATGAGCAAAGGCTCATTAGATGCATCTTGGGTACAAACTGGCAGCCAGGGAGAGTGACAATTACCGCATAGATGGTGTCTTCTCTGACGCAGTGCTTACAGTTGACTCCCTTGCACACTCGTGCTTTTGAGTGATTAGCTGACAAACAGACGGGCGATGGACAGCTGAGTACCAGCTCCACTTTGCCCAAGTGAAGCTACAAAGCAGAAGCCGCCTGTTTGATTATCCCCTTTGTTAAGAGGATTCCGAAATAGTGAAATAATCTCAGGTCAAATTCACATCCTCTCTCGGTCTCAGAAAAACAGTCCACAATTTGGAAAGGGCAAAGCGCCTGGCAAGCAAAGAGAGCTGAAGGCAAATGGAGATGGAGTTTTTCAAAGCAGATAATAGAATGCTTACCACTTTGTATGGAAGGCAAGAAGTCGCTTCATGTTAAAGCAGTCCGCAGCTTAGAGCAGGAAGGAGACTGGATGCACAAGGCACTCGCCTGCACAGAGGCCCTGATGCCTCTAATTCAGTCATGTGTTACAGGAAGTTCATGAGAACTGTGATTTTTGCTTATCTTGCCACTGATTCATTCCAGGTGCTACTGGCTTCTCTGCACTCTGCTTTGCCCATTGGCTCCTCAGTCCCCTGCTCAGCCGCTGTCCTGCGTTACTTTCTAGTCCCAGTGACACAGGCTGTTGAGTGGCGATGGGCCAGGTCAGGCATGCAGAAGGATTGCATCTTGGTTGAAGGGTATGCAGAGAGGGCTCTGTGAGGGGGAAGAGGTGTGCTCCCTGGGATGGAACAAGCTTTGCTGGCTTTCTCGTGCATACCGCTCACTGTACTAGGAATTCAGGAGTATAGGCAGGAAGGCTCTCGTAAGCAGTCTCAGAATAGCAGCCACTTGTCTTGGGCTGAGAAATTCATGGAGGCTGTCGCAATGAAAGCATGGGTAGTCCTGTTTGGAAACAGGGAGAGCTGTCTGCAAAGCTCTCTAAATAGATTTCATACTTTTTGAAATACGTTTTTCCTTTCTTTTGACTTTTCACAATTTTAATTTTTTTATTAAATAGTCTCAGTAAAGATAAATTATGATTTTACTTTATTGGTGTAGATTTTACTGCTCATCTTTATAATGTCCAATGCTGTCTCTAGCAAAATCTGAGTCACAACATTAACTCTTGACTGGAATCGGCACAATGGCAATTATATTGCAGCTCATGTATGGGCACGTGTACTTCGTCTTTACAAGAACAACGGGCTTGCTGCAAGCACCAACTCAGCTGTCTTACTCCTGTCCACCAACGCTCACTGCCTCTAGCTTGCTTGGCAGAAGGCAAGGACTGCAGAGGTGGCTCGGGTTTTCCAAGCTGGCCTTCTTTCTCTACCACCATTTCACTCTCTGTGGGTTGATCAACCCAGAAAAGTGACATAAGCATGTTGGTCAGATTTTCTGTTCCCGTTGTAGGAAGCACAGCCTAGAGTGAGCATCGGAGGAGCCAGAATTGCTAAGCATGCAGGCCAGCTTTGTTCCAGGAAGGAGGAATGACACCTGGACCCCTGGAATGCTAGCATGAAAGTGGTTGAACAACCTGGTGAGCCTTGGCTACTCTACCAGGACTCAGTCTCTACATGAATTTTCTCTAATATCCTGAGAACTCTTTAGGCCCTAATCCTGGGCGTTGTCTCTCAGGGAATTGACCTCATCCTTGTGGAAGAGGCTCAATGCACTTGGCATCCTCCATCAATAGAATCCATCCTCTGCTTATTACAAGTCCTTCCTCTCCAGGCTCTAAGCCCCCGGCACTGTTTCCCATTCTTATGATAGAGCAGAGCTCATTCTTACGAGAGAGTCTCAGGTATAGTTGGTATTTTTTTGCAAGGGAATTTTGATGTGGCCACCCCTGAAGTTTTGTTATGAGAATTGTCACATGGAGACTTTCTCCCCAAAGTTTGATTGTGTTTAAATGTTAAGAAAATTAAATCATGGGATAAGACTCTCTAGAAGCTTTGATCCAGTCTGACCGACCAGATTCAGCCATGTTGTTTTCCTTCTTACCTCTTTTTGTTTGTTTGTTTGTTTATTTATTTATTTATTTTTATTTTTTTGTTTTTTTTTCCTTCTTACCTCTTCATGGCTCATTTCCCTGCCAACTGTGGTAGCTGCAGGTACTCCCCGCCCCCCCCCCCCCCCCCCCCCCGTGCGCGCCACCTCAACACCGTGTGGCAAAATATTTGGCCAAATCCTTTAAATGGAGGAGGATTTATTTTAGCACACAACTTTAAGGTATGAAGGTTCACTTTCATTGCCAGCTTGGCTAGATTTGGGGGATTTGGGATCACGAGGGTGACATGCTTCTGGGAACGTCTGTCAGAATGCTTTCAGAGAGATTTAACTGATGGAGGATGACCCAACATCAGTGTGGGCAGCACTATGCCCCAGATTGCGGTCAGGACTGAACTAAAAGGGAAAGGAAGACGGTCAGGGGGTACCAACCTCCTTTGTTCCCTGCTTCCCAGTCAGTGTGTAGACTCCCCATACAGCTGCGGCTCCCCACCCCAACGGCCCACGTCCCTCCAAATTATGAGTCAGAATCAGCCTCCCGCCTTTGTTTCCTGTCAGGGATTTATCCACAGCAGTGAGGAAAGTAGCTGATGTAATGTTGAAGTCCTTGGTGCCATTGCTGATGGGCCTGCCTCAGGAAATCTCAGAGTGGGAGGAGCGTATGGCAGAGGCCACTCAGTCATTTCATAGGAGGCAGGAATCAGGCAGGAACAGAATGGGGTTTGGGACAAAATGCAGCCTGTGAGAACGCACCTCCAGTGACCCACTTTCTCTAGTGAGACCTACCTCCTAAAGTTTCTGGACCCTCCTAAAATAGGGCCAGCAGCTGGGGACCAAGTTCTCAATATCTCAACAGTTTGGGGACAGACTTCATTTCTATACCATGCCAGTGAGTAAGACACCATTGGGCTGTTTGGCAATTTGCGTCGTTTTGAACACTCTTGACACCTGACTATGTCTGCAGTGAGTTAGGAGGTGTGGCCTCAGGGTGGTGGGCATGTGGACACATGAAGCCTAGACATAACCTGCTCATCTTCACTGCAAGGCTATCGGACTCCATTGTATCATAGGCTTCTGGGACTCTGACCCTGAGAGATTCCTTATGTCAAGGCCATCAGGGAAACCAATGAGCACTTGCTACATATACCCTTGTATCCACATGCCAGCTCTACATCCCATCAGACTTCACTTCTGAGTTGTCCGTTTAAAAATAAAATTATTGAAAATTTCAGTATGGTATTACTAAAAGCAGAGGCCTACCAAAGAAGAAAATGGATAAATTCGACTTAACAAAAATTAAAGGTGTGTGGATCAAAGGGTGCTAGCAGTAGAGTCAAAGGAGCTCACCCCCAGAATGTGTGCACCTCGAGGTTATTACGCTAAGTGAAGGAAGCCAGCATCAGTGAGCTCCAGCTTCACAAGACAGCTGGCACAGCCAAATTCACATCAACATAAAGTAGGACAGGGGCTAGGAGGGAGCGGTGGAGGATGGGTAGAATTATCCAGTGGGTACAGAGCTTCCTTCTGGGAAGACAATATCCTGAAAACTGATAGTGGTTGCATTGGTTACTGTTTCTGTGACAAAACACCCCAACCAAAGTAACGCAGAGAAGGAAGTTTACATTAGCTTACAGTTCCAGGAGGAGAGCACAGAAACCACCGAGTGGTGTGGGCAATAGGAAGCTGATAACATCTCATTGAGTCAGGAAGCAGAGGGGGAGGGGAAGTCGTTTGAAGCCATAAATCCTCAACAACCCCCACTCGTGCTTTGGTGACATACTTCCTCTAGCAAGACTCTACCTCCTAAAGGTTCCAGGGACTTCCCCAACAGCACCACCAACAGGGGCAGGTATTCAAATACATGAGCCTGTGGGGGACATTTCTTATCCAAACCACGACAGTGGTGATGGCTGAATTTCATCCTGGAGATTCTTAATAAACTTTAAAAATGGTTGTAAGGGGAGCTGGGAAACTGGTTTAGTTGGTAGAGTCCCCGCTTGACTGTAGCTCAGAGACCTGAATTCGGATCTCCAGTACCCATATAAAACCTCAAACCCTAGTGCTGTGCTTGAGAGAGCACAGCAGGCATATCCTGGAGCTCACTGGCTAGCCAGGCTAGTCAAATTGAGGAGCTCCGGGGTTCAACACACAGTATGGAATATGATTTGGAAGGCATTTAAAGTTGACCTCTGGCTTCCATAGGCAAATGCACACATGTACCCTCGCCCACATATATACTGGCACACTCATGAAAAAGTACACACACACACACACACACACACAGGCTGCAATGGTGAATTTTATGCCATATATATATTTTACCACCATAACAAGTCGTTTGAGATGGCATCTTTAAGCCAAGTGTAGAGTTTCTGTGTACAGACACTTAAGCAAACACACAGGTCCCACACTCACAAAGCTGGCCTTGCACTCACTTGTGCTTAAGGCATATGAGCCCTAGGCACACATCTTAGTCCCCAGGGGTAGGGTTTTCCAGCGGGTGGTAAGATCCCCAAGGGCAACCTACTGACCCCGTTTATTTCTTATTAAGCATTCTGGTTGAATCAAACTCTAAGCCAAGTCGGAGCTTATTCAGGATTTTTTTTTAAAGCTCATCCTTATTAATAAAATTTGCATATATCACTATTCATGGGTTTTAAAAAGCTCATAGTTCATTTTGTTTGGGCAGATGCAGACAGTGATGGAACCAGTACCAAATCCTGATCTGAGACATTTCCACTGACCCGAAGCTTCCTCCTGCCTTGTGTGTGCTCCCAGACCTCTGTCCCTACCCCACCAGGTACCTGTCAACCTCCCACTTGCTTTCTAGAAATGACCAACAGCAGACACCTGTAGTTTATAGTGTTTTGTGCCATGACAAATGTTAGTTTTGTGCTTGTGTATGGTATGCATATGTACATGTTTATATATGCACATGTATGTAGGGGACATGTTTCTATAAGCAGAGATCGGCACTCTGGTGTCCAGTCATTCTTAACCTTATTTTTTATTACATGTGTGCGTATGTGTGCGTGCATGCATGCCCACACGTGTCACAGCACATATATGAAGGCTAGAGGACAACTTTTAAGAGTCAGTTCTTTCCTTCTAGTATGTGGGCTCTGGGACTTGAACTCAGGTCAGCAGGCTGGGTGGAAAACACCTGTTAGCTGCTGAGCCATCTTGCCAGCCCTCTCTCTACCTTATCTTTTGGATAAGGTCTCTCACTGGACCTGGAACTCCTTAACTCATCCAGACGGGCTTGAGAGCAAGCTCCAAGGTCTTCCTGTACCCACTACTTGAACCCTGGGATTACAAGGGCATGCAGCGGCACACAACTTTTGATGTGAATCCTGGGGATCCAAGATCGGGTCCTCATGCTTGTGTGGTAGGCAATTGACCCAACGAGCCACCTCCCTAGCCCCAAATATGTTCATTTTATTATCACCATTACCAAATGCCTGACAGAAACAACACAAGAGATAAGTTTGTTTAGCTCAGGGATTGGAGGTCTCAGTTGATCACAGAGAAGGCATGGGAGAGCAGAGACTCATATCAGGACACCCAGAAAGCAGGGTGAAGGGATGGGCAGAAGGCAAGATCAGGGTATAACCCTCAAGGACACAGCCCCTGTGACTTACTTCCTCCAGTCAGCTCCCCACCACCTGACAATCTCGTCACAGCTTGAGTCCAGCAATGGGTGAACTGGTTCAGTAGGTCAGAGCCCTCATGATTTCCTCATCTTTGGAAACACTCTTGTGGACACACCCAGAAGTGTGCTTTACCACCTCTCAGGAGTTTCTCAATCTAGTCAAGTTGACAAGCCAAGATTAACTGTCACTCCAAGTTTCCAGAGCAACTTCTCATCATCATAATCAAATCAATCATTCCTTCCTGAGACAGCAGAAGACTGGATGATATAGGCAGGTTTGTCTTCTAGTTTGGCCAAGTTTAATGCTGAAATTGCCCATGGACTGTTGCTTTGTCCATCATCAGTTGCTTCAAAGAGCTAACTGTGGGGCCCCTTTGACAGTTGCTTCACATTACAAGATGATTTTTATCGTGATGCCTTCAAAGAAAGCTGTTGTGGGGCTGCGATATGGTCACATGTAGAAGGGGTTCAAGATGGAGTTTGCCACACAGTAGGAACTCAAGAATACTTGGCCATTGGCCATGTTAGTGCTGACAGTTTTACAAGCAACACTATTAAGAATGACACTTCCTTGCTGTGCAGATAGGGTTATGGTAGACCCTCTGTTCCAGGGTTGCCATGGAAACCACATAATCCCTCAGACGCATTTAGCACTGCTCAGTTCATGGTAAGCCCTCACGAGCACAGCTGTGATCATTTTCTCGTGATAAAGCCATTAAGGACCAAGTCGTACTCTCCTCCAATAAGTAGAAGGTACAAGTGTCTCTTCCCTTAATTCTCAAAAAGTATGAAAGTCAGGGTATAAAAAGGATCTCTTTAGATTGCTTTCTGTCAATTTGGTTTTTACACATACAAAACAAAAACAAGCGAATGCCACTCAAGCAGCTACTAGCTTAAAACATCAATCTCTTCCCCTTAGGCCAAAGGAGGAGTTCCATGCAGGCAGGTCAGTGAAGGGCCTGAAATTGCCCTGATCTTGCTCAGTGCTTTTGATTTTGTCTTTGTTGTTTTGGATAAGGAAAAACAGAAACAGTTGAATTACCAGTCATAGATTGGAGAGGGCTTTTGAAATCTCAAAACTTTCTGGGGTGTTCCAAAGTCAGAGTGACTTTGCTATTCTTGATTCGCAAGTAGTTGACACTGTGGGCCAGGATGGGGAGGGGGGCAGTCACTGGGAAAAGCAGGAAGAGGCACTAAATGATCACTGGGGGAGGAAGTTTCCTCTTGGTACCAGAAACAGCCCTTAGAGGCACCATCTCTTGCAGTTAAGGAGATGAATAACAGCAAACACGATAGAACACACTGGAGGGGATGCTTAAGGAATCAGGGGACTTCTTCTGAAACACAGAACACTTAAATTTGACCTCATAGCAGGGTCAGCAACATGCCTGCACTTTGGACTGAATCTACCCACCTCGCCTGGTGCTTGTATAGAAATTTCCCATCAATGGCTCTGTTCTTGACTGTGTCATTTCTACCTGCAGCCAGGGGAGAGCTGATACTGCCCTGGCAGGAAGATGAGGAACAGGGAATTCTCTGTGGGCCACTTCTCATTAAGCAGCCGGGGAAGAGACTGATGTCCTTCACATGCCTCCAAGAGGTGGGGTGATGGAGATTACACTCCGATTTAATGCATTCTCAAACCAGAATCCCACCAGCTTCCACCTTTGCAAAAGAGAATGAGGCAAAAGCAAGGAGAGACTGAACCCTGCCATCTTCCTTCAGATTCTAACCAGGGAACAATCCTCCATTTGCAATCAGATAAGGGGAATTATCTCGGTAATAAAAGTCAATTGAGAATCTAAATGAAAAAATCTAATGCTTTTCATGCTGATTTATTTTAGATTAGAAAAAGTTAAACCAGAAGTAAACACGAAGAGACGGAGCATGGAGAGGGGGGCATGGCAGAGACAGAAAGTGCAGATTTGAGCTATTATAGGTGTGGGGTTGCATTAACCAGAAAATATACTGTCTGACATTAATTACTGTTGCCGAAGAGAGTGCAGAAGATTGAAAACAAATATGTACCACTGGCAAAGATCAATCATGCGTCTGACTGCTGGAAGAAAGTGTGTTATTCTAACAGAGCCCTTGATAAACAGTGGTCCAAAGTGACCCAGCCACCCCAGCCCACATACTGCCTGCCCCCTAGTGGAGCTTGCTGTATTCCCAGGAAAAGGTATTTTAGTGCCGGAAAGAGATGGCCTTTTTTTTGGACTCCAACAACATCCATCATTATCCTAAAGATAAGATCTAGTCCTAAATCTCTTGGTCTCAGGTTCCTTGGGCCACAAGTAGACTTGGGATAGTCTTTTGTTTGCTCTGATGACTAATCGCCATGAACAATTTGACTGGATTTAGAATCACTATACGCATATACTGTAGGTGTGTCTATAAATGGGTGTTTCCAGAAGGGTTTAAGAGAGTAGAGAAGACCCAGCTTGAATGTGGATGGCACCATCTCTTGGGCTGAGTCTCCAGGTGAAGAAATGGAAGAAAATGAGCCGAGGACCATTATCCTCCCTGTCTGCCTCCTGGTTGCAGATATAATGCGATCGCTTCATGCTCCTGCTGCCCTGTCTTCTTCATTGTGATGGAACGTATTCCTTCGAACTGTGAGCGAAACTAAGCCCTTCCCTTAAGTTGACTTTGCCTGGCATTTCTGAAAAGTGGCTAAGATAACTTGCATGTTTCTAGGGAGATAGCTGATGTGGGATTCCCCTCGTTGGGGAACTGGGTTGTATCTGAACTGGGGATTCCCAGCTGCTTTTTCTACCCTCTTCTTTCCTGGGGTGTGAGGTTCAGCACCTGGTTTGCTGACTTGATGTTTTCAAAGCTCAGGAATTATCTCTCTGTTAGGCAAATACGTGTGCTCACCTGTCACACACTTGTGGACTCCGCTTTCTAGCCACAGAAAGGGAAGCTGGAGTCTTTGAGTGCAGGGACGCAGTGAAAGCATGTGAGCTAGGCTGGGGCTGCTTCTGGCTCGGTGCTTGATAGGTCCACAGTCACCCACTCTCTGTAGATTTATTCACGTGCCATCTCCAGTAGGAAGCACAGAAAATTACCTAGAGTCTGAGAAACAAAAGGAATTCTATTCATCTTGTATATTTTCCCATTGTCTGGAATGATATTTTTACGAACGAGGGCTGTGTCTTGAATAGCAGTTGCGGTGAACTCTGGCAGTACTTCCTGCTGCAGCATGGTGGGTCGCAAGCATTTCCGCCTGTGCCCTCACCATTCATTTCTTCATTCATCCATCCATTCACCCATTGTTCTGTCTGTATTTTGGGGATATACTATAGATCTGGGGCTGTTGTGGATTTTGCAATATAGTTGTGAACAAAGAATTGAATGTTTAGGGGTTACTTTTCACGGGGCAGAAATGGAGCACACGTTGAAGACTACATTGGGTATCTTGCATAGTTAGAACAGAGCTGAGAAACGTTCTCTGTAACAAAAGCACCCATCGGGGCAACTCACGGGTGTATCCTTTAAACCTGGTCTTTCTCTAATTCAGCTTGATTTGGTCTAATTCGGATTATTGCATCGTCAGAGAGGCTTATCGGGGTGTAGAAACTTTTCAGTGATGACCACCGTGAAGTTCAGGTCTTACCTTTATGCAGGACTGAGTTTGTTTAAAAAAATTTAAGTTTGTTAATAAAAACTGTCCTTTGAGAAGACATATTTAGATTAGCCCAGCATTTGAGATCACTCACGTCATACTGAAATACATAAGTGAGCTTGATGTAGCCAGGATCACAGGCATTGTCATAAAGGTAGCAGATGTCTGGGCTTCACTGTACACGTGTGCTGTGACCTACAACACTGTTCTCTGATATTGGCTAATTCAGATATTCTGACATTTTGATTTTATGAACTACTCTACTCAGAAAAAGCTTATGAAAATGAATGGCCTTTACTAGATTTTTAATCTATCGAAAAAAAGGAGTTGGGAGCTGGGAGACACAGAGCTGGGATTGCTTTATGGAAATGTCACAGGTGATGGAGGAGAGGGAGGAGGCTGCTGGGATGGGAGTGAGAGGCTACTGTGTAAGTTTCCATCAAGGCTGCGGGAAACATGAATATGGGATGGTGAGATGCTTAGGAAGGGTAGCCGATAGGAGCAGCTGGTCGAAGCCATGCAGTAGAGTTGGCAGCATTGGCCACTGGAGAGCAGGACAGGAGGAACTCTAGCATGTGGGCCACTAACTCAGTGAAGACTGACAAAGCGAGGGGTGATTGGGAGCACTGGAGTGGACGGCTTCCTTGGGGGGAGTTGTAGAGAGTAGAAGGTCAGGGAGAAGACAGTCTGAGAGGTAGGGGGCATTGTTCATTTTAGGAGGCAGAGGCAGATGGGAATGTTGAGGAAGACGTGACTGGATATCCTGATGGGGGAGGTCTCTATGGAGTCAAGCCAGTGGATCCTGGAATATTGCACACTATGCTCCTTGGATAGGAGGCTCTCTTTTTATTTATTCACACACTGAATTATTCTTTTATTTCTCCTACCAATTCTAATTGAGAGCTTTAATGTGTCCAGCCATATGCTTGGAGCGAGGAATCTGTCGGCAAGCAAGGTTTGATGTATTTTATTCTCTCAGAGACTACAGTTGAGAAATGACCGGCTGTAGCCCCATGCTTTCTACTGCATTTACAAAGGAAGGCATGGGTTCGGAAGGAAAAGAAGGGTCAGCGAGGGCATATAAGTCACCATCCTGGCCTGATTTTGAAGGGAATGTCAGGAGATAGTCAAGAGGGCATGTCCCATGAGCTGAGTTCCACAGGAAGGCCTGGAAAACATGTGAAACAAATTCATGAGTCCAGAAAAAGACCCTCTGGTGGGTGTAAAGGTGTGCAGTCAGGGGGATGGAGAAGCTCACAGACCTGGCGATGTACTGAGATTAGTGGAGGCCGACACACAAGGCCCTCTTGACACTTCGTCTTCTCACAGTGAAGGGGCTGATCTTCTGGATAAGGGGTGGCTGTGAATGACCTACAGAAAGCAGAACCAAAGCTCAAACTTTCCAGAACACTGTGAGTGGGTCAGGCTGATGACAGCAGTTCCAGAGCCACCTGCCATGGGATTCCTTGAATCCTTAGTGGCTAGTGCTGCATGGGAGAAATACAGCATTACTTTCTCAGTGACTTGTCTGCTGGGACATCTGGGGTCCAATACAGAGAAGTCATTCTCAACCCAAGCTGGTGTAGTTAAGTGTTGGTTAATTCACAGAGGCCCCATGGCTCTTGATTGAGTGCACACCGGAGTAAATAAGTAAAGGTGACACTTGTGATGTCACATTCCAGCTGCAGTGACTTGATAGGTACCCTCTAAAGTGTGTATGGCAGTCTCCTTAAAGCAGCCTCACAAGACAACAGCCCAGGAGAGATGCAGCTCTGAGCCTGCACTGGGTAGATCCTGGCTTCATCCCTCTACCTCCCAGGGTGGGCGACATCCAGACCCAGCTGGCTGTTTGGGTTGTAGCTGCTGTTGAACGTGGCATTTAAATGGCATTTTAATACTACACTCAGGGCAAGCTTTTGCCCTTCCTGAAAATATTTCATGTGTTATCCTGTATTTCTTGTGACATGTCCACACTAAGTTTAAGAATAGAACAGAGAGCCGGGCAATGGTGGTGCATCCCGTTAGTCCCAGCACTCTGGAGGCAGAGGCAGGCGGATCTCTATGAGTTCGAGGCCACCCTGGTCTACAAGACCTAGTTCCAAGACAGGCTCCAAAGCTACAGAGAAACCCTGTCTCAAAACAGAACAAAAAACAAACAAAAAAAAACAAACAACAACAACAACAAAAAACCCCAAAAAAGAAAAAAGAAAAATGCCAGATAGAATCTGCTAGTCAAGAACTAATGTTTATTGATCATGGGGTTGGCAATGTTGATGGTGGCAGTAACGGTGGTGATGCATGTCTTACTTCACACATGCATGAACCATGTCCCAGCCCCATCCTGAGATTTTAGTGTATGTGATTTTCTCCTGAGTAACTTGATGCATGGGTCCTGATCTTGAACTTCACAGAGCATCACTGCTGCCAAGTCAAATAATATTAGACACACCTTTTGTAGCCTCACGCCTCATGACCAGCTCCACGGTGTCACTCATAGCAACTGCTTTTACAAGGACAACAAGCAGAGTTTCAACCATTCGCCTCTGGAGGAGAAAATCGGTGTGATCTCGCACTTACAGACAATAGAATTCTTTCGTGGACATTAATCTTATTTTCATTGGGCTTTAAAAGCTAATTCTTGAAATTTAATTGCTCAGTTAATCGATTTACCAATATTTATTGAACGGACAGGTTTAAGCATCCACCCAACACTGGGAGGTGGTTCTTTGATCTGCTAACAGAATCCACCCATAATCACTGTTGGTTGATTTTAACACCCTCCCACCACACTCCCTCCTTCCTTCCCTCTCTCCTCCTTCCTTCTCAGACATTTTGATATCATGAGAAACCTATGCTTGCTTTCCTTGGCAGAGCTAACTCGATGGAGATATGTTCACAACACTCTCTGGTTCTTTCTTGGGAGAAAAGACAGACTCAGGGATGTATCTAGTTTTAAAAATAATGTGTGCTCTCTCTCACTTTCCCCCACCCTTCCCCATGTGGGATGTATACACAGTTATGTGTATAAGAACATACATGTATATGCCACAGTGCGTGTGGAGGTCAGAGGACAACCTTGGGTATCAGTCCTCACTTCCCACCTTATTTGAGACAGGGTCCGTTTGTTGTCCACTGCTGTGTGCGCTAAGCTAGCTGGCTGGCCTGGGGATTCTTGGAATTCTCCTGTCTCTGCCCCCATCTTTCCAGAGAAGCACTGGGCGTGAGAGATGCTCGCCCACCATGTTCAGCTGAATACGTGTTGTGGGGAATCGAACTCAGGCTGTCAGGCTTGCCCAGCAGCCGTGTTACCCACTGAGCCATCTCCCCAGCCCTCATGTAAGCTACTGATCAGACCAGGAAAAACAGAACTGGAAAAGTTTCTGCTGTTCTCCAGATGAACAGTCGACTTTTTTCACGCCCCCAATGATGACTCTGCCTGGAAAAGAAATGAACCTCTTTCAAAGGCGGGGAAAGACTGAGCCTCTCAGATCCTCCGCCCACCTCGTCTCTTTGCTTCTCCCTTCCTCTGCCTTATTAATACTTGTAATAGATTTGGAGTCCATTTTCCCTCCAAACATGAGGTGCTAGCTGAGCAACTGACTGGAATGTCTAACCTCCAGACTTTCAAGCCAGCAGTCTCTGAAAAACCAACAAAAAGGGTACACTGGTCACCTTGAGAGTCATCCCTGGAACCTGTGGTGAGCACAGGGCCCCACAGTTGAGTTCACAGCTGAGAGCAGCACACGGAGTTCAGGTCAGCGCAGAATCAGATTCTGTCAGGACCGAGCAACAGGGCAAACGGGTGACAATCTCACAATGTGGTGGGTGCAGTTTAAATATAGGCATGATAGCTGCATGCCTGTAAATCTTCTTTATGAGGCTGAAACTCACAGTCGCTACACTGTAAAACAGGAGGTGAGACGGTTACAGTTCATAATGCTTATGAAATTTGTTAATAAAAATTATGTGAAAAGGGCTCATCCTCACCGCCTTCCTGGTGGAAATCATATGGATTTAGGTCAAACGTTCTGATGGTCCTGAATAATAAGACTACTGGGTTAATAAAATATTCAATTCAGAGACTCAAGCAAAAACAAACTCTAAAAGAATGTTTTAGTGCTGCAAATTATGTTTTTGAATCCTCCTTTTGATCGTAATTCATACGCATGGTGCACAAAATTGCTGTGGATGCAAAGTAGGTATATGTTTGTAATAAATCTGTATGCATATATATGCATGTGCATTATATAGCATAACTGTCTGTCTCTCTCCATATATATCTTTTCTTTCCAAATCCGCTGCTGCCTGACTATATAAAAGATACCAGGCACCTGAATTTCTTTCCTAACCAACACAGTCAACCCAAGACAAAAATGTTATTAGAGCGAAGCCTTCATACTTAATCCTCCCCGGAAGCCCCCCGAGTGTCGTTTAGAGCTTGTTCTTTAATAATGGCAGATATTTAGCTTGGGACCGTATGAAAATGTAGCCAAGAAGCTGCCTGGGGTGAGAGCGTAACTCTGCTGATGGATGATTCTGCCTGGACAGCAAATGCCATCCCAGGGAGCAGAGCTGGCCATCGGCAGCTCCGGGGAGTTTGGGGACATGGAGAGGAGCGATGCCTTGTCACCAGGACAGCCGTGGTGGCTGCGAGAGCAACCACACTTGGTAACTAAAGCGTGTGCATGTGATACTGTATCTCAGAGACGGGTCATCTCCAGAGACGCTAATTAGGTTTCCCATGAAAGATGCTGCTCCAGAGCAACCAAGATTGTGCTGGCGCCAGATGGGGGTTTTGATGGTCCAGGCTGCAATGTGCCCAGGACATTCTGGGTGTGTCAGTGGAAGTGGCAAACACAGGCTGAGGTCCTGGCTGTGCAGTCTAAGGAGTTCACCTTAGAGATCTCTGCTTAGATATGGCCAGAATCTTAGCGTCTATCACAGGAAATAATTTCAAGATGAGTCAGTGTGTTAATGGCTTTTTGTCTCTGTGATAAAATATCATGCAGCCAAAAGTACCTTATAAAAGGTATGACTTGTTTTTGTTTATGGTTCCAGAAGGCTAGAGTCCACGATAGTGGAGGAGGCTTAGGCAGCCAGAGCTGGGGACTGAGAAAACACATCTTTAACCACAGACAGGAAGCAGAGAGAGTGAAGTGGAAGCCGGATGGGTTATGACCTCTCAGAGCCCTCCCCAGCAAAGGGCTCTCATCAGTAAGGCTCCACCTCTTAAAGGTTCCCTATTGTCCTCAAAACAGCACACCTGCTGGGACCAGGCCTTCAAACACAGGGGCCTATGGAGACTTTTCTCATTCAAACCACCACCCTCAGCATGAAGCAAAGTTGGGCTTAATTAAGAAAGTAAGAGTAGCCACCAAAGTGTGAGTGTGCATTTCTCTAGAAGGAGTCACCCTTAGGTGGCTTGACAGGAGCTGTACATCTGATTTTGAAGTCACCAAAATGTGTCAGGATAAAATTTGTAATCAGGTTCAAAGTTTAAAAGTTAAGTAAAGCTTAAGTAAAAATAATCAGCCGGCCTACATGTTGCTCGTCTCTTAAAAAGTGTCCCTCATGATGGAAGCTGTAGGCAGGGCTTATGAGATGTGTTGCTTAGGTGTATGGGCAAGAGAGGGGCACAGTTGAGACTAAGCTCAAAGGTCACATATGTAGAATTTGTGGTTTGAATACATCATGCCAGTACTCAATGTGACATCTGCTCTAGATGTTCAGGAACTGGGGCAACTTGATCTACGTGTTTTAGGCAGAGTTCCAGATTTTTTTTTAAAAAAAATAATGTATTTATTTATCTGTGTTTGTGTGGATGGGCATGTTTGTGATTGTGCATGTGAATACATCAGAGGACAACTTATAAGAGTTGGCTCTCGGGGCTGGAGAGATGATTCAGCAGTTAAGAACACTGACTGCTCTTTGAGAGGACCCAGGTTCAATTCCCAGCACCCACATGGCAGCTCACAACTGTCTGTAACTTCGGTTCCAGAGGATCTGGCACCCTCACACAGACATATGTGTAGGCAAAATACAATACACACACAAAAATAAATCAACTATTTTTAAAAAAGAGTTTGTTCTCTCCTATCCCATGGAATCTGGGGATCAAACTCATTGCCAGGCTTGGTGGCAAGCACCCCTACTCCATGTGCCATCTTGTTGGCCTAGGTTACTTTCTTGCACAGGTTGGTGGAGGAAACACCAGGAAAGCAGCTGAGGAAACGGGAGCTGGGAAGTTTGTAGGACTGTGAGCCCAGCGGTGTCTACAAGCGTAGGTAGGAAGAGACCAGGCCTCTTGAGTGTTTTTCTAGTTGAGACATTTCTCATGCCAATGGGGGACTTAGCCATCAATTGAATTTCTCCTTAAGAAAGGTCCTGACATTTCCTCATTTCTTGACTTCCCGAGATGGGTGAGCAGAAGATATTTAGACTCTTCAGGGCTGCTCTGAGGCTCAGTGATGAGGGTATAGCCCCTGCTGTAAGAGCTTAACCAAGGTTCCGGGCCATATGATAGCAAGGGTCTTGGTGCTCAGGCGGGAAGACTCACGTAACTATAACGTGAGAATCTTGGTTTCTGTATCTCCATTAACACCATGTAACCTCTCATTCACCCATTCAAAATTCCATCCTGCGAGGGTGGAGAGTTGAAGCCTTATGGTTAAATTGCCTTCTTGGCAAGGCCTTGAGAAGCTGTTGGCCGGAGTCAGATTTCAGTTTCCTGTGATTGATAGGCTCTGAATGAACACGAAGGGAGCAAGAATGTGAGAAAGATGACTTTCCTCCCAAATTCACATCTGCTTTTAAAATCAGAAGATGGTGGAAAGTCCAATTCTACATGTTCTGGAAGATTCCCTTTCATCCTCACTCATCGCCCTGTGGCCTAGCTGCAGGCAAGGCTGCAGGTGTTAGGGAGGGGGTGGTGGGGAGTCGGTTGCCTAGCTGGGGCACACCTGGGAAGCAGGTTAGCAGCAATGTAAGCGAAGGGAACAGATGAAGGTTGCCTGGACTTCCCATTACAGATTCTGATGGCTGAGGGAGGAAAGAGGGGGTGACGGTGGCGTGAATTTTCTACCTCCTGATCAATTAGGGTTGACCTTTACAACTGGCAGTTTTGAAAGGGTGGGTCTGTGATGAATGAGAGGGCTCAAGTCTTTGCAGTTCCCTTAAACAAGGAGAACAATGGCTTCCCTGTCCAGCTGCCGTAGGAGCAGGGCCTCACCACCTTTCCAACGATGGTTTTAACTCCAGTAACCCACGCCGCACACAAACCCTTGGTTCTGCTTTGAGGAGTGCTGGCCCATCTCTCCATAACTGCAATCCCATGGCATTTCCCACCACCGTCTCTCTCTGTGTCCAGGGGCTCCTCTGCCCCACAGCCCCTATTCGGCTTCTCCACGATCGTGGCTGTGCAGCATCCACTGGTTCACCTTGTCCATTGAGCATCCTGCCTCCAGCGCCATGAGAACTGAGGACAAGGGACCTCCCTCTCCAGAATGAATGGCAGGGTTGGTATGATACAGCTTCTTGGAGCCATTTCTGTGCGAGGGGACTCTTACTGAATCCCCAAGTCTCATGGATGAGCAGGGAGCGATCCTGATTTTGTGACCGTGGTTCGGATTCTGGGATTTGCTTTGGGAGAACAACCTGCCTTTAGGATTCTCCAAGATTCTTTGACACACTTGCTAAGAGGCCCCTGATTGTCGCTGCCCCCTTTGTCAAGAGGGATAGGGGCTGATGTAAGCCTACTGGGTGCTTTCTCTGTGCAGTGTCTACCTTGTTCTGATGAGGGAGGTGTCCCTGCTTTTCTGGCCACTTCGGAGAAATATCTGTTGTTGCTTCCCACAAAAGGCCTGAGCAGACACATGTGAGGTTACTGCACCTACTGAGGTAGGCCACTTACTGGAAAGGACACATCCTTGCCTTCCAGGGCTGTGTGACAACCCTATCTACTCTGCCAGGAAGAATCATGATGCCTGCGTCCCTTCCTGAATTCCACCTACTGGCTGCCTGGGCCTTGGCTTTCTGTTTGGTCACAGGGCCCTATAAATAATACAGTAAGCCGTTGCCTCTGCCCTGTGAGGGTTTTTCGCTATAGCTTCATCCTGGCCTTTATCACCTCGTGCATAATCTAATTTAAAAATAATTGGTAAAATCCTGTCCTATGTAGAGCTCGCCTCTGGTTCGCAGCCCCAGCTTTGTGTCAGGCAGAGCTGCAGTCAGAGCTTTCAGGGTTTCTTCTCGAACTCACCAAAGTTTGCTGCTGCTTTGGGAAGACTGAGGGGCGTGGTCATAGGACTTTACCAAGAATTAGGGGGCTTTAAGGTTGGATATGAGGCAGTCAGTCTATGAAAGCCATTGCCTTTCATTGTTACAAGGCTGAAACTATATATTTATTATATATCGTTCTCTCTATATATCTAGAACTCTATATATTATGTAGAACTATATATATTAAATATATAGATATAATAAATATAGAACTACATATATATATTAAAATTCTCTATAATTTATTTTTTCTTTCCCTTTGGTAAAGCAAAACAAAACAAAGAAAACAATAAAATCAGTTTTCTGTTGTCTTGAGACAGGCTCTCATTTTGTAGCCCAGGGTAATCTGAAACTTACCATGTAGTTCATGTAGCCCAAGCTGACCCTAGACTTGTGATAGTCTTCCTGCCTCAGTTTCCCAAGTGATAGGTGCAGCACATCTAATAAAAACCCAGAGACAGATATTGGGGTTCAACCTGAAGATCAGAAAAGCAAAACAGCCAGCCACTGGCTCTTACCTCTATCTCCGTCTGAAATGGCGATCCTGTCTCCAGGAATCTCAGAATGAGACTGTGTGTGAGAGCTGTCTCCTCCTGTCTTATATTCCTCTCTAGCGCTGGGATTAAAGGCGTGTACCATTACTGCCCAGTTTCTATGGCAAACTAGTGTGGCTACTGGGATTTTGCACATAAGTCCTGCCCTGACCCAGGTGTTAGGGAGGAGGTACCTCTGAGCAGCAGTGTCCTGAGTGGCAGGCTGCTCTATGGGCTGTTTCTGCAGAGGAGGGACATGCCTACCCTCCAGGGAAGCATCACTGAGAAGCCCAAGGATGCTGCTGAGTAGCAGCCCTGTGCTACCCGGTACAGAGACAAGATTTCTTACAATAGCATGGTGAGCTCCTTCCAGTATCAAAGTCATTTCCACCCAGGGGAGGTGAATCGGAACCATCAATAGATCCCACGGCTTTAAGGGTCCTGGAGTTCCACCCAGAATCTACAGCATCTGGACCTATAGGGGCAGAGCCTAAGAGCTACCACGAAGATCTCTGCTAAAACCCCACTTGAAGTATACTAGACTTTTGTGGTTAGACCATGAAAGGCTCCCCACAGGCCTATTTGGTCTCCACTGGTGACGCTGTTTGGAAAGAGATTCTGCTGTTTTGTCATAGCATTTTGAAAAGTGACCAGTGCATAGGGTTGGATGCTGCAGTTTTAAGAAGGAAGGGAGTAGCAGCTGCTTGTCTGGGGACCGCCATTGTATTATGTAGAAGAGTCACGCAGAATCATGTTTAATAAAGGAGTGTCTGACCCATATCCTCTTCAGGTCAGAGGTGAAAGAGAATTCCTGCTCTGGTATTATGGAATAGCCTGACAAGACACCTGATGCTGGTTAGAGAAAAATAACACAAGTCATTACCGGAAGTCATATACCCTATCCAGAACTGTGTGATAAGGGTGGACCTGCACACGGGGGCGTGCCTCCAAATTCGTACGGATCCTGCTGGGCACAAACCGCCTGTCTGAGTGATAAGTTGCTATAAGATGTGGAGAGAATGGACTTGGTCATGAACTAAAGTGGGACTTTCTTTTTCCTATATTTTTTTACCTAAATGGCCATTTAAGGAGAGAATTTCTCCACCATGAATAAATGCAACATTAAGTTTAAATCAACGCATGGGATCAAATGCATTAGGAGCCCCTTGTGATGTTTAATCTAACAGTCACAGTAGTATCCGGCTTGTCAGAACAAAAAGAACATTTATCAGGCGGTCAAACTGTGACAGAGTCAGAGGGGGTGAAGTCACCCAGGCAAGTGAGCTTCAGATGAAACCAAACTCGCAGCGTTCCCACTGTGCACTGGGGTGTTCCTGACTTGTATTACTTCTGGGTTCTGATGCCAGCGTGCTGCTTCAGAGGAAAGCACTCTGCTGCCTGCAGCCCTCTTTCCTGTGCAGGCCCACGTCCCTCTCCCTCTGCAGGTGAATGGTGTCACGTGGCAAATGGTGGCAGAGATGGATTGTGCGGGGGAACCCTGAGCCTGGTCAAGAGAGAGCAAAAGAGGCCATGCTCCTTTGTAGCGGCCATAATGATGGCCCAGTGACTTTTCATGTCCAGAGGCAGACTGTATTCGCCTGTTGAGCAAGAGACAGGGATGATCTGGCTTCCCACTCAAAGGGGCCATCGTTCTTTGAAAAAGTCTTGGTCTTATGTCATATGCCAATCTTGGGCACACAAGGAAACCTGTGATTATAAAACCTTCTGGAATATTCCTCCGGCTGGTATTTGACACCCTGCCTCTGACTTCTGTGTAGAGAAGAAAGCTCCTGAGTAGTAGTTTCAGACTCTGCTGTGAAGTTTCTGTTTTCTGAAAACTGCCTCAACCATTTGGGGTAAGCACGGATCATGGAGGGCTGACTTTCCCTAAAGTGCTGTGTGTTATTTTTAAATGAAGTCTTTCTGAAAGCCTGCCCTTATGAGAAGCTAATGCATGAAGCAGAGGAAAGTGGATGAGCTCAGTCTAAAGGGGTCAGTGAGCCTGCTCCCCTGAAGAACACGGCCATCCAAGGCTATGACTTGCAAGCTGCACATTACAGGACTCAAAGGAAACCATGGGTCATTCGAATAAGAATTGATTGCTTTCTGTTTGAATATGGAGATGTCCCATAGTTGACCTGGAAATCCCCATGGACCATATAGGTTATCACCATGGGCAGTCCATTTGACCAGTCAGCTCCCGCCTTCCTTATGCTTCTGTCTACCACTTCCTGAAGCCCAGGACGCTTCATTGTGTATTGTCCTGGTCATCTCAGTGTCTCAAGCTCATATTATGTGACATTTCCCTCTTAATGGGTGGAGAGGGCTTCCCCAACAGGTGTAGAGGGGGTGGAGATGTGCTTTGGGCTTTAGCTGTAAGATGGACAGAGCCATCACCCGTGATAAGACTGTGCTTTTAAAATTCTCTTCCTTTGCGAGTCCCTGATAGTTTTGTAATAACGATATGTGGCTTACGGTTTCTTCTAGGGCCTTCTTTCCTGTGCTGGCATGAGTCCAGCTCCCCACTCAACTCTGAATGTGGCTTTCCATGGTGCTTTTTACGTGCTTATGTTTGATTTGTTCTTCTTTTGAGATTTAGGTGGTAATCTGTGAGGGTGATTAAAGACCTAGATGTGTTTCCGGGGTGTGTCTGGGGTGGGGGTAGGGAAGATAGATAGTGTAAGTGTGGAGTGGGCTTTAGGGTGTGGACTCTGATCACCAGTTAGAGTTTGGGCCAAGGAATGTCCTTGCTCTTAGAGATGTGAGGACCTCAGACCCTGATGGTCCAGAGGCTCATGGCAGCTTTGGTCCTGAGCCATCATAATTATTGGTTTTAGGTTAGCATTTCTGGAGGTCGTCTCCTCACTGCTGAATCAGTACAGATGCTTAGGGGTATTATCAGTATTGTTGTCTTTTCTGAAGCAGTCACTTTGTGCTGTCCTTTAGAGAAATTGAGAGGTTAGGAGAGAGGTGAACTGGAAGGGCAGAGAGGGGAAGGACAACTTGGTAGATGAATTGTGGGCTGGTACCAGGTCAGTTGTTTAAACATATGAGGATTGGGGGGGCAGGTAAATCTGGAGGATTGTAGCAGGTACCAGAGTCAGACCAGGCTTGGGGTGGCCTTGGAGATCCTATTGTGTTAGAGGATCCAACCAAGAGATGTGTGAGCCCATGCTGGGTTCCTTCTCCTTCTCTCCTCTGTTCCTCCATATTCTTCTCCCTGCTCCTGGCTCCCACCATCTCTAGCTCCGCCATCCCTCTGCTCTATATCAGAGCTTAGCCCAGTCCATCACATCGGAGCCCTTCATCTCTCTCTCCCCACTTGCTCTCGCTCCCAACCCCTCATTCACAGTGACCTTACCGTGCTGCCCTTACCTTATTCTCCAGCATCCTTGTGATTCAGTTCCTGGTAGGCTTTGGGTCGTGCTGTTACTTTGTTTCCTGCAGGAACAACGAGGGGCAGGCTGGCAGGTGCCATTGCATCAGTCAGAGGGTGATGCCCTGGCATAGGACCTTGTGCATAGTGCACATGTAGGCAGCGGATGGTTTTAATACCTGCGTTTTAAAAAGAAAGAAATCTGCACGTCACACATTCTAATTTAGAGAAATCTCTAAGGAATGTTTGCAAGATAAAGGAGAAGTTGGGGCCTGGGGAGATGGCCCAGTGGCTGTGAAGTGAGGACCTGAGTTCAGATCCCACATAATGCAAAGATACCAGTGTATATCTATAAGCCTGTGTTCCCAGGATGAGATGGAAGGCAAAGACAGGAGACTTCCCGGAAACTCATGGGCCAGCTAGCCTGGGAGATGGTTTCAAGCAAAGGGAAAGGCGAGGACCAATACCTAGGATTGTCTTTTGACCTCTCTCCACACATGTACTGCGACATGTATATGCCTACACTTTCAAAACCATAAAGATACATATCATAACACGCAGACATACATGCATGAGAGACAGAAAGAGGAGAGAGAAGGAGTTGGAGAGGGAGGGGAGAAGAGAGAGAGAAAGATTAAAGGATATAAAAACAAAGCTCGTCTATGAAGTTCATGAATGACTCTTGGGTACGGGAGACCTCCAGCATGTTTAACTTTCCCAGCAGCCAGCATTCATCAAGCCCTGCTCTGCTTGGCCCCATCCCTGGACAGTGCTTTATGGGGCTGCTGGCTCCTGTCTCTACTGAATACTAAGTGTGGTTATGGACTTCCTAATGGAGAGGGTTGTTGCATCCACACAGAATACAAAGCATGGACCACCATGGCGCTCCTAAACCTATCTCCTCACAAATCACCCGCGAGCGTCCTCCCTGCATCAAGTTTAACTCAAAATTTAAATGTGTGGAATTTAAAATTACTTTGAAAACTCCCCCTCCTTTCCAAGCCTCTGCATAAAGAATCGATCTCTCTAGATGTCCACATCTGTCAGGCAGCTGGAAGGTCCGTCCCCTGCTCTTGCTTCTCACACCTGCCATTCGTCTCTGCACAGACATTGCTTGGTAATTGAGATGTGTTCGGCACGAGGCCTCACTCCAGGGTGCCAAGGGCACAGTTCTTGGCCAGCTGCTTTCCCTTTATTAGGACGTGTCCATCAGACACTGCTCATGAGAAATCCTTGCCGGGAGGAATCTGCCTGTGTCATCTTATTAGCAAGGGTAAGCTGGGCTTCTTGCTCCCTCACCAAAAAGAAGTTAGTTCACAAGAAGCCGCTGTCATAAGAGTTTTCACCCTTTACAATTAAAGCAGGGAGAGGTCAATGATGGGAGATTAATGCTGCGGGAGTCGGCCTTCATCATTCATGAGCAGTTAGGGCCCTAAATGGCACGTTTGAAGGCTGCTCTGCCTTCCAGTCCCAGGGAGGAGAATGTAATTGTATAGAACACTGGCTGTGTTTGGAATTTTAATTTGTCCATTGGCAGTGTCACAAGGGGTTCATCTAAGATCCCAGATATTCTCGGGATACATGTGTATTATGTGTGCACACATACGTGTTTCTGTGGAGACCTTGTCCACTGGCACACTTGTTTGTGGAGGCCAGAGGTCAATATCGGGTGCTGTTCTCAGGAATTATCCATCTTGGTTCTTTAGGCAGAGCCTCTCTTTAGCTTAGAGCTTGCTAAGTACTCTAGGCTGGCTAACAGTGAATCCTAGGGATCCCCTCATTTCTCCCTCACTACTACTGAGATTACAAGTGTGCACTGCCATCTCTGGCTTTTTTTTTTAAATGATGATTCTGAAGACTGAACTCAGGTCCTTACAATCAGCAGCTGTGTGACTGACTGATCTCTCTCTCTAGCTCAAGATCCAAGATGCTTACAGAAGAGCCATCCACAGGTGTCTTTGAGGCCAAGGCGGGCCACAGAGCAGAGTAAATGGCTACCTACACAGTGTGGTAGAGACACAAAGGACTAGAGTGGTTAGAAGAAACAAAATAGCTCAGAACCCAGCCCCTTGGGACGACACGGGTGACGAGATGACCTTTGCTCACGGGGAAGGCAAGGGTCAATGGTAGGGTAGACAGGTGAACCTGGCCTCTAAGAAGCTGTAGGACAGACGGTCATCATGACTGCAGGCATGCCCAAGACAGGACAACCAGAACTGTCCACTAAGCAAAGTGGATTTAAATTGCTCATTGAACTGCTCTGACTGCTAAAAGGTTAAGCCAATGGGAAGCATCTATTTGCTTGAGGCTGACCCCCAGAAAGGTTGCCACCATACCTTTGGCTCTGCTTAACTTTCCAGTCACAATCAAAATATGTGGAGAGGCCTCAGCAGGAGTCCTAGCATGCTCCACAAATAAAGAACCCATAAAATGATAATCGACGTAGCGTCTAGTCTCCTAATTCTACCCACTTAACTATTCAATCATCCAGCCAGCTCCCCACCTCCACACCAATCCACTCATCCACCCACCCACACACCCATCCGACATCTAATAGGCAGCAACTTTAAATGGGGTCTTGAAAATGCGTAAGTGAACAAAGCAAACACTTTGGTATTTTGCATTTTTCTACAGTAAACGGGCATGTGGAGGTCTTAGGAATATCAAAGCAAAGTGATTTTCATGGACACTTTCTTATCAGCTTTGACCAATAAGAAATCCCCGAGCCACAGCACAGGTGAGTGGCCCCTCCAGGAATAAGAACATTTCCAGGATTGGAAATGAGGATTTCTCACTGCCACATAAAGGAGTTTCCACCAGTTACACGGAGCGACCATCTTCCAGGTAGGAACAGACTTATACCCTCTAGATTGGATGCCATTCCATGAGTTTTCCCAAGTTGGTACATACTGCTTTTGACGAAGAGAATGAGCAGGCTCCATAGTCAGGGGACATTAGTTCAGTGTCTTGCTGAATGAGCCAGGTATATTCACTCTGACACGGAAAGGGTAGTGTCCAGCAAGAGAACGACAGCACACGTCCTTGCCTGTTAACCTCGAACTCTCTACCCTTGGACAGGCAAGAGGTCAGAGCGAACTACGAGTTATATTTTTTTTCCCTAACAGTTGATCTCTCTGGATCTAAGCATCAACTTTAAAACAACCAATCAATCAGTCAGTCAAGCAAACAAACAAAATCAAATCACTCTGGAACAAGTTCTGGGCTGGAGGCATGAATCACAGAGACAAGAAGAAGCTACCTTCTTCCAGGACTGCCTTTTGGTCCCCACACTCGGTATGTCAATGTTACCGCATTGCGGTCCCATCGATATGGACCATAGCAAGGGTCTTCCAGCCACCCACCTGACCTGCCACAGTGGGACCATACCTTAGGAATTTAAACCCTTTCTTATCCTCATTATTATTATTTTTTTAAAAAAGTCTGCACTCCTATATGGCCCTGCCAGACTTGTGAGCCTTCATTAGCTGCAGGGGGATGGCCATTATTGTAGCACCCAGGCAACTGTAAGATGGAACTGCACTTATAGACAGTCAGAAGCGTGGAGAAGTCTTGACAGCCCCAAGGACAGCTCCGCTTACACTTACAAATCAAGGTTCCGTGCTCCTCGTGAAGCACTTTTAAAGTCGACCCATTTCTTTAATTGCCAGCACCAGCCTACCCGGGAAGCCTGCAGCAACTGCATCAATATAGCACAGGTTATTGATCCCTGTGATGCAGGGCTTCTGCTCCAGGCACACTGCAGCACTTTCAACAGATCAGCACAATAGTTCAGAGATCAATCAGGATTTCTCCCTACCGGTCCATTTTAATTGTGAAATCAAAGGGGCAGCAATCGCTTCCTAAGTTGGGGGAACACATGTGCAACCAAGGGAAGATATGTCAGCCTGGTAACAAGCCTTTCACATGCAAGGCAAGCAGGCTGTCAGGTTCAGGGTGTCCTGAATCGACCCCGAGTATCCAGCATCCTTGAGCTTCATGGAGGTTGGGAGTCAACAGTTTTCTATCTGGATGACCAATTTCCTGGCCTCTTTGTCGGGAAAACAGGGGGTCTAGGAGACAAATGGTCCCCACAAGACCCTAGAAACATAGGGCAAAAGGGAACAGTCTGGTTCTAGGATTTGTCTCCTATGAGGGATGTAAAGTGTTGCTGAGGTCGAGGCTACCTTTTATGAGAAACTAGCTTCAGTGGACAGAGGCCTCTAAGCCTGTCCACATCTTGAGAAGAGACTTTGTACTCGCTAATAGCTCTCTATTAAGAAACAAAGTGGTTGGATTTTGGTTCTAAAAAGGATTTCCATGTTGCCACCCATGCACTCTATCTTGAGACTTTGATATATATATATATATATATATATATATATATATATATATATATATATATATATATATAACATCAACTTGATGTCAGTCAACTGAATTTCTCCTTTTGGACCCAATCAAATATGAAATGGGACTTCATCTTCTCTCTCTCTCTCTCTCTCTCTCTCTCTCTCTCTCTCTGGAACTAGTTTCTCAAGGATGTGGAGCTGACTACTAGTTAAGCAGGGTGCTGAATTCTAGTTACATCTTATTAAAACATCATTTGAGATGCTTTCCTTTACTGGGGCCCCAGGGTACTAATGAGCCCATTTTTTTCAAATTCTGCAAGTCAGTGTGGTGGCCTTTTCATGACATGTGTTTGCAAGAGAGTGGCCTGTGACCATGTTGGGAAGGGCAGTTCCGGCTTCATAGCTCCTGGGACAGTTGCTAAACGATGTTTGTGTTAGGCCAGCCTTCTGGTAATGGAAGGAAATGAGCAAGCATCTTCTTAGGTAGACCCACTTCCTTGAGTGAAGTTTGTGGGACCCCTCAGATCCTCACATTGGCTTCCTCCTGTCGAGATTTAGCAGTAATGAGCAGCCAGCAGTTGGAGAGTAAGGTCAAAGAAGATCTTTTCTAGTCTCTGACTGCTCAGAACACATTGCCATTTCTCACAAGTGTGCCAGACTCTTCCTGGGGATTCCTTGACCCATGGCTCACCGCCCTGTCGGGAACATGTCTGGATGCCTGTTTCCTCTTGTGGAAGCTGAAGGAGCCTTTGGCCAGAAAATTCTGCTAGATCTTTCCTCTTCCTGCTGTTTAATTTGGAACAGGTTCACAAGGTGACCCTGGTTGTCCTTTTCTGGGCCTTTGACCCTGAAATGATTAGCACAAGGAGGGGGCTCCACCACAGAAGGCCGTTTGGCACCATCTTCGTATCCTGCCTGTCGGCTTGGCAGTGAAGCTGTTCCTAACTGAGCCGCGTGGTTCCCTGGAGCCCACTTAGCTCCTGCCAGGTGCCAAATCTGTTTTCAGTCTCCTTAGCAATTCTATGAGCTCGGCAAAGTCCCACTGGCATAGGTTAGCCAGAGGCAGGTTCTGATGAGGCCTCTTAATAGAAAACAAGACCAAAAGGAGACCAGGTTGTAGTATCTTGTAATCATCCTATAGGCTGGCACTGGCTAATATGCGGTGGAAACACCTAGTGAAATTTCAGAGTCTTCCTGGTGAGTTGATTGTCCAAGTTCCCCATCTCTTTGTATGAAGATAGACCCCTCCCAGGTATAATGATGGGGTGATCACTCAAACATTTAATAAACACCTACCATGTCCTAGATTCCATTCTGGGACTAGAAATATAACTTTGAATCAAAGACCCAGCCACACAAAGCTGCTGTTCTATCGAGGGGTGGCAAACAAATGTGTATATAAATTGTCAGGGGAAGTGGGCTGTACAAATCAAAAATAAAACCATGTGCATGGGTAGAATGAAAGGGGGGTACCCTCCATTGAGGTGGTCAAGGAAGGTCTCTTGGATAGAGGGCTATTAGGAGAACTTAGTGACAAAGGAAGTAGAAATTTAGGGAGGGCATATGGGGCCAGATCCATGCAGAGGGATCAGGGCTAGCCTAAAGTTGGTGAACAAGGGCAGAGTAGGCACAGAAATAAGGGGATTGGGAGCCCTAAGACCATCAGGATCCAGGAAAGGGCAGAGCAGAAGTCTCCATGAAGTCTGCAGAGACAGTCTTTGCAAGCTCTGTTTGCAAATCTCCGGGTTGCCGCCAGGCAGGCGTGGCCTGAACTTTGAGATAGTGGTGCCTCGTCCTGTTTCCACATAGTTCCACCAAGCAGGAAAGTTACATAGAACACTAGGAAATTAACTGTATTGTTAGCATTGCATATCAAGCCTTTCAATATTGGTACTTAATTTGTGAAGTGAGGAGTACGTGTGAAGATATGTGCTTGTCCATGTAAATGAAAGGATTTCATATCAAGCAGGCATCTGAAGGATTGTTGACATTTCTTTGCACAATAGGAGTGTGTGTGTGTGTGTTTTAATATTACAGCAGGTTGGTGCTGGCAGAAATACCTTTTTTGGTCAACCCCAATGAAATCTCTCCCTGTTATTTATTCAGGATGCCAGAAAATGGTGACTGCAGAAGGGTAGAGACAGTGAGGGCCATAGTCCTCAGGGAGGATTGAAGAGAACAGGGTCTCTTGCCCTCAGCTCTGCTGACTTGGGATTTGGACATTTCTTTGTGGTGGGAGCCATGTGTTAGTTACATGATTGGCTTCTGTCCACTAAAACCAGTAGTGTCTCCATCCCCAGTTACAGAAGATAAAATGGTCTCTAGACTCACGCAGATGACCCTGAAGAGGACACAACACTGACTGACAGATACTACCCTGTGGAAACAGACTTTTCCCAAATTGAAGGGAGAGGAGCTAGGCGCTAGGTAAGGGTTTTAAGAGCGGGAAACTGGGGCTGGGTCTCCTTTCTGATAAGATTGCACTAGCTGAGCTACAGAGATGGAGGAGCCTGGAATTTATTGCAGGAATTTTTATCCACCTACCTGGCTGGGGTTAATAAAGTCTCAGGGTCTGGAGTAGAAGTGAGAAGAGAGTCAAGGGGAAAGGGGCGGAAGCCATAGAAGAGTGAGCCAGGGACACTCCCTTGCAGGACAGGTGATGGAGGCAAGGCCTAGGTGGAAGTGAGAGAGGAGCACTACAGTTTGTCCTTGGGAGGGCTGGGCTAGGAGGATGTGAGCTAAGCTGGAGCTAAGGGTTCTGGGGGTGAGCCAGGAGAAGTTGGGGGACGGAGCAGCATGGTAGAGAAGGTAGAGAATGCCATTCCTCCAGCATTGATGAAAGGAGAGATAAGTGCCTGCTATTTATAGCAAAGTGTAGTACCCCCCACCCCGTGTGTGTGTGAGTGTGTGTGTGTGTGTGTGTGGTCAACCTGACACATCTGGGAAGAGGGAGTCTCCGTTGAAGAACTGGTTCTATCAGATTGGCCTTTGGCCATGTCTGCGGAGGGATTTTCTTGCTTGTTAGCTGGTGTAGGAGGGTTCAGCCCACTGTAGGTGGCGTCATTCCTGAGCAGGAGGACCTGGAGTGCATAAGAAAGGTGGTTGAATATGATTCTGGGAGCAAGTCAATAAACATGTTCCTCTGTGGTTACTGCTTTAAGCATCTGCCTTGTCTCCCTTGATAATGAACTGGCAAGCATAAGATGAAATAAACCCTGCCCTCCCCTCAAGTTGCTTTTTTTTTTTTTTTGTCATGGTGTTTTTCATAGCAACAGAAAGCAAACTAGACTGGTACTGATGAGTTCAAGTCAGGTCAAGGGATTTCTACCTAAAGCATCCATATTTATTTATATGTAGTAATCATAGAGGGGTATTTGTTTGAAAACAGCCTGATTCTTTAGTCTAGGCCAGCCTGGAACTCATACGTAGCTTAGACTGGCCTTGAAATCCTGCAGTCTTTCCATTCCAACCTCTCAAGTGCTGTGACAGGCCTGAGCCATCATACTTAAAGGGATTTTTATTAATATCCAAAATAAGTGGACTAGCTTTAGAAAAAAAATCTGTTAAGATTGTTGAATTAAAACGAACAAATTAGGGAGTCTTATTTATAACAGATGCTCCTGAAAATAAATACACCATATGTCATAATCATCACAGCAGACAATCAGTGTTTATCAGTTGTCCATGAGCAGACACAGATGGAGACAATGTATGGAAAATACTGGGAACATTATTGAATGGCAGGGCTGTATTCACTCCATAAATGTTGATTAAGCGCAATGACAGGAAGATAATCTGTGTAGTCCTTGACCTGGAGGGTGCCAAAATTCCATTTAAAGACAAACAACTATGACTTTTGTCTGAGAGGTGCCCTACAGTCAATAAAAAAAAAAAAAAGCATCCAACAGGTACAAATGAAGAGACACAGTCGGAAACACAATGAGAAATCTTTAATCTCATTAAAATGTAAATTAATTCACAATTAATATATCGAAGCAGAGGGGCTGGGAAGATGATTTAGTCAGAAATGCCCTTGCTCTGTAAGCATGAAAACCTGAGTTTGAATTCCCAGCACCCATGTAAGAAGCTGTGTATAATGGTGTATGCCTAGAATCCCAGTGCTGGGAAGGTAGGGAGAGGAGGATCCTGGGAGCTTGCTGACTAGCCAGCTGAATCAGCAAGATTCAGGTTCAGCGAGAGATCCTGTCTCCAAAAAAGTAAGGTGAAGAGGCACAAAGAATGATATCTGACAACTTCTGTCTACATGTGCATGCACCCACCCTCCTCTCTTCCTTTCCCTCCCTCTCCCCTGCACTCCCTTCTTCTCTCACCAGCTCATCCCCCCTTTCTCTCTCTTTCTGAACTGAATATTATCACTAGTTATCTAAACTGCCAAATATCCACTGGGGAGAAAAAAAAATGCAGTAGAGGGAAAACAACCATTTTTTTGTTGCTATGTTAAATCTATTCTACAAAGAGCCAGAAGCAACCTAAATTATGAGAGTAATGAAAGGCTTACATAAATTTCTGTAATTTATTCTATCAGTTATTATATTTCATTTTTAATGGAAATTATGGGGTTGCCAAAGAATCATAAAGCTATGAAAAATGAGAAAGCAACAACTGACTGTGTGTGCAGAATAAAAACCAGGGTGAGATACAGATAGTTTGCCTTCTCTGAGTTAATTAGGAAGAGAGGCCACATCTCTCTTCCATCTACTGAAACATAGAATAGGATTTTCTTTTTTTTGTTTTGGTTTATTTTTGTTTCTATAATTTTTAAAAATAATCTCTCTCCTTTTATTATTTTTTCTTTTATTTATTCTTCTCGAATACAATACATCCTGACCACAGCCTCCCCTTTCTACTTCCCTTAGTCTCTCTCTACCTCCCTTCTTCCCCAAATCCACTCTTCCATTTCCTTTCAGTAAGAGCAGGCTTCCCAGTGATATCAACTGAACATGGCCTAACAAGATGCAACCAGACTAGGCACAAACCTAGTTATATCAAGGCCAGATGAGGAAAAGGATCCCATGGGCAGGCAAAAGAGTCAGAGACACCCCCACTCCTACTGTTAGGAGTCCCACAAAACCCCATGCTAAACACCACAGCATGTATGCAGAGGATATAGCATAGATCCATGTAGGCTCTGTGATTGTCATTTCAGTCTCTGTGAGCCCCTATGAGTCCTGCTTAGTTGATTCTGTGGGCTATGTTCTTCTGGTGTCCTCAACCCCTCTGGCTCCTACAATCCTTCCTCTCCCCTCTTCCACAAGGTTCCCCAAGCTCCACCTAATGTTTGGCTGTGGGTCTCTGCATCTGCTCCCATCAGCTGCCAGAGGAAGTCTCTCTAATGACAGCTGGACTAGTCATAGATCTATGAGTATAGCAGAATGTCTTCAAGAATCATTTTATTGACCACCCACCCTTGGGTCAGTCCTGTTTGGTTCTACCCTAGGCCTCTGAGTAATCTAGCTTCTGGTTCCTAGTCATCAGGTAGTGTCTGACATGGGCTCCCTCTTGTGGTTTGGGCCCCAAGTTAGACCAGTCACTTGTTGGCCGCTCTCACAAGCTCTGAGCCATCGTTGACCCAGGACATCTTGCAGACAAGGCAGGTGTGGTTTGCATGTCTTGCGGCTGGGTTGGTGTGCCAGTTCTACCACTGGGAGCCTAGCCTGGTTAAAGGAGGTAGTTGGCTCAGGCTTCATATTCTCCGTTATAGGAGTCCTCACTATGGTCACCCTCAGATGTTCCAGGGAGTTTTTACTGCACTAGGTTTCCACATCACCCCTTAAATGCCCCCTATTCCAGTTATCTCTCCCTGTACTCTCTCCCGTTGTTCCTCCTTCCCCCACCTGACACCCCCACTCCCATCCATCCCTCATCTACCTGCAAAATCTATTCTATCTCCCCTTCCTAGGGAGATTCATGTGTCCCGCTTAGACACCTCCTTGTTACTTAGACTCCCTGGGTCTGTTACTGGATCTTGATTATCCTTTACTTTACAGCTAATGTCCTCTTACAAGTGAATACATATCATATTTTTCTTTCTGGGTCTGGGTTGCCTCACTCAGGATGATTTTTTCTAGTTTTATCCATTTGACTGCAAATTTCATGATGCCATTTTTCTAACAATGGAACAATACTACATTGTTTAAATATACAATATTTTCTTTATCCATTCTTCAGTTGAGGGGCTTCTAGGTTGTTCCCAGTTTCTGGCTATTATGAACAAACCCACTATGAATATAGTTGAGCAAGTGTCCTTGTGCTATGGTGGAGCATCTTTTGGGCATATACCCAACAGTGGTATAAGTGGGTCTTGAGGTAGATTGATCCCCAAATTTCTGAGAAACTGCCATATTGATTTCCATAGGGGCTGCACAAGTTTCCCCCCTCAGCAATGGAGGAGGGGTCCCCTTACCCCACATCCTCAAAAGCATGAGCTGTTACTGTGTGCTCTTAGTCATTCTAACAGATGCAAGTGGAATCTCAAAGAAGTTTTGATTTGCATTCCCCTGATGGCTAAGGATGTTGAATATTTCTTTAAGTGTTTCTTGGCCATTTGAGATTCCTCTATTGAGAATTCTGTTTAGATCTGCACCCCATTTTAAAAATTGGATTATTTGGGTTTTTGATGTCTAGTTTCTTGAGTTCTTCATATACTTGGGAAATTAGCTCTCTGCCAGAGGTAGAGTCACTGAAAATCTTTTCCTATGCTGTAGGCTGCCATTTTGTCCCACTGATGATGTTCTTTGCCTTCTTCTACATTGCAGATGTCCAGTTAGACCAGCACCCTTTGTTGAAGATGCTTTCTTTTTTCCATTGTTTATCTCTGGCAGCTTTACCAAAAATCAGGTATCCATAGAAGTGTGGTTTTTGTCTGAGTATTTTATTTAATTCCATTGATTAATTTGTATGTTTTTAGGGCAATATAATGTGGGCTTTTAATTATTATAGTTCTGTAATACAACTTGAAATTGAGGGTGGTGATACCTCTGGAAGTTCTATTGTTCCAGATTGTTTTAGCTTTCCTGGGTTTTTTGTTTTTCCCTATGAAATTGAGTATTGTCCTTTCAAGGTCTGTAAAGAATTATATTGGAATTTTGATGGGGTTTGTATTGAATCTGTAGATTGCTTTTGGAAGGATGATCATTTTACTACATTAATTCTACTGACCCATGATCATGGGAGATCTTTCCATTTTCTGATATCTTCTTAAATTTCTTTATTCAAAGACTTGACGTTTTTGTTATAGATGTCTTTCACTTGCTTACTTAGACTTACCACAAGATAGTTTGTGTTTTTTTTCTTTTGTGGCTAATGGTCAAGGGTGTTATTTTTTTGATTTCTTTCTCAGTCCATTTGTCATTTGTATATTTTTTTTCCCTTAGGTTAATCTTGTAACCAGCCACATGGCTGAAGATGTTTATTTCCTGTAGGAGTTCCCTGGTAAAATTTTTGGGGCTGTTTATGTATTGTCTTTGTTAGAGTTTCTATTGCTGTGAAGAGATACAATGACCAAGACAACTCTTATAAAGGAAAATGTTTAATTGGGGATGGCTTATAGTTTCAGAGTTTTGGTTTATTACCATGATGGTGGGACACAACAGCATGCAGATAGACATGGTGCTGGGGAAAAAGCAGAGAGTTCTACATTTTGATCCACAGGCAGAAGAGAAACAGAATATGACACTGCGCAAAGCCAGAGCATATGAGACCTCAAAGCCCACTTTTATAGAGACACACTTCCTCCAACAAGGGCCACACCTACTCCAACAAGGCCACACCTCCTAATAGTGCCATTGCTTATGGGTCAAGCATTCAAACGCATGAGTCTAGGGGGACCATACCAATTCAAACCACCACATGTATACTATCACATCATCTGCAAATAACAATACTTCTTCCTTTCCAATTTATATTCTCTTGATCTTCTTCAATTGACTTATTGCTCTATCTGAAACAACAGGAACTCCATTGAATAGACACAGAGTGGACATCCTTGTCTTCGTCCCAATTTTAGTGGAATTGCTTTGAGTTTCTCTCCATTTAATTTGATGCTGATTATAGGCTTGCTGCAAATTGACTTTGTTATGTTTACATATGTCCTTTGTATCCTTAATCTCTCTAAGACCTTTATCATGAAGGAGTATTGAATTTTGTCAAAGGCTTTTTCAGCATCCAGTAAGATGATCTTGTGTTTTTCTTCTTTCAGTTTGTTTATGTGATAGTTTACATTGACTGATTCTCCCATGTTGAACCGTCCCTGCATCTCTGGGATGAGGCCTACTTTATCATGGTGAATGATCTTTTTGATATATTCTTGGATTCAGTTTTCGAGTATTTTCTTGAATATTTTTGCATATATGTTCACAAGGGAAATAGGTCTGTAGTTCTCTTTGTTGTATCTTTGTGTAGTTTGTATATCAGGGTGATTGTAATTCCATAAAATGAATTTGCAATTTTCCTTCTGTTTTTATTTTGTGGAATAATTCGAGTAGTATTGGCATTTAATCTTCTTTGAAAGTCTGGTTGAATTCTTTGCTAAAATCATTTGGCCCTGGGATTTTTTTGCTTGAGAGATTTTTTTTAATGACTGCTTCTATTTCCTTAGGGTTTATTTAAGTTGTTTATCTGATCTTGATTTAACTTTGGTAAGTGGTACCTGTCAAGAAAATTATCTATTTCTTTTAGATTTTCCAATATTGTAGACTACAGATTTTTAAAGTATGGCCTCATGATTCTTTGAATTTCCTCAGTGTCTGTTATGCCCCCTTTTCATTTCTGATTTTATTAATTTCGATATTTTCTCTTTGTCTTTTAGTTCGTTTGGATAAGGTTTGTCTAATTTATTGAGTTTCTCTAAGAACCAACTCTCATTTCATTGATTCTTTTATATTGTTCTTTTAGTTTCTAATTATTGATTTCAGTTCTCATTTTGATTATTTCCTGCTGACTACTCCTCTTGGGTGTGCCTGCTTCTTTTTGTTCTAGAGCTTTCAGGTGTGCTACTAACTTGATGGTATGAGAGCTCTCCAATTTTTTTTTTAAACATAGTCACTAATTTAGCTGTGAATTTCCTTTCATCACCACTGACATTGTGTTCCATAAGTTTAAGTATGTTGTACATTGATTTCCATTGAATTCTAGGAAGTCTTTCATTTCATTCTTTAGTCTTTTCTTGACCTAGTAGTCAATCAGCAAGTTGTTCAGTTTCCCTTGAGTTTGTAGGCCTTCTGTTGTTTCTGTTGCTGTTGAACACCAGCTTTAATCCGTGGTTTTCTGATAGGATGTAGGGCATGATTTCAGTTTCCTGATCTCTGCTGAGGCTTGCTTCGTGACTGAGTATGTGGCCAGTTTTGGGGACGGTTCCATGAGGTGCTGAGAAGAAAGTATATTCTTTTGTGTTAGGGTGAAATGTTCTGTAAAGATCTGTTAGGTTCACTTAATTTGCAGCATCTGTTTGCTCCAGTATTTCCGTTTAGTTTTTGTCTAGATGACCTGTCAGTTGGTAAGAGTGGGATACTGAAGTCTCACACTCAATCTGTGAGAGTCCACTGGGGATAGAGTAGGTGGGCACCGAGAATGGGCACTGAGAGAGGGGGCGGTTCATGAGCTGGTAGCTACCTGGAGATCTAGCTGCTGGTGTGACTTCTGGTCCTGCTGGATTTGGGGGCCATGTTTGGGGGAACGGTGGGCCTGCACCCAAGAGAGAGTAGGGGAAGTCCTTGGTTGGGTGGTCTACCTGGAGTTCTGGTGGCCAGCATGGCCTCTGGTTGAGCAGGGACCTATGCTTCTGTAAGTTTTAATATTAAGAAAATTACAAAGAAATGGTTAACTCTTCACCTAATTTTAAAAATTATTTAATTTAATTTAATTTAATTTTTTAGCAGCTCCCTTTCCATAACAGTAAAAATGATCTTGGATCTACTAACTCTTCTTTCCTCTTTTCTGCTCTGCAACAAGGGTAATCCTTGGCATTCTCATCTTCCTTCTTCTCCCCCTCACCCTCTTCTTCTTCTCCTTTTAAAGGCTTCTGAGAGGGAAAACAGAAGGCCAGACTTCTAAGGGGGAGGAAAAGATGCTGAAGAAATAACATTCAAGATGTACAAATAAAGTTGTTGAATGAATTTGAAATTCCTTTTTTTTTTTAATGGCCTATGTTCTTTCGACCAAGACAGTGGGTCAGTGACTCTCATGAGTGACATTGAGCACAGAATCACACCATTGACTTAAGGCAATTGAGAGAGAGTGGAACTAATACAGCAACAGAAGAGCCAGTCCAGAGGTAGGCCACCGTGTGGTCACCTGGAGTACCATAGGAGGGTACCACAATGGGGAAGATGGCCCTGAGCTCTTGGACATTTACAGGATTCTATTCTGTGTGGTTTGCTTTCCCTAGCTGAAGAGCTATTGGCAGTTGATAGCTGCTGGGGAGGAAGTCTCATTTTTCCTTTGGGAGCATGGTTGCTGGTAGGTTGCTCGCAGTCAGGAGAAGGGCACCCCTCAGGGGCGTGCAGATAGCATTAACTGTACTCCTCCCACTACAAGTGAGTTATGAAAAGAGAGAGAGAGGGGACAAGGATATTAAGACAGTGGATAGTGTTGTGGGAGGTCAGGGTAGAGTAAAGGGGGTAGAGATTGGATATGATGCAGATGTATTGTATACATGAATGAAATAACCAAAAGGAATACATACTCTAAAAACAATTAGACTTTAGAAGATCATGTGGCAATTTTTTTATAATTGAGGAAATGTAAAACAACCATAAATGAAAGTTATAGAGTTTCATTACCTTAAGATTAAATGAAAATTGAGAGTTCTTGCTCACCAAAACATAGTTTGTAAGAAAAAGAAATTAGGCCAGTGAGCTGGTACGGCTTCGCATAAAGGCACTTGCCACCAGGCCTGATGGCCTGAGCTTCTTCCCCAGAGCCCACATGGTAGAAAAGAATCCAGTTGCTATCTGATTTCCATACATGAGCTGTGACCTATGTTCCTTTCTCCATAAAATAAATAAAATGCAATAAAGTTTTTTAAAATAGTGAGCATGAGGTAATATATTCCACCAGTTGTTGTGTTTAAGTTATATATTTTATTTCATTATATATTTCATTTATATACTTTATTATATATAATTGAGTGATCTATCAGCTATAGTTATATATAAATAAATACACAAAATATATGTATAGACAATGCAAATGAATTATAGCCAATATGCATAATGTATAAGGGATTTCTAAAAATCAGCATGAAAAATTATGCAGTTTTTATTTATTTATTATTTATAGTTTTAAGACTAGCTCTTATTGTAGCCAAGTCTGGCCTAGAACATACTAAGCACCCAAGTCTGACCTTGAACTCATGTTGAACCTCCTGCCTAAGTCCTGGGATTACAGGTGTTAGCTACCATACCCTGCTATAGCGAAGTTTTTTTATAAAGGTCAAAGACTTGAATAGGTTCTTCACTGGGGAGGGCAGGTAAGGAGCGAGAAGTAAATGAAAACGGTCTCAAGGTCATTCATTATGGGCAAAGTACAACATGGACCACATGTAGACACACATCATTGAGTGTTGATACTTATGAGGAGCAGATCTGCTCATTCATGGTTTGAGAGATTCGAAAAAGGCAGTACTCTCCGGGAAACTGTAGAGGAGTCAGGACTGGAAAAGAACACACAAGGCTCTGTTGTTGGGTGCTTGACTCCCTCCTTTTAGTTCCAGCTGTAACAGAGATTCTCTTCTGGGAGACAGGTATGAGAACGCCTAAGACAGCGGTACTCAGAACAGGCATGAACGGGAAAGTTCAGGAGGAGGGCATTCAGGCCTGACCAGGAACTGGGTACCACTGCACACCTCTGAAGGTTGCAGAATGCCAAGAGACAGTCTGTGCACTTCATTGATATCCAGCCCAAAGACATCAGATGAGGCTGGGATTCTGAGGGAAATGAGAGTGGTTAGTTTGGCAGTGAGCCTAAAGCAGTCAGGCACGAAGGTGGCTCAGCCTCTTCTTTTTAATCAGTGTGGTGTCCCCAGATGTGTTCCCTTCATGAAAATTACCAGGTTATACACTTGAGACCCCCCTCCCTCTTTGGATGTATAAGTCCTGTACCATTCAAAAGGAATAGGGGTGTTTGACATATGAGAAGAATAATGATGGATAGCATTAAGCAAATACAAGATTTTATTTCAAATAGGAAAGGAGAGGCGTAGCTTACATTCAAGAGCAAGGATGCTCAGGCAAGTACAAATTAGTACTAGACAGTGTGGCTGGACGAGAGAAAGAATTTTTTTGGGATTGGGGGTGATTCTAACATAGCGTTTTGGGGAAAGTGGTAGTGGTGGGGGGTGCTCTCTGACCTGGACTTGTCAGTGAGACGAGTCAGTGGCCAGTTGCCAACTGTTTGGCATTTCCACACCAGTGTCAGGGGCGAAGCCATGGGCAAATAGTCTGCCTCATTGTTATGCATTGTGTCACACTCACACACCTCTGCAATCGGGATGCGTCCCATGGTGCACAGCCCTTTACAATTAATGATAGTGTCTTTCTTTCTTAGGTCCAAAAAAAAAATTGTAATAATGGCGCATCAATCTAAGATCGCAAGATTGAAAGGCACCTTCAAATTGATGAAATATGGTAATAGAATTACATCTAGCTGGAAGATTCCCTTCCAAGCATCACAGCGAGGGAGGCTTATTCCCTTAGGAAAGCACTCTCTGTCCTTATGGAAGTCTGTTCCACAAGAGGGTCAGAGGGCCCTCGTCCATTATGGGCACTCAATAAATATTAAGCATCAACCCATGGCCCATAGCCAGCTGGGAATAAAAATTGGCATATGTTAACATTTATTGCTCATGGATCCCATGAGTGATGACCTCTCTCTCTCCCTCCCTCCCTCCCTCCCTCTCCATTCCTCTCCTTTTCCTTCCCTCCTTCCCCCCCTTTCTCTCTCACATCTGTGCTCAAAACAGCAAATCCCATTGAAGACGCTTTTTGGTACAGAGATAAATTGTGTGACTGACAGAGAAGGAAACCAATCTGCTACATCTCCTCTAAGGGAGGTGACCAGAAAGAGGCAAGAGCACCGGTTTTTATATCAGATTTTCTCATTCTAGCAACGACCTTGGAAGTCATCTCAGGAAATGGGTCAGAGTGTTGGAGAATGCTTTTCCTACAGACAGTTAGCTAAGGAGTTAGTAAGTCTCTCCCCCCACCAAAGACTGAACATTCAACCATGATATAGACGCCTGCTAAGCAAGTTGGCTCTGGCTTGGGGTAGGCTAACCTCAAGTCAGTAATTTTAAGTGAGACTCCATAGTATCCCTTCAGAGTGTGTTAGGCGCACAGAGGTGTCTTGCCATGAGATTCCCATTTTTGTTAATTTGCAAACTGAACCTTCTTCTCACTGGGGAAAGGGCCGCAAAGCAGTCGCTAGCCTTACATTCTAGGCCTAGACATCAATTTAGAGCTTACATTTTCCTAGTTGGTTAGAAATTATTTGGGGGAAAATAAAGAGAAAGCAGGAAGAAAATTGGCACAATACCCACACTGAAGCCTGCAGTGTTTAATTAGGCACAGGGTTTATATTTTCTGTCTCTTTGGGTTATGACAAAGAGGGAGATGTTTCTTGGGGAAGGGGTTGAAGAGTTTAGTCTCTGAGAGCCATTTAGAACAGGTGCAAAGGTTAGTCTTTTATTAACATTGCTTTCAAGTCAGGCTAAATGGGTCTGGATAGAAAGGAGAGGTGTACATGTGACATAGAAGAGAGGGCACGTAGCACTTTCCAGGTCCTATGTTGCTGGGGCACTGGAGGTCACAGGATCCAGGCAGAAAGACCTGCAATTGTTTGTCTTTCTGCCTGAGATTTGGTTAGAAGGAGACAGGCAAAGAGCAAGGATCAAAAGGTTTTGCTCTTGAAGTGGCCTGAGTCGCCACGAGCTCAGCTTTAATCCTGAAAAAGCTATTAATTAAAGAGATGGATTGGTAAGATAAGAAAGGCGAGGCACACATACCCCATAGCCCTGCATCTGACCCCCAGAGTAAAGTCTGACAAAGAGTCACTATTTCCCCCACTGAGAACATTCCTCAAGCTGCCCAGGTAGTCCTGACACGTGATCTCCTTAGTGTCTTTGCTCATATGGGTAGTCCAGTCATCCCAAGACTTAGCTCGCAGGCACCTCCTACAGGAACAGAAGCTCACTGGATGCCAGGCTATCTAGGAGATGCAGGGGAGTAGGTGAGAGCATACTTGAATGACTAATGGATGTAGTATGTCTCCTCTACCTCCCGTGAATGACTAATGGATGTAGTACGTCTCCTCTACCTCCTGTGAATGACTAATGGATGTAGTACGTCTCCTCTACCTCCCCCTTATATGGCCATCAAACTGCTCAGATGAACCCCAAAATCATCCCCCTGGGATGGTGAGTCCACTTAGCCTCTACTTGATGAAAAAAGTCCACGGCAGAAATGGACCGTGTTTGGCAGTAAATACTGGCTATTGGGCTCAAAAAACATTGATTTAACTGTGGGGGTC